>NC_135809.1:128562857-128872403 GCF_964213995.1 Mustelus asterias
CGTCGGTATTCACTAAGGAGAGGGATGTGTTGACTGGGAGTGTCTCGGAGGGGAGTGTTGAACCGTTGGAGAAAATCTCCATTACAAAGGAGGAAGTGTTAGGTTTGTTAGAGAGTATAAAGACTGACAAATCCCCAGGGCCTGATGGAATCTATCCAAGGCTGCTCAGGGAGACGAGAGGTGAAATCGTTGGGCCTCTGACGCAAATCTTTGTCTCGTCACTGGACACAGGTGAGGTCCCAGAGGATTGGAGGATAGCCAATGTGATCCCGTTATTTAAGAATGGTAGGAAGGATAACCCGGGTAATTATAGGCCGGTGAGCTTGACGTCCGTGGTGGAGAAGTTGTTGGAGAAGATTCTTAGAGATAGGATGTATGCGCATTTAGAAAGGAATAAACTCATTAACGATAGTCAACATGGTTTTGTGAGAGGGAGGTCATGCCTCACTAACCTGGTGGTGTTTTTTGAAGAAGTGATCAAAATGGTTGACGAAGGAAGGGCCGTGGATGTTGTCTATATGGACTTTAGTAAAGCGTTTGACAAAGTCCCTCATGGTAGGCTAGTGAAAAAGGTTGGATCCCATGGGATAAAGGGGGAGGTGGCTAGATGGGTGGAGAACTGGCTTGGTCATAGAAGACAGAGGGTGGTAGTGGAAGGGTCTTTTTCCGGCTGGAGGCCTGTGACTAGTGGTGTACTGCAGGGCTCTGTATTGGGACCTCTGCTGTTTGTGATTTATATAAATGATCTGGAAGAAGGAGTAACTGGGGTGATCAGTAAGTTTGCGGACGACACAAAACTGGCAGGACTTGCAGATAGTGAGGAACATTGTCAGAGGCTACAGAAGGATATAGATAGGCTGGAAATTTGGGCAAGGAAATGGCAGATGGAGTTCAATCCTGATAAATGCGAAGTGATGCATTTTGGTGGGAATAATGTAAGGAGGAGCTACACGATAAATGGAAGAACCATAAAGAGTGTAGAGACGCAGAGGGACCTGGGTGTGCAAGTCCACAGATCTTTGAAGGTGACGTCACAGGTGGAGAAGGTGGTGAAGAAGGCATATGGCATGCTTGCCTTTATAGGACGGGGCATAGAGTATAAAAGTTGGGGTCTGATGTTGCAGATGTATAGAACGTTGGTTCGGCCGCATTTGGAATACTGCGTCCAGTTCTGGTCGCCACACTACCAGAAGGACATGGAGGCTTTGGAGAGAGTACAGAGGAGGTTTACCAGGATGTTTCCTGGTATGGAGGGGCTTGGTTATGAGGAGAGATTGGGGAAACTGGGGTTGTTCTCCTTGGAAAGACGGAGGATGAGGGGAGACTTAATAGAGGTGTATAAAATTATGAAAGGCATAGATAGGGTGAACGGTGGGAAGCTTTTCCCCGGGTCGGTGGTGACGTTCACGAGGGGTCATAGGTTCAAGGTGAAGGGGGGGAGGTTTAACACAGATATCAGAAGGACATATTTCACACAGAGGGTCGTGGGGGCCTGGAATGTGTTGCCGGGCAAGGTGGTGGAGGCGGACACACTGGGAACGTTTAAGACTTATCTAGACAGCTATATGAACGGAGTGGGAATGGAGGGATACAAAAGAGTGGTCTAGTTTGGACCAGGGAGTGGCGCGGGCTAATTGTTCCTTGTTTCTCGTGGAAGTGGAAATGACTAGGGTTGGGAAGCATTTTCCGATCAGGGCCATTGTGATCTCCTGGACTCGTTTCGATCGCCTCAGGGGGTCGGAGAGGAATTTCCCAGATTTTTTTTTCCCCATATTGGCCCTGGGGTTTTTCACTCTGGGTTTTCGCCTCTCCCTGGAGATCACATGGTCTGGAATGGGGGGGTGGGGGTGAGTTAATAGGTTGTAATGAACAAAGCATCGTAGCTGTGGGGGACAGCTCGGTGGATAGGATATTGGTATGTAGATAGGCTGGAAAATTGGGCGGGGATCCTGGATTCAGGATTCAATCCTGGACCGGGGAGCGGCGCGGGCTTGGAGGGCCGAAGGGCCTGTTCCTGTGCTGTATTGTTCTTTGTTCTTTGTTCTTGAAAGATATATAGCCATTGGATACAGTCGAGAGAAGGTTCACTAGGTTGATCTTGGGTATGAGGAGAGGTTGAGTAGTTTGGCCAAGTTCTCATTGGAGTTTAGAGGAATGAGAGGTGACCCTATTGAGACATACAGGATTCTCAGGGGGTTTGACAGGGTAGTTGCTGAGAGGTTATTACCCCTTGTGAGAGTGTCTTGGACCAGAGGGCATAATTTTAGGAATCGCTCCATTTCAGACAAAGATGAGGAGGAATTTCTTCTCTCAAGAGGGTAATGAATTTATGGACTTCTTTACCACAAAAGGCTGTGGAGGCTGAGCCATTAAGTGTGTTCAAGGCTGAGATGAGATGGATTTTTAATCAGTAAGGGAATTGGGGCTCATAGGGAATAAGTGGTGTTGATGCGAGGTGATGGAGTTTTTCACACTAGATTAATCAAGATTGCATTGAATGGTGGAGTAGATTTGATTGCTTACTTCTACTCCTACTTTGAATGGAGCGACACACGTGGCTTCTCATAAAACAACTTAGTCACATAGATAGCTTCCGAAGGCACTTCACAGGAGCATTACAAAGGAAACAAGACATAGAATTATGCAGCGACATAGAAACATTGAAACTAGAAGCAGGAATGGGCCATTTGGCCCTTTGAGCCTGCTCCGCCATTCATTATGATCATGGCTGATCATCAAATTCAATATCCTGATCCTCCCCTTCCCCATATCCCTTAGTCCCTTTCGCCCCAAGAGTGATATCTAATTTCTTATTGAAATCAGACAATGTTTTGGCCTCAACTACTTTCTGTGGTATTGAAGTCCACACATTCACCACCCTCTGGGTGAAGAAATTTCTCCTCACCTCAGTTCTAAAAGGTTTACTCATTATCCTCAAACTATGCCCCCTAGTTCTGGACTCCCCCACCATTGGGAACATTCTTTCTGAATCTACCCTGTCTAACCCTGTTAGAATTTTATAAGTTTCTGAGTTCCCCTCCGACTCTTCGAAACTATATCGGTTCTGAATATAATCCTTACCAACTTAGTCTCTCCTCAAAGCGCCCCCGCCGAGATGCATTCCTGCATCCTCCTCACAGCTCACCCTCCCATCCAACTTTGTATCATTTGCAAATTTGGAAATTATACATTTAGTTACCTCTTCCAAATCAGTAATATATAATGTGAACAGTTGGGGACCTAGAACAGATCCCTGCGGAACCTCACTAGTAACTGAATGCCAACTCTTTGCTTCCGATCTGCTAACCAGCTTTCTATCCATCTCAAAACATCACCTACAATCCCGCGTGCTTTAACTTTATATATTAGGCTGTTATGTGAGACTTTGTCAAAAGTCTTCTGAAAGTCTAAATAACCACACCAACTGGTTCTCCTCAGTCAACTCTACTAGTTATATCCTCAAAGAATTCCAATAGATTCGTTAAGCATAATTTCCCTTCTGTAAATCCATGCTGACTTTGTCTGATTATACCACTGTCCTCCAAATGGCGAGTTGTAAAAATGGTGTGTAAATGGGGATCAGAACTTCCAAACCTTGGGGGCGGGGTGGGAGGGATCACAAATCCCCAAACTTTCAGAGCAGGATATGAATTCTCAAACTTGGGGGGAGGGAAGGATTAAATCCCAAACCTTTAGGGGTGGGGTGGGGATAGATAAGGGGGGGGGGGGGGGAGTGGTGGGGTGGGATAAATTGGGAGGGTGGGATAAATTGGGGGGTGGGATAAATTGGGGGGTGGGATAAATTGGGGGGATGGGATAAATTGGGGGGTGGGATCAATTGGTGGGGTGGAGTGGGATAAACTGGGGGGTTGGGGGGATAAATCAGACTGGTAAACCTTTGCTGTACTCCCTCTATAGCAAGGACATCCTTCCTCCAATAAGGACACCAAACCTGCGCACAGTACTCGAGATGTGGCCTCACAAATGCCCTATACAATTGCAGCAGAACATCCCTATTCTTATACTCAAATCCTCTCATTATGAAGGCCAACGTACCATTTGCCTTTTTTATTACCTGCTGTACCTGAGTACTTACTTTCAGCGACTGATGCACGAAGACTCCAAGTTCTCGTTGAGTATCCACCTCTCTCAGGTAGAGCTGCGAGGTGACGAAATTTAGTCCAGCTATCACAATGATTTGGAATTTGCATTTTTATTACAAGAAGGCATGTATGAAGTGAAGATTCCAATACCATTTTTGAAGAATTTAAATATTAAGTTGAACATTTTATTTAAAAAGAAACCTCAAACACTGGAGTCCACAGGACTGACGAAGGATCATCTTGACATTCTCCACAGATGCTGTCAGACCTGCTGCGATTTTCCAGCATTTTCTGTTTTTAATCCACAGGAAATCTCGCTCCATCTCACTCGACAATGGAAATCCAAGGTTTGTCACAAAACCTTGCTTTCTGGAACAAACACTTCTCTGAGGTGGCTGGAGATGCTTATATCACAGGTCTGTCCCAGCGCACATTTTAGAATATCACGTGGCCATAAGACCATAAGACCATAAGACATAGGAGCGGAAGTAAGGCCATTCGGCCCATCGAGTCCACTCCACCATTCAATCATGGTTGATTTCAACTCCATTTACCCGCTCTCTCCCCATAGCCCTTAATTCCTCGAGAAATCAAGAATTTATCAATTTCTGTCTTGAAGACGCTCAACGTCTCGGCCTCCACAGCCCTCTGTGGCAATGAATTCCACAGACCCACCACTCTCTGGCTGAAGAAATTTCTCCTCATCTCTGTTCTAAAGTGACTCCCTTTTATTCGAAGGCTGTGCCCCCGCGTCCTAGTCTCCCCTGTTAATGGAAACAACTTCCCTACGTCCATCCTATCTAAGCCGTTCATTATCTTGTAAGTTTCTATCAGATCTCCCCTCAACCTCCTAAACTCCAATGAATATAATCCCACGATCCTCAGACGTTCATCGTATGTCAGACCTACCATTCCTGGGATCATCCGTGTGAATCTCCGCTGGACCCGCTCCAGTGCCAGTATGTCCTTCCTGAGGTGTGGGGCCCAAAATTGCTCACAGTACTCCAAATGGGGCCTAACCAGTGCTTTATAAAGCCTCAGAAGTACATCCCTGCTTTTGTATTCCAAGCCTCTTGAGATAAATGACAACATTACATTTGCTTTCTTAATTACGGACTCAACCTGCAAGTTTACCTCTCACCTCTCATTCAGCTTTCAATCTTTCCTTAAATATGTTTTTTTTTCCCTCTTCCATCTAGTATTATTAACTTCCAATGGAAGTTACCTTTGCAGCTGGGGCAGATTCGATGGGCTGATTTTACCAAAAAAATTTGAAGTGCGGAACAAGCATGAAAACGGGAGTGTTCCGTTTTTTGGGCAAGTTTGAAAGTGCAATCTTACTCCTCTGTTGAAAAAAATGAGACACAATCTGTTTCCCACCAGTAGGGGGAGGGCGCTAAGGAGGTCTAAGCTCATTGGAAAGCCGGCTGCTCATACTAGAGGGTGCATTGGTGCATGCGCAGATCTCTGCAACAGAACAGAGAGAGATATGTCAGGCAATCCCCCCCTCCCCTCCCTGAATATCGCACACCCACACCAATCACTGGCCTCCACGGCTGATTGACCCCCCCCAACCCCCCCTCCCGTCGGGCCCGATTGAGTGTTGCCTGAACCCCCCATCCTGGACTGCAGCCCACAGTGCTGTGAGGGCAGGATGACCAGGAATTTTACCCAATGTTGATGAAAAGATCACTGTAATCATAGCATTTTATCAGTTGCTCAGAAATGGGCATGAATCATAAGGTAGGTCATCTCAGAAATTTGCTTTAGTCTCGGCCAGAAACTCCAAGGTATTTTGTGAAGTCAGCCTAGATCATAGGTTCTGCACTTTGAATTTTGGCATGGGTAGGCATAGCACAGCAGGTGTGATGCCACGCCATTTAGCGGGCTCCCCGCTGGACGCCATGGCCACCACACGTCTCTGGGGACCAGGATTTCTGGCGTCATCAGTGCTGCACTGGAACTCAGCAGAGAGTGGATTTCCATCCCATTAGCAAGCCTGGGACTGATGTCTCTGGGCCCGCTAGCCTCTCTCAACACCACCACCACCACCACCCCCCACCCCCCCCCCCCGCCCCCAACCACCATGGAGTGGTTCACTCCAGTGAATCAACAGGGCCTTGAAACACAAACCAATCAGCCACGATCTTGTTGAATGGTAAAGCAGGCTCAAGGGGCCATGGCCTACTTCTGCTCCTATTTTGTATATTTGCATTGGAAAGGCAGGAGTGCATCCTTATGACTGCAAACTCTGCCCAACCGCCCCATTCTGTCACCTCTTCTGAAATCCTAGGTAGACAGAGGAACCAAACCGTATAGTTGCATTCCCACAACCAAGAAGTGGCCAATGGAGTCATGACTATCACTCAAGGGTTGTCCCTACTGACCTAATGAAGTTGGGGGATCAATATGACATGGGCCTACCATTGGCTTCATTGTGCACGTGCATTATTTTACATGCCAGTCGCACTGCGCTTCAGGTATTAGGGCATTGTTTTTTAGGCCATTGTTTGTGCAGCAAAATCATCATCTTCTGATTTAGCTTTCAGGACATCTGCCTTGGAGAAATTGACCTTGGTGGGTCATCAGTTAAAATAAGGTGGATGCCAACAGCCAATCACCTTATCTCTATTAGAGCAAATCTGATTCCACTGCATGTTCAGAAATCGAATACAAGATTGTGGTTTGTTGTAGAAGTGCAACTAAACAAAACTGTGTATTTTAGTATCAGGTCTTGCATGAGAAATATGTCCCCTGCCTTGTTGGGAAAATGTTTGTTTATTTTGCCTTGCAGCACAAAGAAAAGTTATTTTTCAATGGGAAAATGAAAAATCCTGTAGATTAGTCCATTACTAATTGAAAGCGAGCTCGCTGAAGTTAGGAGCTGCAGGTGTTGCTTTTCTGATAAAGATGGAGAATGTAATTCTTCTCATTTCTGGCAAACCTCAAATGCTGCAAAGTCAGGTGCTTTACAGTCAAATGCAAAGTAAACTTACACTGGACACAACCTCAAAACAGGCGCCGGAGTGCGGCGACTAGGGGATTTTCACAGTAACATCATTGCAGTGTTAATGTAAGCCTACTTGAGACACTAATAAAACAACTTCTGTGGGAAGGCAACAAAATTATTTGGTTCCTGTGGCCTACCCAGGATTTCAGAAGAGATAACAGGACGGGGTGGTTGGGCAGAGTTTGGGTCTCCTGACTCCACAACACAAACATACAAAATAACATCTGTAGGATGGTTTAACCATTTTGTGCTCCAGCAATAATCTAGCCTCTCCAAGTAAGATGGCCCTTTAGCGTATTGAGGACAATTCTGAGCTTAGGAACTGAACTGAATCTTAAGGCAATCCCAGCCAGAAGTCAGTGCTGTGCATTCAACAGCAAAACATGCTTCCTCCCTTCCGTTCCAAAGGATCGTCATTCATTTCAAAATGTTAACCCAGGTTCTCTTTCCACTGATGCTGCCGTATCTGCTGAGCTTTTCCAGCACTTCCTGTTTTCATTTTGGATTTCCAGCACTTTCAGCATTTTGTTCTAACTTTTGTGTTGTATATTATCCAATTCATGGTATATTTTATATATTTCAGAGCAATGCAGAGATGACACTTGTTTCTAAAGATGGAATATTCCGTTATTTTGGCTAAGTGTCAGTTTCAGTCCAAAAACCAGGAATCAGCCCGCCAGCATCATTGGCAAAAAATTGCAATGTACCTTCAGGCACTTGGGGGTTGGGGGGGGATGCGAGGTGGGGGTGGGGGGGGAGGGGGGGTGATGAGATTTTGCATGTGTTTCACGCTACCCCCCTTGGCAGTCTGACTGATTCACCTGCCCCAGCATCACTTGAGCTAATTAATCAGAGGGGAGCACCATTTAAGTGCCTCCCCAGCACTTGTTTCAACTCCAATCGGGGAGGTGGCAGCCAAGGAGACAGACCCAAGGTTTTCGGAGGGAGCCCTCCTGAAGATATTGGATGGAGTGGAGCAGAGGCGGGACATCCTATACCCTCACATGGGCTGAAGACTTGCTAGCAAGGTCACCAACTCCGCATGGGAGGTGGTGGCAGCGCTAATGAGAGTCAGCTCATTGCAAAGGTGGACAGGAATACAGTGCAGGAAGAAGATGAATGACCTCCTTCCTGCAGCCAGGGTAAGTGACCCTTCTCATTTGTTATCACGCACCCACTCACACACCCATCGCACTTTCACTGGGAGCTCATTTTCTGCCACTTCATTGTGTCCCACTACTGACCCTCCCACGCCCCTATCCCCACTGCGTTCCTCCCCTCATCACACCCCAGCTCGCACTCACCAACCCAACATGTCAGGCATCATTACCACTTTACCCAGCACGCATCTTGTTCACACACTCCCCATCTGTCTCATTCCAGGACGGGGACCAAGCACAGCCAAGCAAAGTGATGTCTGAACTAGAAATCCTCATCCCCTTCGAGGAGGGCGCCCTGGAACTGTTTGGAGAGGAGCAGGGCTGGGGGGCGAGGTGAGAGCGAGAGGCAAAAATGAGAACCCTCAACGCAAGCAGCCATTGCACCAGCCTCGCGGGAATTAATCACGCAAATAAGTGTATATGGGTGTGATGTAATCAGGATTCCAAAGACACGGCTGCCAGGTGATGGGAAATGAACATCCAGGGGTATTCAGTATTTGGGAAGGACAGACAAAAAGGAAAAGGTGGTGGAGTTGCATTGTTGGTTAAAGCAGAAATTAACTCAATGGTGAGGAAAAGTATTAGCTGCAATGATATGGAATCTGTAAGGGTAGAGCTGAGAAACACTGAGGAGCAAAAAATCAATAAGAACATAAGAACATAAGAAATAGGAGCAGGAGTAGGCCATATAGCCCCTCGAGCCTGCCCCGCCATTCAATAAGATCATGGCTGATCTGACGTGGATCAGTACCACTTACCCGCCTGATCCCCATAACCCTTAATTCCCTTACCGATCAGGAATCCATCCATCCGCGCTTTAAACATATTCAGCGAGGTAGCCTCCACCACCTCAGTGGGCAGAGAATTCCAGAGATTCACCACCCTCTGGGAGAAGAAGTTCCTCCTCAACTCTGTCTTAAACCGACCCCCCTTTATTTTGAGGCTGTGTCCTCTAGTTTTAACTTCCTTACTAAGTGGAAAGAATCTCTCCGCCTCCACCCTATCCAGCCCCCGCATTATCTTATAAGTCTCCATAAGATCCCCCCTCATCCTTCTAAACTCCAACGAGTACAACCCCAATCTCCTCAGCCTCTCCTCATAATCCAAACCCCTCATCTCCGGTATCAACCTGGTGAACCTTCTCTGCACTCCCTCCAATGCCAATATATCCTTCCTCATATAAGGGGACCAATACTGCACACAGTATTCCAGCTGCGGCCTCACCAATGCCCTGTACAGGTGCATCAAGACATCCCTGCTTTTATATTCTATCCCCCTCGCAATATAGGCCAACATCCCATTTGCCTTCTTGATCACCTGTTGTACCTGCAGACTGGGCTTTTGCGTCTCATGCACAAGGACCCCCAGGTCCCTTTGCACGGTAGCATGTTTTAATTTGTTTCCATTGAGATAGTAACCCCATTTGTTATTATTTCCTCCAAAGTGTATAACCTCGCATTTATCAACGTTATACTCCATTTGCCATATCCTCGCCCACTCACTCAGCCTGTCCAAATCTCTCTGCAGATCTTCTCCGTCCTCCACACGATTCACTTTTCCACTTATCTTTGTGTCGTCTGCAAACTTCGTTACCCTACACCCCGTCCCCTCCTCCAGATCATCTATATAAATGGTAAATAGTTGCGGCCCGAGTACCGATCCCTGCGGCACGCCACTAGTTACCTTCCTCCAACCGGAAAAACACCCATTTATTCCGACTCTTTGCTTCCTGTCGGATAGCCAGTCCCCAATCCACTTTAACACACTACCCCCAACTCCGTGTGCCCTAATCTTCTTCAGCAGCCTTTTATGGGGCACCTTATCAAACACCTTTTGGAAATCCAAAAACACCGCATCCACCGGTTCTCCTCCATCAACCGCCCTCGTCACATCTTCATAAAAATCCAACATGTTCGTCAAGCACGACTTTCCCCTCATGAATCCATGCTGCGTCTGATTGATCGAACCATTTCTATCCAGATGCCCTGCTATCTCCTCTTTAATAATGGATTCCAGCATTTTCCCTACTACAGACGTTAAGCTGACCGGCCTATAGTTACCCGCCTTTTGTCTCCTTCCTTTTTTAAACAGCGGCGTAACATTAGCCGTTTTCCAATCAACCGGCACTACCCCAGAATGCAACGAGTTTTGATAAATAATCACTAACGCATCCACTATTACCTCTGACATTTCTTTCAATACCCTGGGATGCATTCCATCCGGACCCGGGGACTTGTCCACCTTCAGTCCCAATAGTCTACCCAGCACTGCCTCTCTGGTAACATTAATCGTATTAAGTATTTCTCCTGCTGCCAACCCTCTATCGTTAATATTTGGCAAACTATTTGTGTCCTCCACCGTGAAGACCGACACAAAAAACGTATTTAAAGACTCAGCCATATCCACATTTCCCACTATTAACTCCCCCCTCTCGTCCTCCAAGGGTCCAACATTCACTCTAGCCACTCTATTCCTTTTTATATATTTATAAAAACTTTTACTATCATTTTTTATATTAATTGCTAGCCTAGCTTCATAGTCTATCCTTCCTTTCTTTATCGCTTTCTTAGTCTCTCTTTGTTGTTTCTTAAATTTTTCCCAATCACTTGTTTCTCCACTATTTTTGGCCACTCTGTACGCAGCTGTTTTTATTTTAATACTCTCCTTTATTTCCTTCGTTATCCACGGCTGGTTCTCCCTTTTCTTACAATCCTTGTTTTTTGCTGGAATATATTTTTGCTGAGAACTGAAAAGGATCTCCTTAAAAATCCTCCACTGTTCCTCAGCTATCCTACCTGCCAGCCTGCTCTCCCAGTCTACCTTAGCCAATTCATCCCTCATCCTATCATATTTCCCTCTGTTCAAACAGAGGACACTGGTTTGAGACCAAACTTTCTCCTCTTCCATCTGAATCAGAAATTCGACCATATTGTGGTCACTAGACCCAAGAGGGTCCTTCACAATAAGATCCTTAATTCTACCTACCTCGTTACACAATACCAGATCCAAAATAGCTCGTTCCCTCGTCGGTTCCGTAACATGCTGTTCAAGGAAACTATCCCGACAGCATTCTAAGAACTCTTCCTCCATTCCACCCTTACCGACTTGAGTCTGCCAGTCAATGTGCATGTTGAAGTCCCCCATGATTATTGCCGTTCCGTTTTTACACGCATCCCTTATCTGCTTGTTTACAGCCCTCCCTACCTCAACATTATTATTTGGGGGCCTATATACCACACCTACTAGTGTCTTTCTCCCTCTACTATTCCTCATCTCTACCCATAATGATTCCACGTTTTGTTCCTCAGAGCCTATATCATCCCTCAGTACTACCCTGATATTATCTCTTATTAATAGCGCGACCCCACCACCTTTTCCTTCCTGTCTATTCTTCCTAAACGCCTGATACCCCTGGATATTCATCTCCCAGTCCTGGTCACCTTTCAGCCACGTTTCTGTAATGGCCACTAGATCGTACCCACTTGTGCTGATTTGCACCATCAACTCATTCACCTTGTTCCGAATGCTTCGTGCATTCAGGCAAAGTGTCCTTATTCCAGCTTTTATCTGGACCCGCTTTGATGAGTCGCGAACACCGTCTCCCTCTACTCCCTTATCTAAATTACCGCCTTCATTCACTTGCACCCTCTCCTCTACCATTAATTTTGTAATTCCCCTTACCCCTGCATCCTCCCCCCCATCAATTAGTTCCTTGATCCTAGTCAACTCTTCTAGCTCCCCTCCCCCCAACCTATCTAGTTTAAATTCTCCCCAGTAGCCTTAGCCAACCTACCGGCCAGGATATTGGTCCCCGTGTGATTCAAGTTCCACCCGTTTTTTGTATACAGATCACCCCTGCCCCTAAAGAGGTCCCAATGGTCCAGGAACCTGAATCCCTGCCCCCTGCACCAGTCCCTCAGCCACACATTCATCCTCCACCTCACTCCATTCCTGCCCTCACCTTCCCGTAGCACAGGCAGTAATCCTGAGATTACTACCTTTGCTTTCCTCTTTCTCAGCTGTCTCCCTAATTCCCTGTACTCCCTTTTCATGACCCCTTCTCCCTTCCTACCCACATCAGCGGTACCAATATGTACCGCTACCTCAGGCTCCTCTCCCTCCCACCTCAGAATTTCCGGGACGCGACTAGCGACATCCTGGATCCCGGCTCCCAATAGTGGGAGTTGTATAGAGGAAAAGGCTGGAAACACTTCACTAGTGAGTGATGCCCAAATCACTAAGAATGATTTTTTATAAATCACCCAAATGTCACTCTTTTTTCATGGCATGACAAACTTCCAGCTTATTAAAGTTAAAGTTTATTTATTAGTCACAAGTGAGGCTTACATTAACACTACAATAAAGTTACTGTGAAATCCCTCTTATATGTGAAGTCCTCCCACTGGTCCATCATCTTAAGCATATATATGGTATGTGTCTTAACTATCTAGTAAGAAGTCTCACAACACCAGGTTAAAGTCCAACAGGTTTATTTGGTAGCAAATACCATAAGCTTTCGGAGCGCTGCTCCTTCGTCAAAGGAGGACGAAGGAGCAGCGCTCCGAAAGCTTATGATATTTGCTACCAAATAAACCTGTTGGACTTTAACCTGGTGTTGTGAGACTTCTTACTGTGTTCACCTCAGTCCAACGCCGGCATCTCCACATCTTAACTATCTGCACAGCAGATTAGTTCTTTTGAAGTCTGTTGGGATCTGGGTGTCTAGGCACCTCAGCCGAGGACATGTATTCATTCAAATAGCATCTTCCACACCCTCAGGACATCCTCACAATCAATTAATTAACTTTTAGTATGTAACTACTGTTGTTATATAGGCAAATCTGGTAGGAATTTTGAACCCACCAAGGTCCTTCAAACAATATTTAGTCTAGTTCATTAAGGATACATGTTGTCAGGGCTCTGAAAGATATTTACTCTCTCAAATGTGGAATGTTTTGCATTCAACAGGCGGATATTACTTTGATTTAACACCACATCCAAAAGCGAAAAATCGAAGAATATCAGTTAGGGGGGTTTTATTACACTCTCACACTGCTTTAGGTTAATTGCAGTGTGTTTTTCTGATGGCAGCATCATGATAAAATGTAAGTAAACTCTTTTTAATGCTCTCTGTGGCAGATTGGTCAATTAATAGGGCTATTTATGTTTCAATGAATAGGCTAAATGATTCCTGTCTGGAACCTGATATCAAGGCTACCTCACAGGCAGATCAATGAGCGATTTATTTTTGGCAGAATGAAGAAAGCAACAATGACACGTGTGACGCATGGGACTAATGCTTATCAGGAAAGAGTTGCAAGGGCAGTTAATTAACTGATAGATGAGAGGACTGAACATGGACCTCATTTGACCTTTATTGTCTTTGGGGAGTTGGTTAGCTCAGTCGGCTGGATGACTGGTTTGTGATATAGAGTGATGCCAACAGTGTGGGTTCAATTCCTGCACCTGCTGAGGTTATTCATGAAGGCCCTGCCTTCTCAACCTTGCCTGAGGTGTGGTGATCCTCAGGTTAAATCATTACCACTTTGAGGGGGAGAGCAGACTGTGGTCATCTGTGACAATGGAGACTTTACCTTTATTGACTTCAGATCTCACATCTCTCCCCTGATTTATGGTGAATACAAATATATTTTTATTTTTCTGTGTTACTAATGTTCCTTAACTGACTGGACTTCCTCAGATGCCAATGCTACAATTTTCAATTTCTAGACTTGTAATTGCTTCCCATCCATTCCTGGGGGCAGGATCTTTCAATCCCACGGGTTCTTCGGTGGCGGAGGATGCAAATGACGGGAAGTGATCCCACTGCTGGCCAATGGCAGGCCACCTCCGCCACTGCAAAAACACTACTGAGGGACGGTGGTGGATAATTCCTCCCCTTAGGTGTTTCTCCTCTTTCACGAGATATGGACGTCACTGGCTATTCTGGTGTTTTTATTGCCTGTTCCTAATGTAAAGAAGACGCATGGGTGAGGCCATCCAGAAAAACACCTGGACCAGGTATGGGCCTTGAAATCACAATTCGTCCAGGAGCCAACTGTGCACAGTGGGCCAAGAATCCTCCTGGACTGGCCTCCCCCGGCTCTCCATCACTCACAGTTAAGACTTCAGAGTCCGAAATGGACACTGCGGATGAAGCCGCGGCTACTCCTTTGCAAGAGACGAATGCTGGTTTGATAAACATCGCCAACATCAGACTCGGAGTTGGAGGAACTGGACCCGGCGCTAAAATGTCTCAGGAGACCCATGAGGCGCACCAACAGCCGAGGTTCCTCAGACTTGCGGCGGGGGGGGGGGGGGGGGGGGGGCGCGGTGTAATGACCTCGACAAGGCCATTGAGGTTGGCGTCTTGGAGTATGAGCTCCCTGATTGGGGAAATGATTGCCTGCCCAATCAGGGAGTCTGTCTGTTATATGTCAGGGGCTACTGACACTCTGGATTCTGACTTTGTACCTGAAGCACTCTTTGGAGTGGAATTGTGTTTGTAAATAAACGGAATCTGGTGAAGGGACACCAACCTTTGAGGAGTTATTTCAGAACTATAATAATGACTTGGATGCAAAAACAGAGTGTAATGTATCAAAGGTTTGTTCATAAAAGTAAAAAGTTTTATAACGTATCATTAGGGTATGAGACTAGACCCCAGCGATTTGCCGTTTTGGCATTAGTGTGAGGATAAGGTGTTTCACTCCAGGTGGAATTCTAGTGACACACCAGGAAGCTTTTATCAAAAAACTTTAATTAACAATACCATTTAACTATAACAAATGAATTAGCTTAGCATTTACCAATTGAACAGTACTTAAAAATGACAAGTTATAGTTCATAATTGCTAACCTATTCCTATGAGTTCCAATTCAAGCAATATTCCTCTTACAAACTTAAAACCCTTCTTCAAAATTAGCTTTTTTGATTTGATTTATTATTGTCAGATGTATTAGTATATAGTGAAAAGTATTGGTTTGCTTTGTCTGCATAGCATGCAAGAAACATCCATAGAGAAGGAAAGGAGAGAGTGTAGAAGGTAGTGTTTGCAGTCATAGCTTGGGTGTAGAGAAAGATCAACTCAGTGTGAGGTAGGTCCATTCAAAAGTCTGATAGCAGCAGGGATGAAGCTGTTCTTGAGTCAATTGGTACGTGACCTCAGACTTGAGCAAATAACAGACAGTTAGCAAACCCCAGGCTTACAAGCTTGTACTTGTTCACAGTCCGAGAGACTTTTGAGCACATCTGGAGAGATCGAGAAACATCTGTCTTCTGACAACCCCAAACAGCAGCTTCCAGAGAGAGAGAGAACAGAAAAACTGTTCAAGGCAGAAGCTGACTATTTTCATATAAAAGAGAAACTGTTTATTTCCCCTGCAAGCTTAGCCCCTCCCATTTGCACATGACTCTGTTTCTTTGTCCATCAACCCCGGGCTCGAAACGTCAGCTCTTTTCATACCTTACAGACGCTGCCAGACCTGCTGAGATTTTCCAGCGTTTGGCTTCAGATTCCAGCATCCGCAGTAATTTGTTTTTAACCTAATCCAAACCCTCCTCTGAAACCCCAAGGGAAAGCTAAGTAAATACAAATGCATGAACCCTGTTCAGGCAAACACACCATTAGCTAAACTCAGCCATTATCCTCCATTATCAACATTTGAGCTCCCTGTTTTCCCAGACAAATCAGCAACGTATTGAGCTGAATTTTAAACATACCCTTACAAGAAACATGGTAAAAATACATTTCTTGAAGGCACAGTATCATTAAAATTTGCTGATGATACCAAGTTGGGTGAGAAGGCAAGTTGTGGGAAGGACACAGAGAACACTATTTTACCATTTTGATTCAAAGTTCTGGGCGGACTTGAAACTGGGAGTGTTTCAGATCTGGCTTTTAGACCCGTTCTCAGGCACCCCCATACACACTCTGCCTGCAAAAATATCAGCAATTCTGAATCACGCTGCACAAGTCTGTGGGTGGGATTTAACGCACGTGAAGCCCTGCAGCTCCGATCGGAGTCTACAACTGCGCAATGATAGAATGCTGCTCCCCTGCCACATCCCTCCCAGGCCGGATAATGTCTCCCCCAGCACCCACAGACAGTCCTCTTCCTCCCAGGAGGACGCTGACCCAGTGGGGGGGCTGATGGCAATGCGGCCTGGGAGGCAGTACCATGGCACTGGCCCCCAGAACAGGGAAGAAGTGCCACAAGAAGGTCAATGACCTCATCCGAGCAGCAAGGGTGAGTGCTTAACTCCATCTCGCATTCTCCCAAAATCTCACCCAGATCCTCCCATCCCCAGCACCCTGTATGCTTCCAGTCCCTGACCCCCATGCACCTCCTCCTACCTCCACCCTCCACCCCTCCCCTGCCCCACTCCACATAAGTAGCACCGCCCCCTGGGCAAATGGCAGCCATCTCCTGCCTCAGGTGGTCGTCTCCTTCTTCCCCCCACGCCAACGGTATGGTTAAGAAAGCCCATGCCAACACCTCTACTTTCTCAGGAGGCTGAGGAAATTTGGCAAGTTCACTATGACTTTCACCAATTTTTACAGATGCACCACAGAAAGCTTCTTTTCTGGATGCATTACAGCTTGTTATGGCTCCTGCCCTGACTAAGACTGCAATAAACTACAAAGGGTTGTGAACGTAGCCCAATCCATCACGCAAACCAGCCTCCCATCCAGTGACTCCGTCTACCCTTCCCGCTGCCTCGGCAAAGCAGCCAGCATAATCAAGGACCCCCACACACCCCGGACATTCTCTCTTCCACCTTCTTCCATCGGGTAAAAGATACAAAAGTCTGAGGTCACGTACCAACCGACTCAAGAACAACTTCCCTGCTGCCATCAGACTTTTGAATGGATCTACAATATTAAGTTATCTTTCTCTACACCCTATTTGTGACTGCAACACTATACTCTGTGCCCTCTCCTTTCCTTCTCCCCTATGTATTCTATGAATGCTATGTTTCGTCTGTATAAGCACTCAAGAAACAATACTTTTGACTGTGTACCAATACATGAGACAATAATAAATCAATTCAAATTAAAAAGTCAGGAGGTGAATTCCCAGCCTCTGACCTGCTCTTATAGCCACAATATTTAGTTCAGTTTCTGATCAATAGTAGTTCACAGAATATTGGCATTGGAGGATTCAGCAATGGTAATAGTATTGAATGTCAAGGGGAGATGGTTGGAATCTCTCTCTTTGATTTGATTTGATTTGATTTATTATTGTCACATGTATTAGCATACAGTGAAAAGTATTGTTTCTTACGCACTATACAGACAAAGCATGCCATTCATAGAAAACGAAAGGAGAGAGTGCAGAATGTAGTGTTACAGTCACAGCTAGAGTGAAGAGAAAGATCAACTAAATACAAGGTCGGTCCACTCAAAAGACTGATGGCAGCAGGGAAGAAGCAGTCCTTGAGTCGGTTGATATGTGACCTCAGACATTAAGATCTTTTTCCCAAAGAAAGAAGGTGGAAGTAAGAATGTGCAGGGTGGGTGGGGTCCATGATTATGCTGGCTGCTTGGCCGAGGCAGTGGGAAGTATAGTCAGAGTCAATGGATGGGAGGCTGGTTTGCGTGATGGATTGGGCTCCATTCACAATCGTTTGTAGTTTCTTGCGGTCTTGGGTACAGCAGGAGTGATACCAAGCTGTGATACAACCAGAAAGAATGTTTTCTATCATACATCTGTAAAAGTTGTTGGAATGTTACTTGGCATTGACTGCCCCAAACCTGAATTCTGCCTAGGCCTTGCGTGTAGAAGTATATGTTGCCACAGTTCCCAAAATTAATGTAACACACCACCACCGCATACATTGGGCCCGATTTTACCAAAAATCGTGGTAAAGTCAGGCGTCGGGCCTTTAATGCGATCTGCACCCGAATCCGAGCAGATCGCGGCTTTACCGACACCCGATTCGGGCACGGATCCGGCCCGTGCCCGAATCGGGCGGCCCGACGATTTAAATGTATTTGCATGCATTTAAATCGACTTAATGAACCGTGCGCACAACTCTACCACCAAATCCCACTTTACCACCGCGCGGGCCAATCCGGATCTGCGTTTTTAGCGACCTGCAGAATAAACCTCCTAAGCGGATTTCTATTCAGCAGGGGAATCTCCGAAGCCCATCCTCCCCAACCATCCATGGATGGGGGGATATATATTTTGAAATATTTTCCCAAATTTTTGACTGTCATGTTTTTAGTTCCTGCGATTATAATTTTGACATTATCTTCCAAAGGGAATTCCTCTAATTCTGTGCAATGTTCAGATGAAAACAAGATTTAGTAATCTCCTTGAATCTTATTTCCAACCAAGTTCCACCACGGGGACAATTCTTCCAAGTTCACCACAGGGCTCTGAACATTTGAGCATCAACAATCCAGTTACAGATCACAAATGTATTATACAGGTCACTAATTGCTCAGTAGGACACTGTTGTTTAATTACCTTTCCCATAGATAATTAGGCAGCACAAAGACGATGCTACATTATTTTCAGTTTGCAAGATTCTCCCAAGTCATCCTCTCCCCAACCGCCGCCCCCCCAACCCCCCCACCCCCCCACCCCCCCCCCCACCCCCCCACCACCCCCCCACCCCCCCCACCCCCCCCACCCCCCCCACCCCCCACCAACCCCCCCCCACCACCCCCCCACCACACCCCCCCCCCTACCCCTCCCCCCCCCCCCCCCCTCACCCCCCCTACCCAGATTCGGCACTCAGTGTTTCCACTTCCACTGATACCCCTTTCAATTTGATCCTTAACTGAGAATCTTTGGACTAACACACAATATTTGAGCCTCTTGCATGAATATAGAAACTGTAATTAAATATAAATTTATTGCATTTTATTTATTTTGCATTAACCACTTTATAAGCAGGATATCTGTGAAGTGAAAGCAAAATAAACAACTAAAATTCAGTAGTCAGCATATTTTGTCTTTATTTATGGTTTCATATAAATTACATTATAGTTTAATGAACAGACTGTACAAAACCAGCATGTACGGCACACAGACCTGAGCCTTTTACATGTTGCTTTAAGACTTTTTTCAATAATTCATTTCTCATTCAAATTCTTAGTAATGTACTAAAACAAGACAACACATAACTTAACACATGTCTTACAATAAGCTGGCACATAATTTAACAGTACCATATATTTGCACCCATTAAATATTAACTTGAGGCTACATTAATTAATAGGAGATTGTTGCTCCTAAATCAGGTTAGAATACTATGTTTGTTGTTTATCAAATATCCTCTGCTGCGGACCCACTGGATGGAAAGGAAGTTATCTATGTTTTATTAATGTTGAGTCGAGGAACAATGTGTTGGTTCCAAAGCTGAAACTGTGCAGTCAGTGGTTTCGGTATTACACATTCCACATTGACAGCTTATTGCTACAGGGTAAGTAAAGTAAGGGTTAACATTGGCAGGACAGTTTGGAATGCTTATCGTTTCATAGATTATTTCCTTGTAGCTGCAAATATCTTGATAAATGGAAGCCATGGAGTGCTTGCAGACTGGATCCTAAAACATGAAATTTGAAAAAGAAATTAAAGGAAAATGGCATGATTCTGAATTAAGCAGCACAGCAGGAAGCATGTATTAAAACACTTGCTCTTTCATTGTGTAATCTGATTATAATTAATTACATTATTCATATCAACAGCATGTATAGTCAATGACAACATATTATTCAGTACATATGACAGCCCTCCCAAAAAGCACATGCAGTTTTCCTGTTATGTCCTTGCTTGAAGTCCAAAATTATTAGGAATGTTTAAGTAGTAGTGGAACATGGTTGGGTCATAAAGTAGGTCTGCAGCATTCTTAAACAGAAAAAAGAGATGTTTATATTTTTGGAGTTTAATACATTAAATCTGCCACTTATTTATTTTTAAATGGGACACACTTGCTGTGTTTTTAAGGATTTTTGTGTTTGTCTTTCAGAATTCTAACATTTGCACTTCTTACAGAAAGTTTAAATGTTTGTTCTAACATCGGTGACATAGATTTCGACCACTTCTCTCATATCATAGAACACTACATGTCAAACACACATATCTGATGATTACTTATCAACAATTATGAGGTTCCTCACCTTGGTGAAGCAGTAACCAGCACACCAAGTTACATTGATCATGCCACAGTACCCACATTCTTCTTTTTCCACCGCGATTGTGACATTAGTCAGCTGACATTTGTTCAGCGACTGGACAGGCATCCAGCACAGTAAAAAGAACAATATGTGGATTGTAGAGATCTTTGTCACCATAATTTGGAACATGAGGCGAATCTGAAAAGATAAGTAAATGAACATGGTCCAATTAATGCATATAATAAAGGATATGCATTTCTATTAGCCTCCTTTACGTTTGACTTGAACATTTTCTGGTCAAATATAGCACAAAGCTTCCTTACATGATCTGGTTAAAAATAAATATTAAAGAGAGGCTAGCATATTAAACCTTCACGATTCCCACGAGTTGCAGAAACCTAAGACCTGTTTAGTCGGCAGGATGTGCATGAAATTTAATCAACGTAATACTGTGATGTTCCATCAGGTCCATTTGCTAGTACAAAATTATATTAAACATACCACATTCAATGCTTTCAATATCAAAGATTATAAATTCGTAGGCATATAATCATTTTTCCACATCTGCACACAGCTATATTTTAAAGAACACAAAGTTAAAATATTCAGCATGCTATTATTATCCAGCATTGCATTAAAAAATTGTCAGAAATACCTTTAAATATGAGTACATTGCAGAGGTTTACTTCAAGCAACAGTGCATCAGTAATGTTGAAGGCATCACAAACTGAATTTCCCTTTATACTGAATCAGTGCTATCAATTCCAGATCTTAGGATTTATGGTTTTTACATTAACCAATCACTCCAGTTATTTGCTTCATGCATTTCCTCACCTGAGGTAATTGGAGCTCTTAGGCTTTTGCAGTGGTTCAGTTCAGCCAGAAGAGAAAAGGTTTTTTTTTACTGAAAGGCTCTTGATTGCAAATTAATATGATGAAGATCTGTGACTTATGTTTCTTGTGTTTGTTCCATGTTTCTATTCTGAAGTTTACTTAAGGTCAGTTCATCTTTGCAAATGGGACAATTCCTTCATTTAACCTAGATTTGGATAGGATGGTTAATACTTGGGTAACAAATTGACTATTATTAAGTAGATGGAAAGAATAGGGGTGAAATTCAACTTCTGGTTGACCATGAAACAATGTGGTGGTGAATTGGCCTGCGATGTGTGGGCTGTATGAGCCACCAATGTGATATCACATAGTTTGCATCATCAATAATAGCTAGAATTACTGCAGCTAAAAATGAAATGAAAACGCAATACATTCAAATAGGGGATTGGATTTTTTTGAATGAGAAATTGAAATGTTCTTGCGGCGCAGTGCTTAGCATTGCTGCCCCAGAGCGCCAGGGACTCGGATTCAATTCCGGCTTTGGGTGACTGTGCGGAATGTTGCACATTCTGCCCACGTCTGCGTGGGTTTTCTCCGGATGCTCCGGTTTCCTCCCACAGTCCAAAGATGTACAGATTGGACTGGTGGATTGGCCATGCTAAATTTCCCCTTAGTGTCCCAAAATGTGTAGGTTAGGTGGATTAGCCATGGTACATGTGTGAGGTTACAGGGATCGGGTGGAGGTAGTAGGCTTGGGTAAGAAACTCATTCAGAGAGTCGGTGCAGACTCATTGGACGAATTGCGTCTTTTGTACTGTGGGGATTCTACGATTCTATAATTCTAATTGAAGCAGCATGAGGAATAAACTATTGGTATTAGAGGTATACACTGTTAAATGATAATATTTATGTTATAACCTCCAGTGATGGCTCAATCAGCTTATCCAGTGAGCAGTTAAGTCATAATTTCTAGGAAAACCTGAAGTGCTGATTCATCATTTAACCATGTTAGTTCTTGCCACAGCAGTTGCAAGAGGCACAATAGTTACCCCAATCTTTTCCCTCTTGGTGGCACGGTGGCATAGTGGAAGGCACTGCTGCTTCATAGCACCCGGGACCCAGGTTCAATTCCAGCCTCAGGTCACTGTCTGTGCAGAGTTTGCAAATTTTCCTCGTGTCTGCATGGGTTTCTTCTGGGTGCTCGGGTTTCCTCCCACACTTCAAAGATGTGCAGGTTAGGTGCATTGGCCATGTTCAATTGCCCCTTAGTGTCAGGGGATTTGTAGGGTAAATACATGGGGTTACGGGGTTAGGGCCTGAGTGGAATTGTTATCGGTGCAGGCTCGATGGGCTGTACAGTCCCTTTCTGCACTGTAGGGATTCTATGATCTATGACCTAAGTACAAGAGATGCGGCAATAGTTTATCTTCCCATCTCTGCTACATTACCTCGAGTGTTCTCCAGTGATCTAAACTTTGTTCCTGTTCTTCACTTACACACTCCCCTATGGTGATAGCAGCCACAGTCTTCAAATTGACTTTCACATAAACATTGATGACATCCAGCGCATTATTTGGGTGCCAGATGTCTTACATTACAATAGGGATGCCTCCTTCAGGTACCATGGCCCTAAAAGATAATTGGCAAACATGCACTTTAACTCTGATTAAGCTTGGCAGTGGTTTGCCACTGTCTTCTGCAGTGTGGCTGACCAGGAAATTCACTCACTACTACCAACTGCCATCAGAAGGATTTTAATAATCAACACATTTGACCACATTATTATGAACAAACCTTTCATTGTCATCATGTCCTGGAATGAGATTTGAACACAGTAAGAAGTCTCACAACACCAGGTTAAAGTCCAACAGGTTTATTTGGTAGCAAATACCATAAGCTTTCGGAGCACTGCTCCTTCGTCCATCTGACTGGGGTGTTCACCCCAGTCCAACGCCGGCATCTCCACATCATGAGATTTGAACCCAGAGCTAATTGGTCGAGAGGTACGAACACTCCCACTTTATCACAAGACTTCACAACAGCAACAGTGTTTCAAAAATGTACTATATTGGTTGAAAAATGCTTTGAGACACCCGGTAGTTGTGAAAATTGTTTGGTTGCCAGATGAGAAACCCAAAGCTATATTACGAAGTCAGACTAGCCAACAATTTTTCTATTTCGGCATAAATGTGAGGGAAGGCTGTTTCGCCTCAGGAGTGGGTCCACTGACAAATTAGGGATCTTTTTATCAAAGAACATAGAACAAAGAAAAGTGCAGCACAAGAACAGGCCCTTTGACTCTCCAAGCCCATGCCGATCATGATGCCCTAACTAAACTACAAAATAAATCTGCCCTTACTCGGTACACATCCCTCTATCCACTCCCTATTCATGTACCCATCCAGATGCCTCTTAAATGTTGCTAATGAGCCTGCTTCCACCATCTCCTCTGGCAGTGCGTTCCAAACACCCACCATTCTCTGCATGAAAAACTTCCCCCACACATCTCCCTTAAACTTTCCCCCTCTCACCTCGAACGTGTAAATGGCAGAACCCTTAGGAACATTAACATACAGAGGGATCTGGACATGCAGTTCTCTAGAAGTGGCAATGCACGTGGCCAAGGTGATTAAGAAGGCACATGGCAAGCTTGCCTTCAATGGCCACTTTTAGGGAACTGTGGACCTACATGCCCAGGTCCCTCTGTATGTTAATGTTTCCAAGGGCTTTGCCATTTACAGTATAATTCACACCTAAGTTTGAGTCTCCAAAATGCATCACCTTGCATTTGTCCGGGATTAAACTCCATCTGCCATTTCTGTGCCCAAGTCTCCAATCTATCTATACCCTGCTTTATCCTCTGACAATCACCAGTACTATCAGTAACTCTACCAATTTTCGTGTCATCTGCAAACTTACTAATCAGACCACCCCATTTTCCTCTAGATCATTTATATATATTACAAACAACAGAGGTCCCAGTACTGATCCCTGCAGAGCACCACTAGCCACAAATTTCCCAGAAAAACATCCTTCTACCGCTACCCTCTGTCTTCTATGACCAAGCCATTTCTGTATCCATCTGGCCAGCCAACCCCGAATCCCATGTGATTTTATTTTTTGTATTAGTCCGTCATGTGGGACTTCATCAAACGTCTTACTAAAGTCCATATAAACTACATCCACAGTCCTTCCCTCATCAATTATCTGTGTCACCTCTTCAAAAAACTCAATCAAATTGGTGAGACATGACCTTCCTCGTACAAAACCATGCTGCCTGTCGCTAACTGGTCCATTTTCTTCCAAATGTGCATATATCCTGTCCCTCAGTATCTTCTCCAAAAGCTTTCCCACCACTGGCATCAGGCTCACCAGCCTATAATTTCCTGGATTATCCCTGCTTCCTTTCTTAAACAAGGGGACAATATTGGCCATTATCCAGTCTTCTTGAACGTTGCCTGTGGTCAAAGAGGATGTGAAGATATCTGATAAGGCCCCAGCTATTTCTTCCCTTGCCTCTTGCAGTAACTTGGGATAGATCCCATCTGGCCCCGGGGACTTGTCTATCTTAATGCAATTTAGGATACCCAACAATCCTTCCTTTGATATATTGACATTCTCTAGAGCGTTCACACAGCTATCCCTGACCTCAACATCCGTTATGTCCTTCACCTTGGTGAATACTGATACAAATTACTCATTAAGGATCTCACCTACTTCCTGTGGCTCCATGCTTAACTTCCCTTGATTGTCCTTGAATGGGCCTACTCTTCTCTTGTTACCCTTTAGCTCCTAATATATGCATAAAAAGCTTTGGGATTCTCCTTGACCATGTTTGCTAAGACATTCCATGGTCCCCCTTAGCCCTCCTAGTTCTGCAATTAAGTTCCTTCCTATGTTCACTATACTCCTCAATGGCTTTGTCAGTTTTTAGATGCCTAGACTTTCATATGCTTCCTCTTTCCTTTTGACTTAGCTTACAATTTCCTTTGTCATCATGGTTTCTGAATCCTGCCATATCTATCCTTCATTTTTGCGGGGTCATGCCTGTCCTGAACTTTTATCAACTGGACTTTGAAAGCCTTTCACATGTCAGATGTGGATTTGCCCTCAAATAGCTGTTCCCAATCAGCATTCACATCAAAACAAGCTTTATTCATAACACAGTTATGTTAACAAAGTGAAATAGTTCCAATCGTAACTGTTGAACAACCTTTCATCATGATAAGAAATAAACACTTAACTTCTAACTTACTACTATTCAGTTCCAATTAAGCAATATTTTTCTTACAGATTTAAACCACTCTTTAAAATTAGCTGGCAAATCCAGGTATATTTGCTTTAACTTGAGTACCACCTTAGAACTTTCAGAAAGGTATTTTCAGAGAGAGAGCCTCCAGGCTTCTGCCTTTGACCAACTGCAGTCAGCAACTTCCCTTCTTAAAATGAAAATAAAACTGTTCTTCTGCTCTTCTCACATGACTCTGTGCCTGTATACTTAACTCATCTATTACTTTAATCAAAAAAAACCACCCATTAAGCCTTCAGCTGAATAAACCCTTGCATGACTAAAATTAATAACTATCCTGTTTTCCCAGCATCTGTTGCATTCCTTCCAGACAAACCGACTGCTTGTGACAAAACACTGCCTCTTAAAGCAGTCCCCCTTAAACATAAAATTATTAATAGTGCAGTAGCCATCACAAAAGCAGTGCATAAATGCAAGCCTTTCTCTTTATCCTTACAAGTGCAATAATCCCTCTGCCTGGAGAAAAATCCTGACATCTAAGCTAGTTCTATACTTACATAACTCACAATGTATGATCCATATGACCTTTAAAACGGGCCTAAATGAAGCAATATTTTGGAAATTAGTTTTGATAATACAAACAATAATTGGCAATCTCTATTGGACAATTAAGAGTGGTATAGGGAGACACAGGGCAATAATGATTAGAGACATCAGTATCCCAAAAGTAGCCCTGACAAAGCAAGGAGATGTAAAAAGTGTACATAGTTATTTAGTGAGTGATGATTAACAGACAAGACAAAACAAGCATTTAGAATGAAGGTCACATCCATTTAAATTTTAACAATTCACAAAATGTTGATAAGTTAGTCGTGAATCAAGAAAAGTAAAGTTAATTTATTAGTCACAAGTAGGCTTACATTAACACTGCAAATTCCTGTGAAAATCTCTTGAGTTGCCACACTCCGGTGCCTGTTCAGGTACACCGAGGGAGAATTTAGCATGGCCAATGCACCCTAACCAGCACGTCTTTCGGACTGTGGGAGGAAACCGGAGCACCCGGAGGAAACCTTCACAGACACGGGGAGAACGTGCAGACTCCACACAGACAGTGACCCAAGCCAGGAATTGAACCCGGGTTCCTGGCGCTGTGAGGCAGCAGTGCTAACCACTGTGCTTTAACAGTTTTAAAGTGAAGTGGTTAATTGTAGCTGAAGACAGTAAGAGGTGAGTGGTTTGTTTGTTGATGCCAAATGCCACTAATCTGTTTTTAAGATTATTTGGTTTTTTTTAATGAGCAGATTAAATTGGAGTTTATGTTGTATTATAATATGTTACATGAAAGCATTGTTAAAACTACTGATTGATGGTATAAAAATAGAAAATGCTGGAAAAGCTTCATCAAGTCTGGCCGTGTCTGTGACTGGGTCAAAATCCTGGAACTCCCTCCCAAACAGCACTATGGATGCATCTACACTACTGGGGATTGTAGCAGTTCAAGAAGACAACTCACCACCACCTTCTCAAGGGCAATTAGGGATGAGCGATAAGTGCTGGCCAGCCAGCGACACCCACATCCCATAAATGAATTTTAATAATAAACAGAGAGAGAAACAGAGTTAAGGTATCGATGGGGTCTTCCAGTCCCAACGACAGCGCATTCCCATCATGGGTTTCCCAGCAGCAAGGAAGGCCTACAATGGGAAACCCTGTTGACAACAGCGGGACCAGAAGATCCTGCCGCTGGCCAATGGCCT
Organism: Mustelus asterias; assembly: GCF_964213995.1. NCBI lineage: Eukaryota > Metazoa > Chordata > Chondrichthyes > Carcharhiniformes > Triakidae > Mustelus > Mustelus asterias. Next base: position 128,590,104 of record NC_135809.1, read on the forward strand.
TTGCGAAACACTTGACGGGTTGTGCGGAAATACCCGCATATGGAGTGTGGAATTATTTCAGACATGGAAGGGTCTGGGAAACCTGCATTGGAGGCTGTAGTATGGAGAGGAAGCAGTTTGGAAGGTGGTACTGATTGCTGGAAGCATGGGAAAGATGTTGCCATGGTCTGACTGGAGTGGAAGGGAAGTGCTGGTGTATGGAGGACAAAGATAAGGGTGTGGGTGTCTCTCGGTGTTGGTGTGTTCCAGGATTCCCAATGGAGTGAACATAGAAAGGTGGACTGAGTGTGACTAAGATGGCAGTGCGAGGGCCATTCTTGAGATCAATTCAAGGGTTGGTGTGAACAGCCTTGTTCAGTATTTAAAATAGATATCATATGGTATCAATTTTAAATTATACAGATTCTGATGGTTATTGCAGGGTGAACCTTTTAAGAATCTTTCCATTTACCTTCTCTGCACTGAGAGAAGAAAAGTGAATTGATTTATTATTGTCACATGTATTAACATACAGTGAAAAGTATTGTTCCTTGTGCGCTATACAGACAAAGCATACCATTCATAGAGAAGGAAACGAGAGAGTGCAGAATGTAGTATTACAGTCATAGCTAGGGTGTAGAGAAAGATCAACTTAATGCAAGGTAAGTCCATTCAAACGTCTGACAGCAGCAGGGAAGAAGCTGTTCTTGAGCCGGTTGGTACGTGACCTCAGAGTTTTGTATCTTTTTCACGACGGAAGAAGGTGGGAGAGAGAATGTCTGGGGTGCGCGGAGTCCTTAATTATGCTGGTTGCTTTGCCGAGGCAGCGGGAAGTGTAGACAGAGTCAATGGATGGGAGGCTGGTTTGCGTGATGGATTGGGCTACATTCATGACATTTTGTAGTCCCTTGCGGTCTTGGGCAGAGCAGGAGCCATACCAAGCGGTGATACAACCAGAAAGAATGCTTTCCATGGTGCATCTGGAAAAGTTGAATTCCCAACTTCTGTCTTAATTTTTTTTAAGTATTAGCACTTTAAACATTGCCAGCAGCATTTTAAAAATCTTTACAGAACTTTATCCAACATAGAGTTTCAGCCAAGGTATCAACTTTTCTGAATGAAGGGTAGGGAATCAAGGCTTGAGGCTAAGAATCAGAACACTGAACAGAATCTTCCTTTTTCTTTCTACTTTTCCTGTGTTACAAAGGGTTGCCAAAATGTTGGTTGATCACTCCTCCATGTCAGTCATCATATCTTTTGGATTTGGTGGATGGTTTTACAGCCGGATGCCCTTCCTGCTCTGACCCTCCCCATCTACTTGGGCTGAAGACCTGCCGTGGAGATGCCGGCGTTGGACTGGGGTAAACACAGTAAGAAGCCTCACAACACCAGGTTAAAGTCCCAACGGGTTCATTTGGTGGCAAAATCCACTAGCTTTCGGAGCGCTTGCTGCTCCTTCGTCAGGTGAGTGGGGAGTTCCTCAGGGCGGGAAGGCAGAGTTTGTGAATGAGGAACTCCCACTCACCTGACGAAGGAGCAGCGAGCGCTCCGAAAGCTAGTGGATTTTGCTACCAAATAAACCTGTTGGGACTTTAACCTGGTGTTGTTAGACTTCTTACTGAAGACCCTGCACCGGTGCACACTGGCTTACCTGCATCTGCTGCTGGGGTCTTTCAAAGCCAGCACGTCTGCGGGCTGAATTATATGTGACGCCATGATCCCTACATACATGGGGGAGAGTTGGTGGGGGGGGGGCCAGGGGGGGGGTGTGTGTGTGAGAAGAGTGCCTCCAATGGGGACAGGGACCTGTAAAGGAACTTTCCCCCGCTACTTGACAGCAGCCCACGCAGCTAAAGCTTGCGTATAACATTGATGAGTTTTATTGACAGTGTCGTTAAACTGGTCTTATTTCAAGGATATCATAGGACCCCTGAATAATTTTGAATGTAGCTGGAGTGAATTGAAATGCTTGGAGCACATTGGTTCTACTATTCAAAGTCCATGAAAACTTAAATGTTGAGAGAGGATTTGTAGGGACTTTAGCAGTGGAAATGAAATTTGAGCCAAGTATAATAGAAAGAACACAAATGCCCAAATGGAGCCCGAGCTTTAAGTCCAGGTCCCAGATCAGTCGCTGCATTCTAAATGTATCCATGGTATTAGTGGAGCATTCTGTACAAAATTGTGATCTGCAAAATGGTGCATTTATTTGCAAAAATCCATGACTAACACCGAGGAACTGAGTGCCTTTGAATAGATGCATGAGATTAATCACTGAGCAAAGATCAAATTAAAAGAAAAGTACAGCCCTTTGGAGCATGGAGACTAGTTACTATGGAGATTTCCATAGTAACTTCATTGCAATGTAACTGTAAATAACAATAACAAATCAACTTAAATACAGCCACACAAATACACACTGCCTCATCAGAAAACTCAATGCTGCTTGAAAATAGTCTCTTTTGGCAGAACCTATGACAACTGGTGAGAAGCAAAGCAGAAACAGTCAAAGTAAAAAGAAGACACACATTCAGAATTGCAAAGATTCGTCTTAAAGAATGAAATAGCCTTGGATTAAAACCACATTGACCAGATGGCTGCGGGAACAGACTGACTGAAGTGGGAGTCTTAAGATTAATCTGTAAATTCTTTAGTTGCTTAGAAAATAAGATGTTTCCTGTCAGGATGATTTCCCACCATTGAAGTATGATGGTTCAGTTAATGCAGTAGTTTTGTTATCATTTGTCCTTGAATCAAGGGTTTCAAAAGTTATTATAAAAAGTAGTTGGCATTGATCCACCATAGCACTCAGAAAATATAACTGATTATAAAATGTAAGATTTCTTAGACAAACAATCCTTGACTAAAAGACAGTAATGCAAACTGGATCTGTATTTTAATGGGTATTGGCACCACTAGTATACATTTAAATGATAGGTTCTGAATCAGTCCAAGGTGCCAATTTCAAGTTAAAATGAAAGTAGAATTGAATGGGAGGATATTCCGTCAAAATGACAAGCATTATTCAGTGCAGCAGCAACTCTCTTTCTATTCATTCCTGGGGTGTGAGAGTCGCTGTCCGGGCCAGTATTTATTGCCCATCCCAAATTGCCCTTTAACTGAGTGGCTTTGTTGGCCATTTCAGAGGTCAATTTAAGAGTCAACCACAGTGCTGTACTTCTGAAATCACATGTAGGCTGACAGGGTAAAGATGGCAGATTTTCATCCCTAAAGGACATTAGTAAACCAGATAGATTTTTCCGACAATCGACAATGATTTCATGGTCATCCTTAGACCTTTAAGCCCAGAGTTTTATTGGTCCAAATTTCACCATTTGCCGTGTTGCAAACTGTAATGACTTCAATCAGGCCATTGAGGTTGGCCTATTGGAGTATGAACTCCCTGATTAAGGATCCAATTGATGGGCCAATCAGGGAGTCTTTGCCTTATACTTAACCTTAACCGGGTGTGTCAATTCCTCTGACACCCGCGATGGTAGTCATGATGTGGAGATGCCGGCGTTGGACTGGGGTAAGCACAGTAAGAAGTCTCACAACACCAGGTTAAAGTCCAACAGGTTTATTTGGTAGCAAATACCATAAGCTTTCGGAGCGCTGCCCCTTCGTCAGATGGAGTGAAAATCTGTTCTCCAACAGTGCACAGAGACACAGAAATCAAGTTACAGAATACTAATTAGAATGCCAATCTCTACAGCCAGCCAGGTCTTAAAGGTACAGATAATGTGGGTGGAGGGAACATTAAACACAGGTTAAAGAGATGTGTATTGTCTCCAGACAGAACAGCTAGTAAGATTCTGCAAGATCAGGGGGAAAGCTGTGCACTGTTGGAGAACAGATTTTCACTCCATCTGACGAAGGGGCAGCGCTCCGAAAGCTTATGGTATTTGGTACCAAATAAACCTGTTGGGCTTTAACCTGGTGTTGTGAGACTTCTTACTGTACCCACTCTGTGTACTGCTGTTAGAATTTGTAAATAAAGAGATTTTGGTGAAGGGATTTCTGCCTCCGAAGACTTATTACACAAACCCAGGTCCCCGGAACTTTACCCTGGATTATTAGTCCAGTGACAATACCAGTATGCCACTGTCTCCCCCTTGCGTTGACATACCACCTTTAACGCGATGGAAAAGCTCTAAGGGGTTTCCCAGCAGATTAAACAAACAAAAATTTGAAGGCATGATTGTGAATGATAGAGCGAAGAAAGTGATTCCTCCGGGGCACAGGTGTTCTCTTGTTGTAAAAACTATCCTGGGCTCTCAGCCAAGCCTCATTATGTATGCCTGTGGGGTAGGAGGAAGGGCAGAGCTTAGCACAGGGGATGTGAGGGACCTAAAGGGGTGGTTTGCCATAGGGGGCATGAGGAGACAGAGAAGAAGGCTTGGGGGGAGGAGGGGTGAGAGCAGGTGGCATGGGAAGTATTTGGAGGATGTTGAAGGTACGAGGGTGAGGACCTTTATATCTTCTTTCACTGGGACAAAGTCCCAAGACATTGAGGTGGACCTTCTAAGCAATGCAGTCTGCTGCCCTTGTGGTTGACTTTGCCCGTTGCAGGTCAGCTGGCCTGACTCAAACCCCACCCAGTTCATTAATCAAATATTGAGGAAGAGGTGAATCTGAAGACAGAGAAATGAACCACATATTTTCAAGACTCACACCACATAGACTATTTTGCCCTCACGTTCACCGTGAGCACAAATGGTGAGGTGGGCACAAAATTTCGTGAGATTCAAAAAATAAGATTCTCGCCAGCAAGATCTCATTTTCTGATTTTCTCCGCCCCTCACTGGTGACATAATGAGTTCCCCGCCTAGAAAGGCAGGATCTTAATTATAACGCAATTAAAGAGCTTCCCTGCCATATATTCACTCCATATCAGAAAATTCCCTCCCTCGCCAGTGATGTAACGTCAGCAGCGGCCAGGAGAGGTACTGCAGTGCTGTACCTGGAACTAAGTCCCAGGACCATTTCCAAGGTAAGTCCCGGGGGTCCCAGGGGTGGGACGCTTGGGGACGCCCTGCAGGGGTCATGAGTGGGGGGGGGGGGGGTGATCATAACGTTGGAGAATAGACAGGAAGGAGGAAGGGCCAGAGGTCCCAGGTCCTGGAGGTGTCAGCACCCGAAATCTGGAGGGGCCTTCAAATTGAGGCATCCCCCACCCCCATCCCTGATTCAGAGAAGCTGCAAAACAGATTGCCCGCCTGCCCGTTGTGTCCATTTGATGACCTAAAAATTGCACAGCCGACATAACATACTCAGCAGCAGAACAGTTAACCCCTTCAGTTGGTTCCATAATTGTCAGCGATTGCATTGCTGACCTGCGCCTGCACGAGACGACTAAAATATTCGCTGGAATTTTACCATTCCGCCCGCCACGGGAATCGGAGTGGGTGTGGGGCGGACAATGGAAAAGTCTGTTGACCGTGTGCAGGATTTTACAGCTTCGGGACAAGCGAGGCCCGTAAAATCCCGCCCAATGTGCGAGTCCGGGATGTCATTGTGATGTGCGCCCTATGTCATCACACGCTATCTTACGTGCCCAGGACACGTAATATTACCCTGTCCTTAAACAGTAGAGCTTTCATACTCTTTAACCCTGTATCGATCTGCCTTAGAAACATAGAAAAACTACAGCACAAACAGGCCCTTCGGCCCACAAGTTGTGCTGAACACATCCCTACCTTCTAGACCTACCTATAACCCTCCATCCTATTAAGCTCCATGTACTCATCCAGGAGTCTCTTAAAAGACCCTATTGAGTTCGCCTCCACCACCACTGACGGCAGCCGATTCCACTCGCCCACCACCCTCTGTGTGAAAAACTTACCCCTAACATCTCCCCTGTACCTACCCCCCAGCACGTTAAACCTGTGTCCTCTCGTAGCAGACATTTCCACTCTGGGAAAAAGCCTCTGAGAGTCCACCCGATCTATGCCTCTCAACATCTTATACATCTCTATTAGGTCTCTCATCCTTCGTCTCTCCAAGGAGAAAAGACCGAGCTCCCTCAGCCTATCCTCATAAGGCATGCCACTCAATCCAGGCAACATCCTTGTAAATCTCCTCTGCACCCTTTCAATCTCTTCCACATCCTTCCTATAGTGAGGCGACCAGAACTGAGCACAATACTCCAAGTGGGCTCTGACGAGAGTCTTATATAGCTGCATCATTATCCCCGGACTCCTAAACTCAATCCCTCGATTGATAAAGGCCAGCACACCATACACCTTCTTAACCACCTCCTCCACCTGTGGGGCCGATTTTAGATTCCTATGGACCCGGACCCCAAGGTCCTTCTGATCCTCTACCGTACTAAGAGTCTTTCCCTTTATATTGTACTCCTTCATCCCATTTGTCCTACCAAAATGGACCACGACGCATTTATCTGGGTTGAAGTCCATCTGCCACTTCTCCGCCTTGTCAAGAGATTCCAAGTAGCAATTGAACCAATTCACTCCACACACTGTGCAAGTGGAATCACTATCCAATATTGCACAATTTAATGAATCAGCAACCAAAATGCTCATCACCGGATTCAAACTGCCATTGGCCAGTGCAATGGCTTCAAGCTAGTCACCATCATCATTCTCAGTGTCAATAATATCTGTTTTATGCATTACCTCAGGACATGTTTTTTGCAGTTTGGGCAATTGTATGATATTTGGAATCACAATGATAACACCGAATCATCATTCCCCGTACATTTCTAGGGCTCAAGCGCCAACGATCATCATCCTAGACCCACTGCTTGCCTTGATTCTCAAGTTGGCTAAACGTGTGACCATTTTCAGACCACCTGTCAGCAACCCGTATTTGTACTGACGGCCACATCTAGTATTTAAACGATATTGAAATTCTGTAGCCAGTTCTCCATTCTTTGCATCAGTGCAGAGTTGCCTGTACTTGATTGAAAAGCAATTGAACATGATAGCTATGGTGAACCATAGATGGTTACCACTACGGGTACTGAACCATAGATGGTCAGCACTATGGGTACTTGTACATATGTTACTGTTGTCACTGTTGGGGTTAGGGTTGGGGTGTTCTACCTGTTGGTATTGTTCTGTGGTACACTCCGGTTGGCTCCGCCTACCTGTAGGAGTATAAAGGTCACTGCACTGCCGGGTGACCCTTTAGTCTGGGATTGTATTGTTATATAGTATGCGCCATTCTTGTTAGTAATTAAAGCCTTTATTTCCCGGGTACGATCCAGCCTCCCGAGTTATTTAATCGCACATCAATAGCTTTCCCTAATATTTTTAGGACAGCAGCCATTTGGTCGAAGAGGGAGTTTTCTTCATGAAATTGAACCCTTCCTTCAATACCAGAAGTCTCTATATATGAAATCTGTGTACAATTCAGTAACCGGAATACAAGCACAGACTCTGGGATTTCAACATCAAACTTATATCACCTATCAAAGATCATAAAATGCTCTCCCATGGACTGATTGTCTTCTTAAATTTACTAAAAGTTAACCATGCTTTGTATGCTTCCAACAAATTATCTTTCTTACAAAACCTATCCAAGAAAAGAAATAGAAGTCCCCCTTTGGTATCCAAGTCAGTCACATCAAGTGCCAAAAATATTTTACTCCTAATCTTGCTTTTTCCTGCCACTGAAAGCCAAAGCCAGACCTTGATTCCTCTCGGATAATGAGGTAATCCGTGACCAAATTTCTATCTCATTTTTCCACTATCTATATGGAACAGGCTTTGAAAAAACTCGTGGATAATCAAAGCTTGAAAATTTGCATTGGCCTTCATCCATTCTGTACCTGAGGTTACCAAGAAGATCTTCTCTTAGAAGATAAAGATTAAAAAAACTTCTCACTCATCGTCCAATCAGCAGTGCTCAACATTCATCCATTGACTCTGTCTACATTTCCCGCTGCCTCAGAAAAGCAGCCAGCATAATCAAGGACCCCACACACCTTGGACATTCTCTCTTTCACTTTCTTCCATCGGAAACAAGATACAAAAGTCTGAGGTCATGTACCGACCGACTCAAGAACAGCTTCTTCCCTGCTGCCATCAGACTTTTGAATGGACCAGCCATATATTGAGCTGATCTTTCTCTACACCCTAGCTATGACTGTTACACTACATTCTGCACCCTCTGCTTTCCTTCTCCCCTATGTACTCTATGAATGGTATGCTTTGTCTGTATAGTGCGCAAGAAACAATACTTTTCACTGTATCCCAATACATGTGACAATAATAAATCAAATCATCCTCTACTACCATGGAAATTTCATCAATTATATATTGGGGAAAGGATGATTTGGTTTTGATTTGATTTGATTTATTATTGTCACATGTATTAACATACAGTGAAAAGTATTGTTTCTTGCACGCTATATAATCAAAACATACCGTTCATAGAGAAGGAAACAAGAGAGTGCAGAATGTAGTGTTACAGTCATAGCTAGGGTGTAGAGAATGATCAACTTAATGCAAGGTAAGTCCATTCAAAAGTCTGACAGCAGCAGGGAAGAAGCTGTTCTTGAGGCGGTTGGTGCGTGACCTCAGACTTTTGTATCTTTTTCCTGACGGAAAAAGGGGTGCGTGGGATCCTTGATTATGCTGGCTGCTTTGCCGAGGCAATGGGAAGTATAGACAGAGTCAATGGATGGAAGGCTGGTTTGCGTGATGGATTGGGCTACATTCACGAGTTTTTGTAGTTCCTTGCAGTTTTGGACAGAGCAGGAGCCATACCAAGCTGTGATACAACCAGAAAGAATGCTTTCTATGGTGCATCTGTAAAAGTTGGTGAGAGTCATAACTGATATGGCAAATTTCCTTAGTCTTCTGAGAAAGTAGAGGCATTGGTGGGCTTTCTTAACTATCGAGTCAGCATAGGGGGACCAGGACAGGTTGTTGGTGATCTGGATATCAAAAAACTTGAAGCTCTTGACCCTTTCTACATTGATGTAGACAGGGGCATGTTCTCTTTTACGCTTCTTGAAGTCGATGACAATTTCAATGAATCTGAAGCTAGTCTTTTTCTGAAGCCAGATTTATTTGCAAGACTACAGGGCAACAGCACAAATCCCTCTTCCCACCTCTGCTCCTCCTCCTCCCCCCCCCCCCTCCCCCTCCCACACACACACACGCAGTATGAACTGTTTTTTATGCTCTTGCAATGATTCCCGAATCTTTCCCCCACTGGGGGCAGCGACTTGTAAATACCAACTGAAAGCACGCACTCAAGAGTTGCGTGATTCCAATCTTAACACCCGTCACCTCAGCAATGAAGATCCCACCATTGCGGGCACTTTCTCCTGAGGTGGATGGACTGAGTTAGGAATTTTCCCAACTCCCTGTACCTGCCTTGAGGATGATAATCGAGGCCAAGGAATTAGAAATTTAAAATTGAGGTAATGGTGGATCAGGTAATGAATTGCAAAAAGCTGGTTTGCAGGTGCAGCAGGTAATGAAGAAGGAAAATGGAATTTTGTCCTTCATTGCGAGAGGGATGGAGTTTAAAAACAGCGAGGTTATGTTGCAGCTGTATAAGGTGCTGGTGAGGCCACACCTGGGGTACTGTGTACAGTTTTGGTCTCCTTACTTGAGAAAGGATATACTGGCACTGGAGGGAGTGCAGAGGAGGTTCACTAGGTTGATTCCGGAGTTGAGAGGGTTGGCTTATGAGGAGAGACTGAGTAGACTGGGGCTATACTCATTGGAATTCAGAAGAATGAGGGGAGATCTTATAGAAACATATAAGATTATGAAGGGAATAGATAAGATAGAAGCAGGGAAGTTGTTTCCACTGGCGGGTGAAACTAGAACTAGGGGGCGTAGCCTCAAAATAAGGGGGAGCAGATTTAGGACTGAATAAAGGAGGAACATCTTCACCCAAAGAGTTGTGCATTTGTGTAATTCCCTGCCCAGTGAAGCAGTTGAGGCTACCTCGTTGAATGTCTTTAAGGCAAAGATAGATAGATTTTTGAACAGTAAAGGAATTAAGGGTTAAGATGAGCGGGTGGGTAAGTGGAGCTGAGTCCACGATAAGATCAGCCATGATCTTGTTGAATGGTGGAGCAGGCTCGAGGGGCCAAGTGACGTACTCCAGCTCCTAGTTCTTATGTAATGTAGATTAGCAAGCACAGGGATGTATGTTTGATGGAACATGCTGCATTTAAGATATAGGCGGTAGACCTTTGGATGAGCTTAATTTTAGGGAGGGTGGAAGATGGGAGCCCGACTAGGAAAGCATTGGAATAGTTACGTCTGAAGGCAGCAAAAGTATGGATGTGGATTTTAGCAACAGATATGCTGAAACAATAACAACAACTTATATATAATAAAATAACCAAAAGCAAATTCTTTTGCCGTGAGTGCCAGACAGGACATACTTCTGCCCGGAATGACAAAATGAGGTTGCCCCATCAAACCGAGGTCAGTGAGCAAGGATATAGTGGCAGAAAAGGCTCAGTGATCTACTGTGCATGGCAAGGGTGGACACTAAGTTGGCATGAACCAGTGTGGAGAAATCTGGGAATCAGCGTTACTGAACACGCAATCATGCATATAGATCTGTGCCTGATAAAGCTGGGAAGTAAGATCATACTAAAGGTCAGATGTACAAAGATGACGGGAACATCAACATGGTTCTTGGGGGTGAAGGGAGGCGAGGGTGTGGTGAGGACATAATATGGTTTTGCAGGTGGAGGTTTGAATAATGAAGGAACAATAATGCTGAGTGCTCAGCAACGGGTGGTGGAAATCCTCACCAGCCGTGAAATAGGTGCCCTGCAGCTCAGCGCGGCGGAAGATCCTCAGGCGGCAGGAGGCAGGCGTCTTGGAGGAGGTCCAGTGGGTCGAAGTGTGACAGGTGGAGAGTGAAGGAAATGTAGCGCTGTCTCACTGATAAGGGCTTCTGAGAAAGAGTCCCTAGTGATTCATCGATCACTAAACTGCCGTGCTATGGTTGATATGAATCGAATCCGGCTGTCTAGCATAGGCATTGACCATGGACATGGCGTCACACCCTCTCTCCATGCCAATCGCCAGCGCAGATACTGGCACATCGGGAGGCAATAGTACATCGGCTCAGTTGGTAGGGCAGAGTGGTGAGGGCACATCATGTTCACCTGAGCAAATGGTGGAGGCAGAGAGTGCTCAGGGTGCCAGCATTACAAGGAGTGCGGGAGACCAGGGCCATGCTGAGTCCCAGGCAGGTGATGAGCCTCTGGAATTGTCCCTCAGGCTGGGTGTCCAGCAAGATGTGTGGAACGATCTGGCAGAGATCCTTGAGGGTCTCTGTGCTATGGTGATCGGGGAGCACACAGTCTCATCCATTGAGAGAATGGTGACTCAGGGGTTCCTGGATTTGGACTCGGACCTGCAGTCCAACACGCCGGACCTCCGGAGCTCAATGCCAACATGAGAGATGGTCAGACACCGTCTCGCTGCTATTTGCCCGTCTATCCATGGTGAGGACAGAGGTACAGACACAACTCATGCTGGCGGACGAGCTGTGTATCGTTCGCTGTGGGTTCCTCTCTCAGTACTCTGGATGAGGGTGGCAACTTCTCCACCCCTCTGCCAATCACAGCACCATCTCCAGAGTCTGCCAGTGCTCAGCCAAGTCACTGCACACCTTCCCAGTTATTGCATTGTCTTAAACGTTCACCAAACAGGTGGTGCCCTTGAGATAAGCAGGATGATTAGACTTGACAGCCTAGCCGAAAGAGCATTGCATCAAGGCCCCCCCCCTCGTGTCCCTGCCTCCCTGAACATTCCTCATGCCTTGCTCTTTGTCCTCACCCAGTGCCTATCTGACTCCCCATCTGAATCATTATTGGATTCCTCCTCTGATGCATGTGCATCTGTTCCAGTGTCCACCTGGTCCAGTGGATCCACCCTTGCAAGAGCGAGAATAAGCAGACCACAACACACAAAGACTATGGGTGGTGGTGGGCGGGGGGGGGGGGGGGGGGGGGGCGGGTGGGGTGGAGGGGGAGGGGTGGCGGGGTGGCAATACTCCCCAAAAAATTCTAAGTGCTGAACTGGCGGGAAAAATGTGTAAATCACGAATTTTTTTCAGTGGGAGTTCAGACTCAAATCGCCCACACTCTGTGCAACGCAGAGGTCACAATCGTGAATGTCATTAAAAGCTCGGGGGGCGGGGCCTATTCACGCCCGGGTCTGACAGTTCCGGAACTCTGCGCATGCGCAGTGGCCCCGAACTGCAAGCCTGCAGCTCAATCAATGTCTAGCCCGGGACCCCCACAGTGCTGCCCCTCCCAACACTTCCACGGCCCGATCGCGGCCCCTATGATCATTCCCGGGCCAGCCCCTCCGCCCTCCCCCCCATTCAGGAGCACCCCATTCTCCAGCCTCCCCCCTCCCCCAGCAGTGACGAGCCTGCCCACCACCCCCCACCTCGCACCCCAGCAGACCCCCCCCCCCAAAGGGAGGCAGACCACCCCCCCGGCAGACCCACCAGCCCCCACCCCCAGCCTGCCCTGATCGCTGGCCTCCCTCCAGTCCCGACCGGATCCAAATGCAGAGTGGCAGCGGGACCCCCCCACCCCACTGATCACCCCTAAACTTCACCCCCTAGGCCCCACCCCCCTTGGCACTGCCCCATGCATGCTGGGCAGTGCCAAGGTGCCCCCTGGGCATTGGCACTTTGCCCTTTGGGCAGTGCCTGGGGGCACAGACTGGCACTGCCAGGGTGCCCATGCCCATGGGGCACCACCCCTGCTGCCCGACCCCCTGGAGGCCCCGATTGCCCCCTTCACTCCAGCGGAGTCTCCTACTAGTTCCCCGAAAGTGGGGAGGTAGAGTGAACCCTGCTGGAGTGAAATACCCCTGAGGAGGTGGAAGATGCTACTGTGCCTGAAGAATTCAGTCCCGGGCCCGATAATCACAGACAAATAACATTAAAAATAGAATTATAAATAACAGAATTACTTACCTGGTCTTCCCGCCGGTTTCCTGTGTGGTCCTGACTGCGCCTGATTTCTGGAAGTGGGAGACACGCGTGCGTCAGGAACACATGCGCAAATCCCGCAAATCGGCGCATGTGCGCATCTCCCAACCCGGTGCGCCAAAAGACTGGCGGGTCGGAATGGGAGAATCGCCCCCGATGAGTGGCAATCGCTCCAGCGGACGTTGCAGGCCCCCCTTGGTGAGGACCAGGCCTCAGAACCGCATTTTAAGCAGACCTATTGTGCTCCCCACCATTGTCCTTCTGGAGGCATGGCTGTGATTGTATCTGTCCTCTGTTTTTGTCCTCAGGCGTCTGAGTGGCAACATCAGCCATCTTTTCAAAGAATAGCCCTGACTCTTTTATTCATTCGTGGGTCATAGGTGTCGCTGATTGGTCAGTATTTATTGACTCCTCCCTAGTCACCCTTGGAGGGCCGTTAAGAATCAACCACATTGCCGTGGCTCTGGAGTCACATGTAGGCCAGACCAGGCAAGGATGGCCGATTTCTTTCCTTAAAGGACATTAGTGAACCAGATGGGTCTTTCCAACAATTGACAATGGTTTTATGGCCATCATTGGATTCTTACTTCCAGATTTTTTAATTGGAATCAAATTTCACCATCTGCCGTGGCGGGATTCGAATCTGGGTCCCCAGGACATTAGCTGAGTTTCTGGATGAATAGTCTAGCGATAAATCCACTGGGCCATCACCTCCCATCATCACCATCCGTCGAGGCCAGCTGGAGCCACAGACACATGTGTGAGTTTCTCAGTATGTAGGTATCGTGGGAGAATCATAGAATCTCCACAGTGCAGAAAGAGGCCATTTGGCCCATCGAACCTGCTCCAACAACTACCCCATCCAGACCTTATCCTGTCACCCTAAGTGCACACCCGGCTAATCTCCCTGACACTAAGGGGCAATTCAGCATGGCTAATCCACCTAACCTGCACATCTTTGGACTGTGGGAGGAAACTAGAGCACCCGGAGGAAACCCACGCAGTCACAGGGAGAATGTGCAAACTCCACACAGTCACCCGAGGCCGGAATTGAACCCGGGTCCCTGGCGCTGTGAGGCAGCAGTGCCAAACTGAAAACATGGATTAGTTCACAAGGAAGAACATAGAATTAACCGAATAGATCAGGGCACAGGATTCTGAACTAAAGTAAGATACTTTGCCCATGATTTACTTTGACAGGAACATGGCAAGCGAGTGAAACAAGTGCATCAGCTCCATCTGGTGGTTACAATAGAAACTGCAACATGAAAAATATTCAGGGGAAAATTTCCAGTTGGTGTGAGAGAGTGTATTAAATATGGGTTACTGTTTTATCCCATAGCACATGTAGTACTTTGCCGTGTATTTGGTTGTGGCGATTATTTTTGTGATTCCTTTGGTGAACAAAATAAACCAAAACAATCAAATTGAGGGATAAATTAAAGTGCAGCCCCTTAAAGGGAGACTGCATCAAAGTAAATGGGATCTCAAAGGAAACTTAAAGACATCCAAGCAAAATGTGGTTGAAATGGTTGATAAAACACCCCAGTCCCAGCAGTGCCCATTGGGCACGGAAAGCCTCACACATGCCGGCATACATCCTGTACTCCCTTTCCTGGGATAGCAAACAGAATGTGGAGATGCCGGCGTTGGACTGGGATAAACACAGTAAGAAGTTTAACAACACCAGGTTAAAGTCCAACAGGTTTATTTGGTAGCAAAAGCCACAAGCTTTCGGAGTCTTAAGCCCCTTCTTCCGGTGAGTGGGTGGGGGAGAAGGGGCTTAAGGCTCCGAAAGCTTGTGACTTTTGCTACCAAATAAACCTGTTGGACTTTAACCTGGTGTTGTTAAACTTCTTACATAGTAAACATAGCCATGGAAGGGACAATCAGTACGGACGACTCCCTCGACCACACACTGGCTGGACTGTTTGGTTCGGTTGAGGTAAAGGCCCACCCCAGAAAGTCCTCCTCCCTCCCCCCTCCCCCACCCAATCCACCTTTGCATCTTTGCGTGAAGAGATTATCAAATCCTCTCCCTCAAGGTGAGGAATGAAGCAGGGTTACCTGCCAAATCCAGCAACTCACCATAACACCAGCAAAAGCTCTCGACAGAAATTTCTAGAAATTTTGAAATAGAATAAGTTAATTGAAATCATTTTACTTAAAAATTGGTTTTACTAATTCTTTAAATAATTCCAGTGGTCGGCCCCCTTTCTTTTAGCTGTTATGGATGTTTCTTGATGACTGACAAGCGGATAGTGAGCGAACCTGGGTGCTCCAAGTTTGTTAGTTGTGCACAAATCCATTTGCATTGCTCTTTCACGTTACAATCTGACCAGTTGGGAAGTTTCAAACACAGGCACAGAATGCCCATGTGAGTATCCTTTCCGACATGAAACATCACGCAGGCTGTAAAGGTCATGTAAGGATGTACTGTTCACCCCATTCGGAAGGCTTTCAGCTTCCATTGCACCAATTCCAGCTATACTACAAAATCCAACTGTGCGTAATGTGTCCTTTCATCTTTGATCATCCATTCGGGGAAATAGTTTCCCAATATCTGTCCGAGCAAATCGCTTTAACACGTAAAACACTTTGATCAACTTACTACTCATTCTTTGACACTCGATATCGAAGTTTATACAATTAACCCTCACTATTTAATCCTCTAATCTTTGTATTGTTCTGTTCAATCTGCACTGTACTTTCTCCAAGGTCTATTTATATATATATATATCTTTCCTGAGGTCTGGAAGCCAAAATTGAATAAAATATTCCACGGAAAGCAACTGGCCCAGATGGGGCGCCCGGACGGGCACTCAGATCCTGCGTGGATCAGCTGGCGGGGGTAATCACAGACATCTTCAACCTCTCTTTACAACAATCGGAGGTCCCTATCTGCTTCAAGAAGACAATCATCATCCCGGTACCAAAACAAAACCAAGCAGCGTGCCTTAATGACTATCGTCCAGTGGCTCTGACATCCATCATTATGAAGTGCTTCGAAAGGTTAGTCATGGCACAAATCAATTCCAGCCTCCCAGACTGCCTGCATCCACTACAGTTTGCCTATCGCCGCAACAGGTCCACAACAGACGCCATCTCCCTGGCCCTACACTCAACCCTGGAACACCTAGATAACAAGGATACCTATGTCAGACTCCTATTTATTGACTACAGCTCAACCTTCAACACCATTATTCCCACGAAACTCATCTCCAAACTTTGTGGCCTGGGCCTCGGCACCTCCCTCTGCGACTGGATCCTGAACTTCCTAACTCACAGATCACAATCAGTAAGGATAGGCAACAACATCTCCTCCACGATCATCCTCAACACCGGTGCCCCACAAGGCTGTGTCCTCAGCCCCCTACTATACTCCTTATAGACCTATGACTGTGGCCAAATTCCCCATCAACTCGATTTTCAAGTTTGCTGATGACATCACCATTGTCGGTCAAATCTGAAACAATGATGAGACAGAGTACAGGAATGAGTTAGAGAATCTGGTGAACTGTTGCAAAGACAATAATCTCTCCCTCAATGTCAACAAAATGCAGGAGAAAGTCATCGACTTCAGCAAACATAGTGGAGGGCATGCCCGTCTACATCAATGGGGACGAAGTAGAAATGGTCGAAAGCTTCAAGTTTTTAGGTGTCCAGATCACCAACAACCTGTCCTGGTCCCTCCATGCGGATGCTATAATTAAGAAAACCCATGAATGCCTCTACTTTCTCAGGAGACTAAGGGAATTTGGCATGTCCACTACAACTCTCACGAACTTCTACAGATGCACCATAGAAAACATTTTTTCTGGTTGTGTCACAGCCTGGTATGGCTCCTGCTCTGCCCTAGACCACAAGAAAGTACAAAGAGTCGTGAATGAAGCCCAATCCATCACGCAAACTAGCCTCCCATCCATTGACACTGCCTTCTCTTCTCGCTGCCTCGGAAAAGCAGCCAGCATAATCAAGGACCCCCACACACCCTGGACATACCTTCTTCCACCTTCTTCCATCGGGAAAAAGACACAAAAGTCTGAGATCACGTACCAACCAATTCAAGAACAGCTTCTTCCCTGCTGCCATTAGAGTTTTGAATGGACCTACTTTGCATTATTTTGATTTTTCTCCACACCCTAGCTATGACTGTAACATTCTGCACTCTCTCTATGAATGGTATGCTTTGTATAGTGCACAAGAAACAACACTTTTCACTGTATACTAATACATGTGACAATAATAAATCAAATCACTTGGGGTCTAACCCATGCTCCATATAACAGAAGCCCACCTTCTTCCCCTTCTTAATCCAATCTCTTGAGATAATGGATGATGATAGCGGGCAGCACGGTGGCACTGTCGTTAGCATTGCTGTCTCACAGCACCAGGGACCTGTGTTCGATTCCGGCCTCGGAATCGTGCGGAGTTTGCGCGTTCTCCCCGTGTCTGCGTGGGATTCCTGCAGATGCTCCGGTTTCCTCCCACAGTCCAAAGATGTGCGGGTTAGGCTGATTGGCCATTTAAAACTGGCCCTTAGTGTTAGGGGGACAACCAGGGTAAATGCACGGGGCTATGGGGATAGAGCCTTGGTGGGATTGTTGTCGGCACAGGCTTGATGGGCCGAATGGCCTCCTTCTGCACTGTAGGATTCTATGATTCTATAATGGCCAACATTTGAGTAGCCTTGCTGATTATTTTTTTCCCTGTCTACTAGCTTTAAATTATTTGTGAAATTGAACTCTCAAATCGATTTGTGACTG
The DNA here is from genome assembly GCF_964213995.1 of Mustelus asterias. Lineage (NCBI taxonomy): Eukaryota > Metazoa > Chordata > Chondrichthyes > Carcharhiniformes > Triakidae > Mustelus > Mustelus asterias. Next base: position 128,607,812 of record NC_135809.1, read on the forward strand.
TACATTTCCCCATTTGCTGAGAACTAATTGAGGCATCTATCACTCTCAAACTAACTATCAATTATACGGCACTCCTCCAGACCTTTTCTGGGGCTTTGATCTTTCCCACCATGACCAACATTGAGGATGCATCCAGACTGAAGTGAGTGTAGATCAGAATTATGCTTCTAGTTTTCTATTTAGTTCTCCTCGCGATGCGTTCTAACACTCTATCCACTTTCTCAGCAGACTGCTAATCACCAAACACTCTTCAAAGTTTGGTGAACCCTTGCAGCTTCTCCCATTCAATAACCCTGAATAGTGCTTTCAACCCAAGGATTAATTACCCTCGTTAGAATCATCAGAATACACTTGTCCACCTTGAAAGCCATAAATAAGGCCCATCCCCTCAATACATCCACACATCCACCTTTAAACTATCTGTGTCATCATGGGTCAAAACTCCTGGAAGATGGTGATGACCCAATTCAGACTTCATTTCTACTAGTCCACTTGTGGAGCTGGCACATTACTCGCTGACTAGTAAACATGCTCAATCTGCTCTTCAGCCTATGTTTGGCTCAGCAATCCCACAACTTGGGCGGGCACGGTGGCACAGTGGTTAGCACTGCTGCCTCACAGCGCCAAGGTCCCGAGTTCAATTCCGGCCTCAGGTCACTGTGTGGAGTTTGCACGTTCTCCCCGTGTCTGCGTGGGTTTCCTCCAGGTGCTCCGGTTTCCTCTCCCACCCCAAATATGTGCGGGTTAAGTTGATTGGCCATGCTAAATTGCCTCTTAGTGTCAGGGGGTTATCAGGGTAAATAAATTGGGTTATGGGGATAAGGCCTGGCTGAGACTATGTTTGGTGCAGACTTGATGGGCCTAATGGCCTCCTTCTACACTATAGGGATTCTAACTTACTTGGAAGCCTTTTGTGTGACATCTGAGAGGCTTTTGGAAATTATTTAGTTGCTGCTCAAGGAGCAAAACATTAATTTGGTGGCTGGCAAGGCTGTTGGACCATCAGTGGCACAGTTCATTGAATAGGCAATTAAATCAGCTTAAAAATTGTAAAAAGAATGACATAGCTTTCCAAAAATATAGAAGACCATCTGCCTGCACGAGCAAAATCTGTGAGAAACTGGAGGAGGGTTATTTATTACATTTTTAAAATATAATTAATTTTTGTAGTTTGTTTTTATTTATTTTAGCTTCTAACCTAATCCAATCATAATCATTTTCGCTGGTCAATGTACAGGTTGGGGATTCCTACAGCTCCATGCGTTAGAAGATTGGCCTTGTCACCAACCTTGTCAATAAGGTTTGGGCCATTGGCTCACTGTGCAAGTTTGGCACTGAAATCAAGCACATCAAAGCGATCCTGCGGGCTAAGGGCTACTCTGATCAGACCCATTGCTCTCTATGAATTGTGCAAGCCCACAAATGGGCCCAAGGCCACCATCCAACCCGCCCAGTCTACCTCGGATTACCCTGGAAAGGTAACGTATCTCAAAAGATTGAGCAACATCTAAGCCAGTGTATTATCTGCCCTTTAAATGTACAATCAAAAGGTCGTGAATGTAGCCCAATCCATCACGCAAACCAGCCTCCCATCCATTGACTCCGTCTATACTTCCCACTGCCTCGGCAAAGCAGCCAGCAAAATCAAAGACCCCGCTGAGTCTACCCGGACATTCTCTCTTCCACCTTCTTCCGTCGGGAAAAATATGCAAAAGCCTGAGGTCGCACACCAACCATTTCAAGAACAGCTTCTTCCCTGCTGCCATCAGATTTTTGAATGGACCTACCTCGCATTAAGCTGATCTTTCTCTACACCCTAACTATGACTGTAACACCACATTCTCCACTCTCCCCTTTCCTTCTCTATGTACGGTATGCTTTGTCTGTGTAGTGCGCAAGAAACAATACTTTTCCCTGTATACTAATACATAGAATCATAGAAACCCTACAGTGCAGAAAGAGGCCATTTGGCCCATCGAGTCTGCACCGACCACAATCCCACCCAGGCCCTACCCAATACACCTACATATTTACCCACTAATCCCTCTAACCTACGCATCTTAGGACACTAAGGGGCAATTCTTTTAGCATGGCCAATCAACCTAACCCGCACATCTTTGGACTGTGGGAGGAAACCGGAGCACCCAAAGGAAACCCACGCAGACACGAGGAGAATGTGCAAACTCCACACAGACAGTGACCCAAGCCGGGAATCGAACCCAGGTCCCTAGAGCTGTGAAGCAGCAGTGCTAACCACTGTGCTACCGTGCCACCCTACGTGACAATACTAAATCAAATCAAATCACTATGTAACCGTTTCCTTCTGTCTTTTATATCAATCGGAGTAGACTGGTTGCGGTGTTGGGTAGTCTATCTCCTACCATGGAAACATGGAACATCAAGATGAAAGATATGAAGACTGACAATATGTAAAGAACTACTGAACTGCACTGTCGGCTCAAAACACATGACGGTCAATTTAATCAAGTTATAGCATTGCGAGCATCAAATGACTTAAACCGCAGGAGGGCTCGTTCTGGGGAAGATAAGCAGACGGAGCCTCATTAAGGGCAGTAAATGTGCTGCTTTCTCCCAGCTTTGAGATTGACAATGCTGTTGGAGATAACAGAGCAGAGTCAAGCTGACTTCAAGGGTAACCTTTGAATGGGGCCAACCGGGGACATCTGCAAAGGTCTGGAAATCAGCACTGGTGTAATTGAAAGCCAATTAAATGGATCATAAAAAGGTTTTACCTTTGGCAAAAAGGTTTAAAGAGAAACCCCACAGAGCCATTGAGGTTACAATAGTTGGAAGAATTTTTCAGCTTGCTCGGAGGACACAGACAGAGGATTTTGTCATCAGACTGACCACTGAGACAGATTTTGCCAGTAAGAAGTTTAACAACACCAGGTTAAAGTCCAACAGGTTTATTTGGGAGCAAAAGCCACACAAGCTTTCGGAGCTCCAAGCCCCTTCTTCAGGTGAGTGGGAATTCTGTTCACAAACAGGGTATATAAAGACACAGACTCAATTTACATGAATAATGGTTGGAATGCGAATACTTACAGCTAATCAAGATTTCGCCACACAGGGGAACTAAGCAACCAGTATCATTGTGCGTATGTTCTACCGCTTAGTGGTTTAATAAAGGTATCTTACCCTCGGTGAAGCTTCATCCAAGAAACTTTTAGACCAAAGGCAGGGTCTAACAAACAGGTGAAGCATTGCAGCGACATTTCATGTTGCTACAATGCAGTGACAACATGAGTTGTGTTTTCCACTAACAAGGATGCTGCTGTCAAACCAAAAGGATGTTCTACCTGCCACACAACTGAGCAATGTGGCATATAAAATTTCAGGGCTAGTGTGATGTCAGGTACATAAGCTCTACATCCCAATGCCTGGTGGATCATATGAAACAGCATGTCCCTTTATCTGTCTGCAATAGGCCCAATATTGACCACGCATAGCTAACCCAAGCTTCCAAGACTCAGACCGTAATGCTTAACATCAGATGTGATTCTGCGATTGGGCAGCACTTGTTGAAAAATCCCATCTGTGCTAAGAATTCCATGAACAACCAATTTAACCAGTGCTTGGTCCTCTGCTATTTGTAATTTTTATAAATGACTTGGAGGAGGGGGCTGAAGGGTGGATCAGTAAATTTGCTGATGACATCAAAATTGGAGGAGTAGTGGATGAGGTGGAGGGCTGTTGTAGGCTGCAAAGAGACATAGATAGGATGCAGAGCTGGGCTGAAAAATGGCAAATGGAGTTTAACCCTGATAAATGCGAGGTGATTCGTTTTGGTAGGACAAATTTGAATGTGGATTACAGGGTCAAAGGTAGGGCTCTGAAGAATGTGGAGGAACAGAGAGATCTTGGGGTTCATATGGGGCGGCACGGTAGCACAGTGGTTAGCACTGCTGCTTCACAGCTCCAGGGTCCCGGGTTCGATTCCCGGCTCGGGTCACTGTCTGTGTGGAGTTTGCACATTCTCCTCGTGTCTGCGTGGGTTTCCTCCGGGTGCTCCGGTTTCCTCCCACAGTCCAAAGATGTGCGGGTTAGGTTGATTGGCCAGGTTAAAAATTGCCCCTTAGAGTCCTGGGATGCGTAGGTTAGAGGGATTAGCGGGTAAAATATGTGGGGTGGGATTGTGGTCGGTGCAGACTCGATGGGCCGAATGGCTTCCTTCTGCACTGTAGGGTTTCTATTCTATTCTTCTATTCTATATCCACAGATCTCTGAAGGTTGCCACTCAAGTGGATAGAGCCATGAACAAGGCCTATAGTGTGTTGGCGTTCATTAACAGGGGGTTTGAGTTTAAGAGCCGTGGGGTCATGCTGCAACTGCATAGGACCTTGGTGAGGCCACATTTGGAATATTGCGTGCAGTTCTGGTCACCTCACTATAAGAAGGATGTGGAGACACTGGAAAGAGTGCAAAGGAGATTTACCAGGATGCTGCCTGGTTTGGACGGTAGGTCTTATGAGGAAAGGTTGAGGGAACTTGGGCTTTTCTCTTTGGAGCGGAGGAGGTTGAGAGGAGACTTGATAGAGGTTTATAAGATGACGAGGGGGATAGATAGAGTGAACGTTCAAAGACTATTTCCTCGGGTGAATGGAGCGGTAACTAGGGGGCATAACTATAGGGTTCATGGTGGGAGATATAGGAAGGATGTCCGAGGTAGGTTTTTTACTCAGAGCGTGGTTGGGGTGTGGAATGGACTGCCTGCAGGGATAGTGGAGTCAGAAACTTTAGGAACATTTAAGAAGCTATTGGATAGGCACATGGAGCACTTCGGGATGATAGGGAGGAAATAGCTTGATCTGGGTTTCAGACAAAGCTCGGCACAACATCGTGGGTTGAAGGGCCTGTTCTGTGCTGTACTGTTCTATGTTCTATAATAATATTATTCAGATGTGCAATGCACTTACGCTTGCCAGACGATTCATAAATTCATACACAGGGACCTGTCATCTGCAGGCAAAAGGAATATGTCCAGACATTGCACCATTGTTGAATGAACAAAAGCATGGGGACAACAGTTCCCTGGTGCATTTAGCATGACAATGTCTCAACAAATCAGATTTGACTTAACCAATCAACATTCTTTTTCTCATGGAGTGTAAACTGTTGTTCCCTTTAAAATTTGGAACTCTTGCATCTGTTCTGATGAGTGTAAGATGAAAGCTTTGACAACAGCATGTTTCTTTTTCCAACAGTACTCAAGTTCTGTACTGTCAAGCAATCTAATATATTGTTTCCTTCCAGACAAGTACTTCCTATCTGCTGAAAGGCAGTGAGTGGTAGCGACATTAAGATTCATTTATGAGTATAAATAATTATTTGTTATTGCTGGAGGTTGTGCAGTGAAATTAATTTGGTTAATATCTGAATACACAAGCAGCACACTCCTGATGACTGTTTCAAATGGAGAAATTCTCTCATGAGTGGAAATAAAAGATGAGTTTACTTTTGGAGTAAATGCTAATTCAGCCGGCGTTGAGAATTCAACAGCATTTTAAATAAAACCGTTGTGATAGAATGCGAGCTGATCATATTTAATCATAAACAATTAATCACACAGAAACTAAAAATGTGAAATATCATTTGCATTAAATGCATATTCAGCAGATTTGCTCTCCCTTGGGTGAGACATTAAAACAAGGTCTCACTTGCTCTTTTGGGCGGAGGTAAAAGATCCTATGGCGCTGATTTGAAGAATTATGCCTGGTGTCCGCAGTTTTGCTCAAGGGCGTCTGCCTGTCTTGCTGAGGTGAGAGCGACTGCCATCAGGGCATTATTTGACCAAGTGTGGCTTCAAGGAGCACGAGCAAAGGTGGAGCCAATGATAATCGGGGGGGAAAGCTCTCCGTGTGTTGGGATCATACCTAATATAAAGGAAAATGGTTGTGGTCATTCTAGATCAGTCAATTCAGCTTCAGGAAATCACTGCAGGAGTTCCTCAGGGTAGGCCCAACCTTCTTCAGATACTTCATCAATCACCTTCATAGAGTCATAGAGTCATAGAGGTTTCCAGCATGGAAACAGGCCCTTCGGCCCAACTTGTCCATGCCGCCCTTTTTAAAAAAAAACCCTAAACTAATCCTAATTGCCCACATTTGGCCCATATCCCTCCAAACCCATCGTAACCATGTAACTATCTAAATGCTATTTAAAAGATAAAATTGTACCCGCCTCTACTACTACCTCGGGCAGCTTGTTCCAGACACTCATCACCCTCTGTGTAAAGAAATTGCCCCTCTGGACACTTTTGTATCTCTCCCCTCTCACCTTAAACTAATACCCTCTAGTTTTAGACTTCCCTACATGTGGGAAAAGATATTGACTATCTACCTTGTCTATGCTCCTCAGTATTTTATAGACCTCTATAAGGTCACCCCTCAGCCTCCTATGCTCCAGAGAAAAAAGTCTCAGTCTATTTAGCCTCTCCTTATAACTCAATCCATCAAGTCCCAGTAGCATCCTAGTAAATCTTTTCTGCACTCTTTCTAGTTTAATAATATCCTTTCTATAATAGGGTGACCAGAATTGCACACAGTATTCCAAGTGTGGCCTTACCAATGTACAACTTCAACAAGACGTCCCAACTCTTGTATTCAATGTTCTGACTGATGAAACCAAGCATGCCAAATGCCTTCTTCACCATTCTGTCCACCTGTGACTCCACTTTCAAGGAGCTATGAACATGTACCCCCAGATCTCTTTGTTCTGTAACTCTCCCCAACGCCCTACCATTAACTGAGTAAGTCCTGCCCTGGTTCAATCTACCAAAATAAATTACCTCGCATTTGTCTAAATTAAACTCCATCTGTCATTCGTCAGCCCACTGGCCCAATTGATCAAGATCCCACTGCAATTGGAGATAACCTTCCTCACTGTCCACCATGCCACCAATCTTGGTGTCATCTGCAAACTTACTAACCATGCCCCCTATATTCTCATCCAAATCATTAATATAAATGACAAATAACAGTGGGCCCAGCACTGATCCCTGAGGCACACCGCTGGTCACAGGCCTCCAGTTTGAAAAACAACTCTCTACAACCACCCTCTAGCTTCTGTCAAGAAGCCAATTTTGTATCCATTTAGACACCTCACCCTGGATCCCGTGAGATTTAACCTTATGCAACAACCTCCCATGCGGTACCTTGTCAAAGGCCTTGCTAAAGTCTATGTAGACAACATCAACTGCACTGCCCTCATCTACCTTCTTGGTTACCCCTTCAAAAAACCTTCCTTCCATCTGAAGGTCCAAAATGGTGATGTTTGCTGATGATTGCACAGTGCTCAGCACCATGTGCAACTCCTCAGGTACTAAAGAAGTTCATGTCTAAGTGCAGGAAGACCTGGGTAATATACAGGCTTGGGCTGACAAATGGCAAGTAACATTCGCTCCACACAAGTGCCAGGCAATGACCAACTCTAACAAGAGAGAACCTAACCATCACCCCTTGACATTCAATGGCATTACCATTGCTGAATCTCCCACGATCAACATACTGAGGATCACCATTGGCCAGAAATTGAACTGAACCAGGCATATATATACTGTGGCCATAAGAGAAGGTCAGTGGCTAGAAATTCACCTCCTGGCTCCAAAAACCTCTCCACCATCTAAAAGGCACAAGTCAGACACTCAACACCATCCAGGACAAAGCAGCCCATTTGATTGGCATCATCCACCATCTTCAATATTCATTCCCTCTACCACTGATACACAGTAGCAGCAATGTGTATTATCTACAAGATACTCTGCAACAACTCACCCAGAAGCCCACGCACTAGCCCATCACTGCTGTAGACTGATTAGTGGATAACCTGAATCGATTAGTAACAATAGCTTAACATATATGTCCAAAGATGTGCGGGTTAGGTTGATTGGCCAGGTTAAAAATTGCCCCTTAGAGTCCTGAGATGCGTAGGTTAGAGGGATTAGTGGGTAAATTTGTGGGATTGTGGTCGGTGCAGACTCGATGGGCCGAATGGCCTCCTTCTGCACTGTAGGGTTTCTATGATTTCTATGATATATTCAGATTAATAGGAACATGGATTTAAACTTCATAAGATCCACTGAATGCATTCATAAAGGTAGCTGAAAGTTTAAAAAAATTATACTGTGCCTTAGGTACTAAGAAAACAAAATAGTATCAGGAAATGACACCCCCTGATGTCAAAGACTCACATCAGCAGCAGGTGGAAGGTAACATTCACTGTGGGTGTACCTACACCACATGGACTGTAATGACTCATCACCTCCTTCTCAAGGGCAGTAAATGTTGGCCTAGCCAGACCTGCGTCACATGGAAGAGGAATAAAAGAAAACCTAAAGCACAATTCTGTCTTTACATTTTTCACTTACAATTTAAAATGGCAGTCAGTGCTTAACAACAATCTAAGAAATAAATGATGGTGGGTTTAGCTTGAAGAGCAAAGACTCTTCTCAGGCAAAGGTTTTACAGAGTGTAGGCCGAGTAGTCACGTGGGAAAGTGATGTCGCAGCTACAAAAGAGGTCATGAACTTCTACCGATGCACCATAGAAAGCATCCTTTCTGGTTGTATCACAGCTTGGTATGGCTCCTGCTCTGCCCAAGATCGCAAGAAACTACAAAGGGTCATTAACGAAGCCTAGCCCATCATTCAAACCAGCCTCCAATCCATTGACACTGCCTCGGAAAAGCAGCCAGCATAATCAAAGACCCCCCGCACCCCGGACATACTCTCTTCCACATTCTTCCGTCGGGAAAAAGATACAAAAGTCTGAGGTCACATACCAATCGACTCAAAAGCAGCTTCTTCCCTGCTGCCATCGGAATTTTGAAAGGACCTACCTCACATTAAGTTGATTTTTTTCTACACCCTAGCTATGACTGGAACACTACATTCTGCACTCTCTCCTTTCCTTCCCTATGTATGGTATGCTTCGTCTGTACAGCGCGCAAGAAACAATACTTTTCACTGTATATTAATTCATGTGACAATAATAAATCAAATCAAATCAAATCAAATGTGGTGGAAGCGGGGGAGTTATTTCGGGAGCGTGGGCAGAGCACAAGTGTTGTATTTACCTGTTGAGGAATAAACTTTGTTGGAATTCCGTGTTGTTGGTGATTTTGGGAACATGGTGTCAGGAGCTGGCAGAAGAACTTTGCTGCATTGACCCACTCCTCTTTGAAGAAAATATTGAGAAGTTTCAGATGGTGTGGCGTATTTACTGAGGTGTTGCACTCTGACAAGTTGAAAAGGGTACAGGCTTATACCCTATTAAACTTCACGGGCCCCTAGGCTGTCAAAAAATTTGAGTCTATTGTTTTCCAGGCACAGAAAGAAAAAGTAGACCTCAAAATAATCCTGAAACAGTTTGAGAATTTCTGTCTCCCGGTAACATTATTCTTGATCGACATGCGTTCAATTCAGTGAACCAAAGAGAAGATGAGTCAATACAATCTTACATGCCCCCCTAAAAATATTGACAAATGCATGTTTGGAACTCTCACTGAAGACCTAATCAAGGATCGAGTCATTTGTGGAATATATCACGATTTAGTTGCTAAGCAGGTGCTGTGAGAGAAAGTCTTAACGTTGTAAACAACCATCAATACCTACATGTTAAATGAACAATCAGAGAAAAGAAGCAGAGATTTTAGATGGGAAACCGAGGTATTCACACACAGAGGGTGGTGAGTGTTGGGGACAAGCTGCCAGAGGTAGCAGTAGAGGCGGGTACAATTTTGTCTTTTAAAAGACATTTAGACAGTTACATGAGTAAGATGGGCATAGAGGGATATGGGCCAAACGCGGGCAATTGGGACGAGTCTAGTGGTTAAAAAATGGGGCGGCGTGGTCATGTTGGCTGAAGGGCCTGTTTCCATGCTGTTAACCTCTTTGACTCTATAATTAATAGTACAGGGGCTGCCATGCTACAACTGCAGTGACCAGTACCCACCAAACAGAACAGCTTGCTTTGCTGATGGTAAAAGATGCAACAAATGTGGAACCACTTTGCTAAATGCTGCAGATCCAAACCACAGCAGCCCCCCTCTGCCATCAACAACATAGCAGCTGTTCGATCCTCCAGGGGTTGGAAGGTCAGTAAGGTGAATGGATGGAGTTCAACTGTAGCAGTGAAGCTAAAGAGCCTCCAGCAACACTCTATTGCAACAGTGTTGACAACGTCACAGGAAAGGGTGAGATCTTCACAACCTTTAACATAATTAGCAGCAACGCCAGACTTAAAGTCAAGATTGACACTAGAACGAAGAATAATGTACTATCTAGCCAAAGATTGTGGGAAGCAGGCTCATATCCCAGCACCTAGACGCACCTCGTGGCTTATGGTGGACAGACAGTCCACACCGAAGGTACAGCAAATATCTACCGCACACAGGGAAATTTTAAGTTCCACTAGTTGACCAGAATGTAAAGCCGCTACCACTGCTTCAGGACAGCATTGCACTGGGGCTCATTCAACTTGGTACTGAAGTGCACGGTCTACAATATCACACTTTGCAGCACTTCCTTGGTGTGACAAATTACCTTTCTAAGTTTATCCCGTGTTATAGTGAAGACACTGGACTTCTTCATCAACCTCTTCACCAGGATGTCAAATGCTGCAGGCAAGAGCACTGCACAGCAGTCTTAAACAGGATCGAACAGGCATTTTCAGCCCCGCCAGTATTACAATACTTTGATGTTCGAACACCCGTATTCATATCAGCAGATCCCCCCAGCAGGAGCTTGCTGCAGTCTGCATCCAGAATGGTAGAACAATAACCTTTGCTTCAAGAGCCCTCACTGATACTGAGACTTGTTACACACAGACCAAAAAGGGAAAGGAACTTCTTGCTTCAGTCTTTGCCTGTCAGAAATTTCATGACTTCACATACAGTCACCCTGCAACTGTAGAAACTGATCACCAGCCACTCATAACTATCTTAAAGAATCTTTTCCACACTGTATCTACAGGGCTGCAAAGCATGATGCTAAAATTGCAATGCATTGTCAGCATTGTCTATAAATGTGGCAAGGAGTTGGACTTGGTGGATACCCTCTCCAGAACTTTCTTGCCTACCACAGACCAGGCAGATTGTGACAATGACATAGACATCATGGCAGTAGGGGTATTGTCTTCTTGTAGAATTCAGGAACTCAAACAGATGCACCCAGATGCACCTCGTGGCTTATGGTGGACAAACAGTCCACACTGAAGGTATAGCAAACATCTACTGCACACACGGAAATTTCAAGTTCCACTCGTTGACCAGAATGTAAAGCCGCTACCACTGCTTCAGGACAGCATTGCACTGGGGCTCATTCAACTTGGTACAGAAGTGCATGGTCTACAATATCACACTTTGCAGCACTTTCTTGGTGTGACAAATTACCTTTCAAAGTTTATCCCGTGTTATCCCATGAGGACACTGGACCTCTTCATCAACCTTTCCACCAGGATGTCAAATGCTGCAGGCAAGAGCACCGCACCTTGCAGGTGGACGTCACATTCAGGCACGACACAACATCATCACGAGGGCTTGGCCTTGATCCTCAAGGGAGCTTCCCCACAAGATCTGCACATTCTTTGCCATCAGAGATGGACTAACTACAGGATAGACTAATACTGCAAGGCCAGCGATTCATCATCGTAACTGCCCTCCAGAGGTACTACACGTAACAAATTCACCAGGAGCATCCCGGGGTTGGAAGCAACCAGATACAGGGCCAAGGAATCACTGGACTGGCCCTCCATATATGCAGACATGGAGAGGGAAATCTCCAGATGCGCACCGTGCAATGTACTCAAGCCGCATCAAGCATGAGGTCCCAGACCCCACCGTGATCATTCACAGCAGCTGACATCTTCAAATGGAATGGCCAACAACGTTTGGTCTTAGTTGATTTGTATTCCAGGTGGTTTGAATTTGATTACCTGCCAAACATGATGAGTAACACAAGCTCAAGAGACACTTGGCCACACACAGCATCACTCAGAGGTTCATGACGAACAGCGCTCGCCAATTTGGCTCCGCTAATTTTCACATTTTCCACACACACGGGACTTTGAGCATATCACGTGCAACCCCCCGTATCCACAGTCAAACGGTCTGGCGGAATGGGCATTTCGCTCAGCCAAGCATCTTCTAGAGAAACGTGATTGCACAGATTACTATGCTGTACTCCACAGCCTGAGAAATCTACCACCACAGGGGCTGCCCTCATCAGCGCTACTCTTGTCCCGATGCACCTGGACCACAATTCCTCCTGCTAAGGTTCTGCTGCAACTCAAACTTGAAACCAACATAGAAACATAGAATCCCACAGTGCAGAAGGAGGCTATTTGGCCCATCAAGTCTGCACCAACAATGGTCCCAACCTATCCCTGTAACTCCACATATTTACCTTGCTATTCCTTCTAACACTAAGGGACAATTTAGCATGGCCAATCAACCTAACCCGCACACCTTTGGATTGTGGGAGGAAACCAGAGTACCTGGAGGAAACCCATGTGGACACGGGGAGAATGTGCAAACATCACACAGACAGTCATCCGAGGCCAGAATTGAACCTGGATCCCTGGCGCTGTGAGGGAGCAGTGCCAACCATTGTGCCACTGCGCCGCCCTCCTACAATGCAGATTGAGAAACCAAACGCACTATGATCAAGATTCCCATAGATTAGGCCCAGGTCAAACAGTTAGGATTCAGACTGCACATGGCCATGACCAGTTGGCGGTGACACAGAGTAACACCCCACAACCAAACAGTTATGTGGTAGCCTCAGAAGGTGCCACTATGTACACAATCAGTGTCACCTTCTGCAAGTTGTAGAATCAGCACCAAAAGATAAAACAGCCCTCAATAAAGAACAGCACAGAGTGAGCCAGGCCTTGGACATCGTCGGGCATTGCTTGGACTTATTGTCCCAGGCTCTCCCCTGCAGCCACCACCCTTGCAGTGTTGGCCTGTGTTGCATGCATTGCCGGCACCATCTCCTGTGACAGATGCCTGGTGGAGTCCTCCAGATGGCCTTGCAGTGGCAGGAAGGTTTCAGACACACCCTCTTGATAAGCAAGGCTTTGCTTCTGTATCTGCAGCGGTGCTGGAATGAGCAACATCTGCCTTCAGGGCAGCTGGTTTTGGATCCATTAAAATTAATTGCTGTAAGTTTGTCCTTTGGGGGTTGTAAAATCTTTACATTCTCTTTTCATCTCATCATACGTCGTAGGTTTTGAAGTACAGCCTTAATACTATAGGAATTTTGCCACTTAGATAGAATGCCACTTAGATAGTATGCTACGTGAATCCACCAGTTCATTGGAATTATCTGTATCTGTCGCGTTGCTGGGATGATCAACACCTGTCTTCAGGGCAGCTGATTCCTGGGAGCCAGCAGTCCTCCAAATATCAGCTCACCTGGAAGTTGCTACCTCCACCTGCTACCTCCAGCTGTGTGGTGCTCACCAGAAAGTGTCCCAGAAGCCTGACCGCTAACATTCCCCACCGAGATGAGTGTATCTGCGATGCCGGATGGTGTAGGTCACAGCAGTGCCAAGAATTCCGTGTAACCCCCCGAGCCATGATCTGGGGCACTCTGAGGGGTTGGACGAGGGGGTGCATCACCAGATAGCCTAGCCTCATCAGATGGTGATCTTGGAAGAGAAAGGACATGGGTTAGCTTTTGGGAACCTCAGTGATGTGGGGAATGTTAGACTCGGTTAAGATCTGGATGGATGAGCTTTGCACTCATTTGCTTGGGCCATCCCGACCTCGCAGTTGGCTACTGACCGCTCCTGGCCCCTCCCTGAGATTTCCAGGGATCTTTCTTCGAAGGGGGTAAGGACCCTCAGCATGGGTACACCCCTGCCCATCTTTTCTTTGTAAGAAGTTTAACAACACCAGGTTAAAGTCCAACAGGTTTATTTGGTAGCAAAAGCCACACAAGCTTTCGAGGCTCTGAGCCCCTTCTTCAGGTGAGTGTATCTGCGATCTCACTCCTGTTCACTGCAGTCTTATCCTTTGGGGAGAGGAAAATAAGATTTCGAGAGGATGGCCGGGTGGGTTTGGGGGTTTAACATCAGTGCTGTGCGTGGGATCTAGGGCAAATCTGTGAGGGATCATGATGGGTGTCAGGGGGAGAGGCTGAGACTGATGGGGATCATTGGTGGGGTGGGAGGGGGAATGGGGTTTCTGAGGGAGTGGCTGGTAGGCCGGCTGGTTGAAGGCCGGAAGTGCTTATTGTAGCATGGCTGCGTTAGGATCGGGAATGATGCCGGGGAGGACAAGTGGGAATTTTACAGCTCTGAGGAGGTTGTTAATTTTCTTCCTGCACTGAACGGCTGTCCTCCGGGTCAAACTGCTGACAGTCTCAGCCACCACATCCCAGGCTTCTGCCACCACGTCAGCAGGTAGCCTCCTGCCTGCCCTGGGGAACAGGGTGACCCTCCTCACCTCATAAGAAATAGGAGCAGGAGTAGGCCATCTAGCCCCTCGAGCCTGCCCCGCCATTCAATAAGATCATGGCTGATCTGACGTGGATCAGTACCACTTACCCGCCTGATCCCCATAACCCTTAATTCCCTTACCGATCAGGAATCCATCCATCCGCGCTTTAAACATATTCAGCGAGGTAGCCTCCACCACCTCAGTGGGCAGAGAATTCCAGAGATTCACCACCCTCTGGGAGAAGAAGTTCCTCCTCAACTCTGTCTTAAACCGACCCCCCTTTATTTTGAGGCTGTGTCCTCTAGTTTTAACTTCCTTACTAAGTGGAAAGAATCTCTCCGCCTCCACCCTATCCAGCCCCCGCATTATCTTATAAGTCTCCATAAGATCCCCCCTCATCCTTCTAAACTCCAACGAGTACAAACCCAATCTCCTCAGCCTCTCCTCATAATCCAAACCCCTCATCTCCGGTATCAACCTGGTGAACCTTCTCTGCACTCCCTCCAATGCCAATATATCCTTCCTCATATAAGGGGACCAATACTGCACACAGTATTCCAGCTGCGGCCTCACCAATGCCCTGTACAGGTGCATCAAGACATCCCTGCTTTTATATTCTATCCCCCTCGCAATATAGATCAACCTCCCATTTGCCTTCTTGATCACCTGTTGTACCTGCAGACTGGGCTTTTGCGTCTCATGCACAAGGACCCCCAGGTCCCTTTGCACGGTAGCATGTTTTAATTTGTTTCCATTGAGATAGTAATCCCATTTGTTATTATTTCCTCCAAAGTGTATAACCTCGCATTTATCAACGTTATACTCCATTTGCCATATCCTCGCCCACTCACTCAGCCTGTCCAAATCTCTCTGCAGATCTTCTCCGTCCTCCACACGATTCACTTTTCCACTTATCTTTGTGTCGTCTGCAAACTTCGTTACCCTACACTCCGTCCCCTCCTTCAGATCATCTATATAAATGGTAAACAGTTGCGGCCCGAGTACCGATCCCTGCGGCACGCCACTAGTTACCTTCCTCCAACCGGAAAAACATCCAAAAACCTCGATGGCATCCAACATCTGGTCAATGCCCGCATCCAGAAAGCGTGGGGCTAGTCCCCTTCCGGCCATCTTCCCTGGTGATGTGACTATGGGGTGTTGCAGGGAGTGCTTTTAAACTGTTCCTGATTGTTCCTCATTCAGGTGATTCCCGACTCCAGCGAATCAGCCGCCGCTGGAATTGGAGAATCCGTGTGTTACACGTAGGGGCTGGACTAGCCCATTGGGATAGGCAGGCTGGCTTGTGAACACTGCTGCCAGCCGAAGCGCAAATCATTCCCGCTTTCCCACCGGTGGAAACACTTAGTCTGAAAATGGGAGAATTGCCCCCCCAATATGCCAGTTGAATGTTAAGGCCACACAATTGTTGAAATAGTTTTTCTTGAATGTTTTTTTATTACCTTGTTTCATCATGTTTTGTGGCCCTATCCTCTCCACAGACATCTCAGTTGGAGAATGTGACACACCTACAATGCCCAGAGAGTGAAATCGTTGTCGGGGAACTATTGCACAGAAGATCAACTTGGCATGACATATAGTTCGGGATGGAAGATTGTCTGAAAGAGAGGGACAGCTGTGATGAAAAGTATCAAAGTGAGAGATGGGGATGAGGGCGAACAAACCTATCAAGGATGCCCTTTCTGTGGGCAGTATGGGTGTGAATTAAAATAAATGGCAGGCTGCAAAGGAGTTTCCTTCAGTATGTGTAATCTTAATTGTTCCAATAACTCACTGCTATTTCAGCACAAAGGGAAGTAATGGATATTGTTGCAAACCTACACGGCAGGATCAAAATAATAGGAACTGGAATGACAACTATTACTCATACACACACACCTTTACGTCTATAATCAGCTTTCAGGATTGTCTTAGACTTTCCAAGGGTAAGATACTTTATTCACATAATTGATGCCCGGCACAATGAAACTGTGCTGCTGCCTACCAGATACAGGACAAAGTGTCTGTTCATTCAATGGATGTTTGTCTCTTTTCCCAAAACAGGTTGCCTTCTGTTCTCAACGGCCGGATGCTGTAGGCCCAGTCCTCACTCTCATCAAAGTTGGAGCTGTTGAACTGGTAAGCAGTCTAGAGCATGATTGACATTGAAGTTGGAGGACAGGAATATCTGCAGCTTTTTCTAATTAAAATTGTCTGCCTACCCTGCTCAGCCATGTTTCGGAATGTGCCATATACCGCCCGCCTAACAATAGCGAGGCTAACTGGCTTGCGGTCATGAGCAGTTTGCAAGTCTTACACAACCCCTCGGCTAGAAAGCCAGGCCTTCGGACAAACAACAGCTCACTCCCGGTGGGGGTGGGGATATCCCACAACAGGAAAATTGCGGGGCGCTCCGGAAATGGACATGTTAATGCAGGGCAGTCCCGCTATGGTATCAGCGTCCACCAATACGTAACATTTAAAATTAGGAACCTGCCCTGACCACAAAGCCTCCCACGGGGGGGGGGGTCAACAGTCAGAAGTTTCCATTGGGCTGATTCACCAGAATGAGAGCCCCGAGGACGTACAGGTCTGTTGAATTTATTTAGTATCATTATGCTGGTATATACTGTATGTTTTTTGGAGTCTACCTTTACCTGTATCTCCCACCACCAGTCAAGTCAAAATTCCGAATTGTGTCCCTATTGCCTGTGATACCTCCAGATCTTCCTGTGATAGGAGCTTCCCAGCACATTTTGAAATTGAGTGATATTTGTAGGTGTCTCAAAGCCAAGTAACATTGAGTGTGTTTTTGAGCTGAGCGCTCTGCAACTCGATGCAGCAACAAAAATCTATTGAAATTGCACTGAAATCTAGTATTTGCATGCATTTTCTGTCTATGCCATATTTTTGTCATGCCTTGTACCATTATAAATTCTCGTATTCACATTTCTAAAGCGAGTTGCTCATGTGGAAGTGTCACTCGTAATTATATCCTCAACTCCAGAAGCTCACACTGGGCTGTGAGTACCCTTGATCCCACGTGGCAGTCCACTCTGGTCTGTGAGCTCTCCCGGCACCATGCGGGAGTCCTCCTTGGGCTGTGATTATTCCCAGCTCCAGTGTATTAGCTTCTCAATTGCCTACTGCACAAGCAAAACAAAGTGCAGAAGCACCTTTCCCAGAAATTAGCTATATCCAGACACATTAAAGTCAGCTGCAGAGCACCTGGGTCAGGCACCTGGGCTGGGAGACCCCCTCTGGCTCAAGCTGCCTCTCATTATCCCTTCCATGCCCTCTCTCTTCTCGTCCCGTCTTTGTCAGTCCTCACTTACCCTCCCTTCTAACACCTCCTCCCTCCTGCCCCCACTTTGAGTGAGCTTACCTTGCTGGTGTCCCTGGCCGCAGCTACTTGATAAGAGATCACAGAATGCAGACGGATGCAGAATGTCAAACCTTTCACTCCCTTTAAAGTTGTGATGGTGGAGTTCTTTATACAGTAAACAGTACAAGGCACTGAAAAACAAGTCAGGGGAGACGAATATCTGCATGTTTGTATAGTTATAATTGCATTCCTGCTGTGTGAAATGCATGTGTCATGTATTGTCTGCAGGTCAATAACAATGTACCTCACCTTGCATAATTACTTCTGGTACACGTTTTGCTTGTTGCATGAGTCGTGCTAAGTAGCACACTGACTAGCAAGCCAAGCGTTTTCACCAACAAGTCAGAACATTTTTCTGTGCTGCTGCTTTCCACACAGCACAGAACTGTGGAACTTCTGCCGGGTTTGTCTTCCGCAGTGCAGCTATCAGCATTTTTACATTACTGCCAACCTGCCACAGCTCATTTGCTGCATTCTTAATTTTTTATATATCGCAATCATGTTTCAGTGACATTTGTGACAGATAAATAAGCTCCTTTGTTATAAGGATCACTTTCAACAGATTAATTCAGAGACCTGGACTAATTATCTGCTGACAAGAATTCAAATCCCACAATGGCAACATTAAATACATTTGCAATAAAAACTTGTATTAGTAACGTTAATAGAATCTTCGAATCATAGATCTTTCCTTGTGATAACAAGGAAACTATTGTATCTAACTATTGAAACTATTGTATTAAAGAAACGTATTATATCTTATTATAAGGAAATTGGCTGTCTTTACATATAATGGCCTACATACAACTTCAGACCAACAGTAATCTGGGTGATTCTTAATTACCCTCTGAAATAGCCCAGCAAGACACTTCTTTGTTTCAAATCAGTATTGTTGACCAGGTGGTGATGTTACATTGGGATGACATGAACACAGGAAATGACATGTCAGGTGCGCAGGAGATCTCCCCCAGCATGGGCAGACACACAGCATGTAAGAATAAACCCTTTTGTTTGATAGTCCTTTGTCATCAATCTATACAACCCAGCAACCTCAACATGGTGTCAGGAGCTGGTCGAGATGGCACAGGGACTTTGCTATGTTGATCTACTTGCCTTCTATGACATTCTGGAGAACTGGACCAAATCTGAAAAAGAATGGCGGATCTACTGTGGTGCCAGTCTCTCCGGTAATCAAAATGGTACAAGCATACATACTGTTAAACTTAGCGGGCCCCGTGCAATGAAACAGAAGGTAGTCGACGAACTGTAGCAGATGACAACACTGGGTGTTATATTCCCCATTGACAAGGCCGCAGAGTGGGTTTCAGCGATGGCAGCTGTGGCAGAGAGAGACAGCATGGTCAGGATCTGCATCGACCCACTTCACCTGAACAAGGCACCTCAACATCTTATGAAGATGGTTGTGGACAGGTTATAGACAACACACCCAATGCTAAGGTTTTCAGTGTCCTGGATGTGGAGTGCGATTCTTGGCAAATTGCGCAGGATGAAGAATTCTCGAAGCGTACTATGTTCACATCTCTGGTAGGCAGATATCATTTCTTCCACATGCCCTATGGGATCACCACTGGCAGCGAGGTCTTCCAATGGTGCATGAAGCAACACTTTGCAGGACAACCCTGTGAAGTCATCATCAATGACATTCTGGTCTAGGGTCGTACAGCGGAAAAACATGATGCATGTTTGTGTTTGATCCTCGATAGAATCAGGACCATACAGTCAAAGCTCAACACCGCTAAATACAGAATCAGGGTCAACCAGGTTCTCTACATGGGTCATCCGCTCGCACCAATGGTGTGAAGCCAGATCCAGACAACGGCTATACGACAGATATCCATTCCTGTGGACAAGCACATCTGGCAGTGCTTCCTTGGTATGACAAATTATTTATCCAAATTCATTCCCTGCCACAGTGAGGTGACTGGACCCCTCCATCAGCTCCTCCACCAAGATGCTGAATAGTTTTGTTAGGAGCACCACACAGCTGTATTTAACAAACTCAAGCAGGCCCTCTCAATCCCTCCAGTGTTACAATACTTTTATGTTCGAGCATCTGTATTTTAGCAGATGCCTTCCAGCATGGACTTGATACAGACTGTGGTGGACCTCAGTTGTGCCTTTGTCCTATATGGACCACCGCTGTGTGTGCTTGTCATACCTGGACACATCCCCTTCCAGTTTGGGTCTTCCCCTCAGCACCTAGTATAAAGGTGGCTGTCTCCTCCCCCTTGTTCAGTCCAGGTCGGTTATTTGTTGGGATCTGCTCCTGATTCTGTTGTGAATAAAAGCCTACACTTATATTGGCATATCGGTAGTCTTTCGCCTTATTGATAGCGCATCACAGACTGTATCCAGAATGGCAGACCAGTAACCTTCACATCGAGGACCCTCATTGACACTGAGGGAGAAATCTTGCCAAAGAATGGCAGAGCGTTGTTTCTGGTGAGAAAAATTCCATGATTTAATCTATGGCTGTCTTGTCAACCATGAAACTGATCACCAGCTGCTCATAACTATTCTCAAAAAGCCTCCATACTGTGTCAGCACGACTGTGATATGTGATATTCAATTTACAATGCTACAACCTCAGTGTGCTCTACAAGCGCGTTGAAGAGCTGTACCTCACTGATGCCATCTCCAGGGCTTATCCACCCACCACTGACCAGGCATTTTATGAAGAAGACATTGACATCATGGCGATTCAAGTATTGTCATCCCAAAGAATTGACAAATTCAGTGCTGCACGGCGGGCGGATCTCACATGCAGGCAGCTCCATAACATCATTATGAAAGGCTCACCCAGGTCATCAAAGGAGCTTCCCCATGAGCTCCGCACCTTCTTCGCTATGAGAGAGGAGTTAACCATTCAAGACAGGTTGATACTGCGTGGCCAGCAATTTGTTATCCCCACCTCTCTGCAGAGATACTATACCCAGCAACTCCAACAAGGGCACCCAGGGTTGGAAGCAACAAGGTATAAGGCAAAGGAATCCCTGTAGTGGCTGACAATGTAAATCCCTCAAGCCTGATCAAACCAAAGAACTGCTGCATCTCCATGGAGTCCCAGACTTTCCATGATTGCTCACAGAGGCAGTCGTATTCGAATGGAATAGAAAACAGCACTTGGTCCTCGTTACCCGTGCTCTCAACTATTTGCCCGATTTGTAAAGCAGCAGAGTCATCAGCAAACTGAAGACACACTTCGCCACACGTGGTACTTCCCCGGTGGATAATGATGGACAACGCTCAGTAGTTCGTCTCCAGGGAGTTCAAGGACTTTGCGCAAACATGGGACTTTGAGTACACCACAAGTAACCCCCTCTACCTGTAATTGAACAGTCTGGTAGAAGGGGCTAAGCATCTCATTGAGAAATGTGTCCAAGATAACACAGACTTTTGTCCTGCACTAGCCAACCTGTGAAACATACCAAGACAGTTCTTGCTCTCATCAGCACAGAGAATGTTCTCCAAGTGTACCAGAACCATAATCTCAGTTTTCAAAGCTTTTCTGCAACCAAAGGTGAAGACAAATGTGGATGCCATGCTCATGAAGTAGCTTTCTTAACTATAGTTACGAAAGCCCATCAACGCCTCTATTTTTTCAGCAGTCTAAGGAAATTTGGCATGTCAGCTATGACTCTCACCAACGTTTACAGGTGCACCATAGAAAGCATTCTTTCTGGTTGTAACACAGCTTGGTATATCTCCTGCTCTGTCCAAGACTGCAAGAGACTACAAAGGATCGTGAATGAAGTTCAGTCCATCACGCAAACCAGCCTCCCATCCATTGACACTGTTTACACTTCCCGCTGCCTCAGAAAACCAGCTAGCATAATCAAGGACGCCACACACCCCAGACATTCTCTCTTCCATCTTCTTCTGTTGGGAAAAAGATACAAAAGTCTGAGGACACGTAACAACCGACTCAAGAACAGCTTCTTCCCTGCTGCCATCAGACTTTTGAATGGACCTATCTCGTATTAAGTTGATCTTTCTCTACACCTTAGCTATGACTGTAACACTACATTCTGCACTCTCTCCTTTCCTTCTCTATGAACGGTATGCTTTGTCTGTACAGTGCGCAAGAAACAATACTTTGCACTGTATACTAATACATGTGACAATAAGAAATCAAATCAAAAGACAGAATGTAAAAAGTACTGTAAAAAAGACACTTCGCCACACATGGTGCTTCCCCAGTGGATAATGATGGACAACGCTCAGTAGTGTCTCCAGGGGTTCAAGGACTTTGAACAAGCTTGGGACTTTGAGTACATCACAAGTAACCCCCTCTACCTGTAATTGAACAGTCTGGTAGAAGGGGCTAAGCATCTCATTGAAAAATGTGTCCAAGATAACACAGACTTTTGTCCTGCACTAGCCAACCTGTGAAACATGCCAAGACAGTGCTTGCTCTCATCAGCATAGAGAATGTTCTCCAAGTGTACCAGGATCATAATCTCTGTTTCCAAGGCTCTTCTGCAACCAAAGGTGGAGACAAATGTGGATGTCATGCTCATGATGTGGGAACAGAGAAGTTAAAAAGTTTCATCTTAGGATCCAGAGAATTGCCTTTATCTTCAATAAATTATAAGGTGTTCATGCCATTGCCAGCGCATCTTAGCCGCAGAATCTGCACTCCAATACCACACCAAAGGGTCAGGATCCAGTCCACACACAGGCATGACTGACTGGCGGTGGTATACAGCCATGCCTCATCACCAAACATCTATGTGGTTGCTTTGGATGAGGCTCTTCATATCAGGAGCCAGCCTCACCTGTTACAGGTCCCCAAACCAGCGCCACTAACCACCACAGAATCCAACACACCGAGTCTGAAGTCCAGTTAACAGAGACCCTTGCTCCAGTTAATTGATAGACACAAAAGCTTTATTTTTTAAACCAAAACGCGTCTTTATTAGGAAAATATCGCAAAACGTTAAATACTTATGACTGCGTTAAGACTGACTCTCTTACACTGTATCACAATTAAATACTTCTATGCCCCTACAAATCTATTATAAGCATACAAACATAGATTTTAACTATTTATACATAGCTAATGGACCTGTAGAGGTGTATTTATCCATTCGTGCTGGTCAGGTATGGAGAGAGATCAGACTGCATCAAGCTTACAGCTCCAAGCTCCCTTCTTATGTCCTGTGGTTCTTCTCTTCTGATTTTGATCTTTAAAACATCAATATTTATTCTTGAGACTAGTGGGTCTTAGCTGGTTGTTTTTTGACCTTTTGTAGGTTCCTAGGAGAAATCTAATGTTGGTTTTATATTTTTGAAATATTGTTTGAGTTCCTCAGTAACTTTCATGGTGATTTCTTCCCATTTGGTTTGTCTACCCAGCTCAGTTTTATCTTTCCTAGCTTGGATATGGGACTTTAGTTGGAGGGTGGTAATATTAATAAATCTTCCTATCCTCACCCGATCCCTGCCTCACCTCTGTTTTCCAAACCTTAATCCAATTACAATAGCAACACAACATTTGTTATTTTCTTTCAGAAATCAAACATTCCAGATGATCCTAGTCTTTAGCATACTGGGGTGAATTTCCCCGTTCTGCCCGCCATGGGAATAGTAGCAGGCGAGGGGTAGGTCATGGAAAGGTCCGTTGACCTCTGGCGGGATTTTCCGGTTTCAGGGTGAATCCGGCCGGAAAATCCCGCCCATTATATTTATTCATTTAATCCCTTTGTCACAGCTATCGCTGTAAATCTAAATTCCCAACAGTCACAGCTCAAAATCTTTATCTCCTGCTAGCATACACATGCTATGTTCCTTTAAGGCTCAGTTAACCCAATATACAAGTAAGAAGTAGCTCAAGTGATTTTTATGCCAGTTTAACTTGGCCTTCTTTCCTCGTTCACGAGTAGCGTGGTCTGTACAAATGGTGTATTTTATCCCTCTTCTCAGTTTTTGACTTCCATAACCCCAGATAACTAAAGGATGGTAAATCTGTTGCAACTTCATTGACACTCCCAGATTTAATACCATCTCTCCACCGACAGATCACTTTACTCATGAACAGTTAAGAGCCATTATCCGTTCACAGAAAATCATTAATTCCCAGTTTATTAGCATTTAAGTACATAGAATTAAAACAACAGATTTTACATATTCACGTATGCATTTAGATAACTTTTAAGCAATAGAGAAAAAAAAAAACAAATATTACTTTTCTAAAAAATTATCCCACATTCAAATAGTGACATCAAACTGAGGATATGTTTGATTTATCTCTCTTCAACAATAAATGAAATGTTTTATTTTTTCTTGAAACTCCAAAGCCCATTCAGACTATCTTTCCATTACCCTTTATTTGTCAAAATTAAAATTTATTTATCCCCTTAGAATGTAGGTAATTTCCCATTTATATGAGTTGCCATTCAATGCACTCAATTTCTTCCATCAATTAAACATCAGAAACAGTAATGCCTACAATTAAGTGTAACTAATTACTTTAATTCAAAAGGTAACAAGAAAAATCTGAATGAGTTAAACTCTTCTACAAAGGCAAAGCCTTTAGTTCTCAGTCATCACCATCTTGTGATAAACAAGCTCGAAGTCTTGAAGCTGTTAGACTTGTTTGTTATCTGTGATTCACGATCCACCTATTTAAGAAACAAAACACAAAAGATACATTTGGCTTGGAGCCAAATGAGTTAATTTGGTCTATAAATATCCATCAATTTAAAAATAAAATTTAAAATAGAATTAAAATATATAAAATTCTCAATCAACAAATTAGATGTACGGAATCCAACAGAAAATAGTAAAATCTCTGCCAGCTTGAAAACAAATAAGGTGAACACAAGTTTTCAAAGTGATGGCATCATCACCACATCTTAAAAAATACCAAGGATAAAGGAAGGAGCACATGGTCCACTGCCAAGCTTTAAATCCTTTGTGTCACAATTTGAATGGAGTAAGAAGTTTAACAACACCAGGTTAAAGTCCAACAGGCTTATTTGGTAGCAAAAGCCACACAAGCTTTCGGAGCTCTAAGCCCCTTCTTCAGGTGAGTGGGAATTCTGTTCACAAACAGAGCTTATAAAGACACAGACTCAATTTACATGAATAATGGTTGGAATGCGAATACTTACAACTAATCAAGTCTTTAAGAAACGAAACAATGTGAGTGGAGAGAGCATCAAGACAGGCTAAAAAGATGTGTATTGTCTCCAGACAAGACAGCCAGTGAAACTCTGCAGGTCCACGCAACTGTGGGAGTTACAAATAGTGTGACATGAACCCAATATCCCGGTTGAGGCCGTCCTCGTGTGTGCGGAACTTGGCTATCAGTTTCTGCTCAGCGACTCTGCGCTGTCGTGTGTCGCGAAGGCCGCCTTGGAGAACGCTTACCCAAATATCAGAGGCAGAATGCCCGTGACCGCTGAAGTGCTCCCCAACAGGAAGAGAACAGTCTTGCCTGGTGATTGTCGAGCGGTGTTCATTCATCCGTTGTCACAGCGTCTGCATAGTTTCCCCAATGAAACTAGTTTGTAGAACTAATGCAGGGGGGTGCTATACAATAAATGGCAGAACCATCAGGAGTATAGACACACAGAGGGATCTGGGTGTGCAAGTCCACAAATCCTTAAAGGTGGCAGCACAGGTGGAAAAGGTGGTGAAGAAGGCATATGGCATGCTTGCCTTTATTGGACGGGACATAGAGTATAAAAGTTGGCATATGATGTTGCAGTTATATAGAACGTTGGTTAGGCCACATTTGGAATACTGCATCCAGTTCTGGTCGCCACACTACCAGAAGGACGTGGAGGCTTTGGAGA
This sequence comes from Mustelus asterias, assembly GCF_964213995.1. Taxonomy (NCBI): domain Eukaryota; kingdom Metazoa; phylum Chordata; class Chondrichthyes; order Carcharhiniformes; family Triakidae; genus Mustelus; species Mustelus asterias. Next base: position 128,633,480 of record NC_135809.1, read on the forward strand.
GAGTGCAGAAAAGGTTTACCAGGATGTTGCCTGGTATGGAGGGTATTAGCTATGAGGAGAGATTGAGTAAACTAGGGTTGTTCTCCCTGGAAAGACAGAGGTTGAGGTGCGACCTAATAGAAGTTTATAAAATTATGAAGGGCATAGATAGGGTGAACAGTTGGAAGCTTTTTCCCAGGTCAGAAATGACAAACACAAGGGGTCACAAGTTCAAGGTAAGGGGGGCAAGGTTCAATACAGATATGCGGGGGACGTATTTTACACAGAGGGTGGTGGGGGCCTGGAATGCACTACCAAGCAAGGTGGTTGAGGCAGACACGCTAGGATCATTTAAGACTTATCTAGATAGCCACATGAACAGACTGGGAATAGAGGGATACAAACGGATGGTCTAGTTAGGAACACATGATCGGTGCAGGCTTGGAGGGCCGAAGGGCCTGTTCCTGAGCTGTATCGCTCTTTGTTCTTCTTTGTTCTTTGTTCTAACGTCACAGGAGAGTGGGATGCCTCCAACCTTCCTGAATGGGGGGCCCGATGAGCAAGCATCCCACTCTCACTGAAATTCTCTGCGGCCCCCTTCTATTGGGGGCCGCAGAGAATCTTGCCTCCTGGCTGGAGTTTTCCAAACCCTCGCAAAAATGAATGAAAGGTTGAATGGCCCACTGCATCCGTCACGGCAGAAGTAAGAAGTAACAGACATTCCTAATGTCGCCATCTTGCTCTGTTTTTCTCACAGAGAGAGACAATGATATGTACAGATCTGTACCCAAATAGTAGAGTTCCTAATTTCTCTATATTCCTTAACCAGGTTACATTCCCTGCCTAAGCCAATATTTTCTTTCCATTCCAAATATAGCTTGAAAAAGAAAGAGTCAGTACTTGCCTATAGTTCCCATTAATGTGTTGCTACTTCGTACAGCTATTGCTGAATCAGGTTCACAGAGGAGCAGCAGGAATTTGGCAAGTGTAACTGTCTAGAGAATTGCATTTATAATCCTACTCATGAATAAAACAATGCATGAAATGGAACTCTCAAGTATTATTATATTAAGTCATGTAACAATTAGAAGTAATGCAGCATTCTTTTATGTTTAGTGAAGTGAAGCTTCAATTTTTTTTTTTAATCACCTGAACTCCAGTGAACGAGGATGATAAGATATTGGTTCAGAATGTCCCGGTTTCCCAGTGTCACATTTAGAGGGTACCCCAATGATGCGCTGGGGAATCCCTCTTCGAAGTTCCCATGGAAATGTTTACCTGGCTGTTGCCCAGAAGGGCTAACTTCCTCTGGACAATTGCACTGAGCTGGGAACCATCTGACAAAGTGATTTAAATCACTAACTTTGGTTAGTTCTGCCAGTTCTACCCTGATAGCTACTCCGAAAGAGTTAGAAGGAAAAAAAAACACTTATGACTTCAGGGTAACTGTCTAAACTCCCAGATTGATCCTTGCACGGGGCACCCTGCACACACACAGCCCTCGCAAGGGACTCTCCACAGCAAACCAACATTCCTCTCTGGCACACCTACCCCCCCATTTTTTCCTACCCCTCCTCTACTCTGACCACGCCAAGCGCCCCTTCCCCACCACCCCCAATCTGGCTCTTACACCCCCCTCCGGCTCCAACATAACCCCCCCCCGACCCCGCTCTGTGGCACAGTGGTTAGTGCTGCCCCCTCCCCGCCCCCCCTGCCGCTCAGTGGCACAGTGGTTAACGCTGCTGCCTCACAGCACCAGAGGCCCAGGTTTGATTCATTCTCCCCGTGTCTGCATGGGTTTCCTCCGGGTGCTCCGGTTTCCTCCCACAGTCTGAAAGACGCGCTGGTTAGGTGCGTTAGCCATGCTAAATTCTCCCTCAGTGCAGCTAAACAGGTGCCGGAAGGTGGCGACTGGGGTATTTTCACAGTAACTTCATTGCAGTGTTAATGGAAGCTTACTTGTGACAATAATAAATAAACTTCAAACTTTTAAAACACGTCCTGGCTCCGACACCCCCCTTGGCCTCCCCACCCCACTCCTGTGGCTCCGACATCACCCATCTGGCTCCGAGACCCCATTTGCTCCCATACCCACCTCTAGCTCTGACCCCAGCCCCTCCTGCTTTGACACCCCCTCCTGCTCTGACCACCACCTCCCCTCCTTCTCCTCCAACACACCCCTCTGCCCCGACCCCCACCCCCCTTCGGCTCTAACCTTCCTCCCCCCTTTCTGCTCTGGAAACCCCTTCCATCTTCAACAACCCCCTCCCGGCTCCCACCCCCTCGACTCCAACACACCCTCCTCAGCTCTGCGCACCCCCCCCCCCCCCACCCCCCACTCCAAACCCCCTCTGGCTCTGACACCTCCCTCCTCTGTGACCTCTTCCCCCACTCTGCTCTGGCACTCACTGTTCTGGCTCCATCTCCAAACTAACCCCCCCCCCCCCCCACCCACTTCACTCCAACTTGACCCCCACTTCAGCCTGAACCCCTTCAACGGCTCTGAACCACCCCCTCGGCTTCAATCCCCCTCTGGCTCCGGCCACCCCCTTCTGCTCTGAACCACTTTTGGCTTTGGCCCAACCCCCGCTCCAACTCTTCCCCTCCTCTGTTCCAACATCCTCCACTGGCTCTGAGCTCTCTCGTCACCTCCTGCTCCAGCCCACCCTCTGCTCCGACACCCACCTCCCCCTTCCCTCCTCCGGGCTGGGACAGGCCCCTCTCCCCCTTCCCGGTCTCTCCCACCTGGTAAGTCCCTTACCAGTGAAACTTACCTTTTCCGTTGTCCCTTTAAACACTCCCTTTACAGCTGATACTGCACCCCAGTTATCCCACATCAATGCTGTCGGGAGCACTGCACTGCTCCTGTCTCACCCAGCCTGAGGGAGGAAGCTTGGGCAAGACGACAGCATCAGAATCCCAATGTGGGTAAGTCTGACAAAGATTGCCACTCTGTGGAAGTTACAGGCCATTACTTTGCACTCCAGACCGAGCACTTAATTTACAGAAAACAAGCTACATTCTGCAATTATTACTTAAATTCACTGTAATTTAAGCAAGTGAAATGCTGTAACCTATTAACAAACAAACCACGAATCGTTTTTGCTTTTGTACATATGTTATATATGGATAAATTAAGAAATGGGCTCTGTATTCAGAATTAGTCTGCCTGATCTGGGGTAGCACGTTAGCACTGCTGCCTCATAGCGTGAGGGACCCGGGTTCAATCCCGGCCTCAGGTCAGTGTCTGTGTGGAGTTTGCACATTCTAACTGTGTCTGCGCGGGTTTCCTCCCATCGTCCAAATGTGCAGATTAGGTTGATTGGCCATGCTAAATTGATCCTAGTGTCAGGGGGACTAGCAGGGTAAACAGGTGGGGTTACGGGAATAGGGCCTGGTTGGGATTGTTGTTGGTGCAGAATCGATGGGCCGAATGGCCTCCTTCTGCACTGTGGGGATTCTACGATTCTAATCACAATGTGCAGTAAGAAAGCACTTATATTTATGGAACACCTTTCATGTCCTTCACATACCTCAAAGTGCTCCGCCATCAATGAATAATTTTTGATGCGCAGTCAATTTTGTTATGCCAGCGGATATCAACAAATCTGCAAACAGCGCAGTGTCACATAAAGAAAATGGATGAATGGTCGAATAATTATCAAGAAACAATTATACAAACTGGTCTCCAGTTATCAGCACTCCAATAACTAAATAATATAACATCAATTCTTGAGAGTCAATTCTGGTGTTCATCAAATTTCATCAATGACTTAGCCATTAAAAACCCAGTTACAAACAAAGCTTGAATTTACATAGTGTAGTCAAGAAGGCATACGGCATGCTTGCCTTCATCGGCCGGGGCATTGAGTTTAAAAATTGGCAAGTCATGTTGCAGCTTTATAGAACCTTAGTTAGGCCGCACTCGGAATATAGGGCCTGATTTTATCATTTTCATTCGAAGTGCTGAATCTGGGCACAATTCAGATCCAGTTTGGAAATCTGCTTTCAGGCGCTCCCATTAGCACTTCGCCTGCAAAAACAATCGCGAGTCTGAATCATGCTGTGGGAGGGGCTTGGCACACCCGAAAGGATCAGAGCTCTGAACTGCGCAAGCGCAGTCAGAAAAAGATTTGAAAATCGCGCTGCTGTCACATCGCTCCCGGGCCCCAAAAAGTGGATAAAGTGGCCCGGGAGTGAAAAGTGGGAGCGATGGCCCCCACAGACATCGCCCCATGCCCACAACATAACTGTCCCCCTTATCACCCACCCCCCCACAACCCAGATCGATCGCAACCACCTGCCCCCCTTTCTCCCCCACCGATCGCCCACAGAGTGGCAGCAGACCCCCCTGCCCCTGCCAACCCCCCCCCGCCCCCAAGATCTATCTGGCCTCACCCCCTCCCCCACCCCAGAGAATGATCGGGTCTCCCCCCCCCCCCCCCCAGAGAAACTTCAAGTCTCCCCACCACTCCTTCACCAGTCAATGATCGGGCCTCCCTCCTTCCTCCACCTCCCCACCCCCCCCCCCCCACCACCAGTGATACATCTGACCGGCCTCCGCCCCCCCCCCCCCCACCCTCCCCACCCCCCCAGACGACAATCTGGCCTCCCTCTGCCCTTCCCGTCTCCACCAGAAAATTATCTGGCCCACCTCCCTCCCTTCTCCACTACCGATTTGAGTCAGGGAGCCGCCGGAAACTCTGAACTTACCTCTTCAGAAGCTGGAGCGTCTGAAACAGACTTTTGTGCCGAGCATGTCTGCTTTGCGCCGAATCTGGATGCGCGAACGCGATGGTAAAGGGGGAAATGCTGATAAAGTTGGGCAGACAGTTCATTAATTCAATTTAAATGCATGCAAATATATTTAAATCGCCGTTGCGCCTGTTTCGGGCACGAATTGGATCGCGGCCATTCCTGGGCCTCGGTAAAGTGGGCATCTACGCGGACGTAGGCGTGGATTGCGTTAATGGCCTCACGCCCGACTTTACCACGTTTTCGCGCCACAATGGTAAAATTGGGCCCATGGTTTTCAATTCTGGTCGCCCCACTACCAGAAGGATGTGGAGACTTTGGAGAGGGTACAGAAAAGATTTACCAGGATGTTGCCTGGTATGGAGAGCATTAGCTATGAGGAGAGGTTGGAGAAACTTGGTTTGTTCTCACTGGAACGACGGAGGTTGAGGGGAGACCTCATAGAAGTCTATAAGATTATGAGGGGCATTAACAGAGTGGATAGTCAGAAGCTTTTTCCCAGGGTGGAAGAGTCAATTGCTAAAGGACATAGGTTTAAGGTGCGAGGGGCAAGGTGTAAAGAAGATGTACGAGGCAAGTTTTTTACACAGAGGGTGTTGGTTGCCTGGAACTCACTGCCGGAGGACGTGGTGGAAGCAGATACAATAGTGAGTTTTAAGGGGCGTCTGGACAAATACATGAATAGGATGGGAATAGAGGGAGATGGTCCCCGGAAGGGTAGGGGATTTAGTTCAGTTGAGCAGCATGGTCGGTGAAGGCTTAGAGGGCCGAAGGGCCTGTTCCTGTGCTGTAATTTTCTTTGTTCTTTGTTGCCTTTAATGTAGCTGCTTCATGGGAACATTATTGGAGAGAGAGCATCATGAGTTGAAATAGAGCTTGAAATCACTGCAGATGTGAAGTTGTCCAGTAAGAAGTCTCACAACACCAGGTTAAAGTCCAACAGGTTTATTTGGAATCATGAGCTTTCGGAGCGCTGCTCCTTCATCAGGTGAGTCTCACCTGATGGTCTTTAACCTGTACCCACCCCAGTCTTAACGCTGGCATCTCCACCTCAGTGCAAAGGTCAAGGTAGGAAAGTCGTAAAGATAAGTTGGTGAGAATATTTTTATCATACGTGGGAGGGCGGTAATACACCTAGATTTTGAATGGAGGTGAGATGCTCAAAGGAACCAAAATGTGGAATTCGCTTTCGGAAGTCGGATCAAAAACTGATGAGACACAGGTTTCTCCCCAAACCTTCTTTATTGCATCGGAGGAGAGATCGCTAGACCATGCACATCAAGCATGGGTTCGTGAGTCTCTGTCTGGCTTACAAAACAGTTTCAGTTATACACGATGGAGATACATCCACATACTTCTGTTAGCCAATAAGGGCATAGCTGTATTGTTACATTTTGATTAGATTACTTTCAAGAACAAAAGGCGATAGCCACGTAAGGACATGGCTATTAAAGTCTCTGATTAGATTACTTTCAAGAACAAAAGGCCAATCGATAAGGCCCTGCCCTCCGAAGCCAGAACCACAATTACCTATGAGCAGTTTCTTTAACGTGATCATTAGTTTCGGTGGGCCTTGTCGCCCTCACCTCAGGCCCTTTCCATAACTAGTTTATCCCTCAACTGATTCCTAGTTACGCATCCCAATTTTAACCCTTTCCTCTTCTCAATCTACCTTATACACATTTTCAAAAGTGCCAGAGGGGTAGACGGGTCAAGCTGAGGTGTGATCTTGAGATATATGACACAATGCTACCACAACAAGGCAATCGATAGGAGTGACCCAGACTTAAAACATTGGCTCTATTCTCTCTCTACAGATGCAGTCAGAGATTTTCCAGCATTTTCTGCTTTTGTTTCAGATTCCAGCATCCGTAGTATTTTGCTTTTAAGATAGGAATTATACTTATGTGGGGAGGTTTCATTAGTGGTCATCACCCCTCATCGAGGGTCCTGTTAAGACAACAATGTTGATGAAATCATCTAGAATATTCATAGATGGCCAGGGAGCTGATGCATTGGCAGACTCCACATTTGAAGAGTGAGTCTTATCTGAGAGAGAGTCAAGCCTGGGCCAATGGCAAGACAGGAAGAATGTCAAGGTGTACTGAAGGGTAGGGATTAGGCAGAGTACCTGAGCAGGGAGAAGCAGAAGGAAACAATAAAAGAGGGATTAGGAAGGGTAAAGAGAGAATGAGTCAATAAAGAGAGCAAACATGGAGATAGAGACTGGGATTTTCCACTCCTATTTGTGTCGGGCTGGTTTGGTGATGGGAGTGGAAAATATTTCAAGAAGGCCTATGCGGTGAATGGCTGTGTGGAATTTGCACATTCTCCCCGTGTCTGCACGGGTCCCTCCGCGTGACCCGCTTTCCTTCCTTAGTCCAAAGATGAATTGGGTGGATTGGTTGTGCTAAAATGCCCCTTAGTGTCCAAAGGTGTGTAGGTTAGGTGGATTAGCGATGCTAAAAGTGTGCGATGTTAGGGGGATAGGATGGGGTGGGGGGAATGTAGGCCTGGTAAGATTCTATTTCGGAGAGACTGTGCAAACTCAATGGGCCGAATAGCCTCCTTCCGCGCTGTCGGGATTTTATGGATTCAATAGATTCTAAGGCCAAAATCATGTTTCATGACAAAGTCAAACCAGGAGTCCCCCCTCCCACCTACCCCATCAGAGACAAGCCATTTTTCCTCTCGTTCAATGTTGGAAACCTCATAAATTAACATAATTATATGATCCTTACGCTGGAACCATCCCTCTCCCCATCAAAAATTCCATCTACAGCAGCGTGATATCAGAACACCGTGAAGCATGACTGGTCTCAGAAGGCCTGCAGCTGGCGAACGGTACTCCCAGGGGAGTTCGGAGGTGAGTGCAGCACTCGGTGGGGGTCGGGGGGGGGGGGGGGGGGGGGGGGCGGGGGGGAGGTTGTGCCAGAGTAATGCCAGCTTGATTCCAGCGTACAGTCAGCATAGTGCCATGGGGAAGCCTGGGAGTGCACCTGGATGAACTGGTTTGCTTGCTTTGTGCTGGGGTGACCTTTAGGAATGGTGCCGCGGACCATCAAATCTCTGAATTGCTGGCGTGGTGGACAAATCAGAGAAGTGACTCCAAGCTTTGTTTTCTCAGTGCCGCACCACGTGGCGGAGAAAGTCGCCACTGTCGTTGGCAGCTTCAACACACTGCTGGTGGCCAGGCCAGGCTGATCGGGTGATGTTCCTGCAATGGACATGGTCTTTGTACATTACCTGGGCAAGGGTCTGGAATATCAGAACTCACTTGAATTTGGTCATCTGGAGGAATGGGCAGAGGCTCCTCACTTTTCTTTCGCAGGCCCACCTCGCTGTCAGCTGTCTTCAGGGCTCCTAACACAGAGTTGGGATCTTTAACTTGGGCGGCACGGTGGCACAGTGATTAGAACTGCTGCCTCACAGCGCCAGGAACCCGTGTTCAATTCCAGGCTCGGGTCACTGTCTGTGTGGGTTTCCTCCAGGTGCTCCGGTTTCCTCCCACAGTCCAAAGATGTGCAGGTTAGGTGGATTAGCCATGGGAAATTGACCATTAATGTTAGGGGGATCAGAAGGGTAAACATGTGGAGTTATAGGGCCTGGGTGGGACTGTTGTCGCTGCAGGTTCAATGGGCCAAATGGCCTCCTTCTGCACTGTAGTGATTCCATGATTCTTTTATGAACTCGGGCATCCCACTGTCCCTCTTCGTTTGCTCGCAGCGATTGTGGGCAAGTTTATCCTGCAGGAACACAAATGTGGATTAGAGTTGTGTAATTCCAGTGGGCTATCACTTTGCAACGCTGGTTGGAGGTTACGGCCCAGTATGTTGGGAATATAGATGTTGTGAAGAAAACAGCACCAACTGACAATACTGCCCACAGCTCTCTAATCTCATTCCTGATGATGCAAATACAATTCTCGTCAAAAACCTCTGCTACCGATCTATTATCAACCAGTACCTTTAAAACAATAAAACCTGGAAAGAAACCAAGTTTGAGATTCTTTTGGCCTGCTCTTTGTCCTACTAATACTGAGGGCTGGAGTTAATTATTGTGGTGGGAGTCCTGCTAATACAGGACACAGGGCTACACCTTGTCAGTGACTGCTGTCTGGGTGGTGATCCCTATTAAAGATGGCTGCCCACTCCCAAAAGCTGCCAGTCAACTGAAGGACCGGCAACTTAGCTGACTTAGTAGCGCCACCAGAAACGGTGGCCACTGCTGGGTCCGGAGAAAGGGGACACAATGGATAGTTGGTTCAAGGTGATAGGGTCTGAGGGCACCAGGGCCACACAGGCAGGCCACAGGAGGCTGGTGTGGGCTGATGAAGACAGGCAACACCATTGATGCAATGGCAGCTATTGCTGCTGGGGAACCTCCGTGGATTAGAGTGCCTTAACACGAGTTCCGCACCCAACCTCTTGCCAAGCCGGCTGGGTCTGCATCCACCAGGGTTCACTGGATGATCTCTCCATATACTGAGGGACCCCACTTTTACTGATAAAATGCCAGTGGCAGTAAGAAGAGGTCCTCAGTTGTCAATTTTAGTGACTCAATGAGGCTCAGGTGCCAAGCCCACCTTCTCTACCACTGACAAAATAGCATGGTGGCGGAAAGATCATCGAAATCATAGAAGCCCTACAGTGCAGGAGGCCATTTGGCCCATCAAGCCTGCATCGACAACAATCCCACCTGGCCCTATTCCCGTAACCTCACGTGTTCATCCTGTTAATCCGCCTGACACTAAGGGGCAATTTATCATTTTTTCTTTAAAAAGCAACGGTAACAAAAGTTTTGTGGTTTTTACCATATGTAGCTACAACATTTCTATTGTAATTGTTTTAAAAACCTATGAATCGCATACCATAGCATTGTTTGTCTTCTGGATTCACGATATACTTCAGGCTATACCTTATCTTTGAATGATCAGTTCTCGCGTTTCAGACACTGATGCTGAACTATTCAAGATCACTCCTGTAACCTGATATTTTCAATGTGGGATACCTGGAAACCAATTTGCTTTATAGTAGCATTAACCAAAATTAAATGGGCAAGATAATAAAAACAGCAAAATACCAGACTCATGCACACTGCATTTGAGTTCATTCTTTTTATGCTCATTTTCAGTCAATGGGAATTATGCAAACATGTTTGCAGGCATATGCTAAATGAAAACAAAAGATTATTGTAAACCTGGGAAAGCTAGACTGTAGATGGGCACCAAGGGCAGCTTGAAAACAATTGCCACATATGTGGACGCAAATGTGTATGAGGCCAAGAGGTTGATATGAGTGGTTTAAAAAACGGCATCTTGAGAAAATATGTTATCTACATTTAGTAGCACAGAACTTGTGTATTACTGAAAAAAGACACACGTTGTCGAAGCTTTTTGCTTTGCACACACCAGGATAATTCGCAAGGATACCCATTAGTAAAGGATACAACAATTTACACTGCATGACAAGAGAGCACTGACTGGTTAGCCAATGCCCTCCAATGGGCAACATCTTTATCAATCCCTATTTCTATGTCCCAATCCGCATCCACAGCTTCTGTACATCTTTTTCCATGCTAACTATTCACAGTGCATGCTTTCAGCCACAAGGCTCTGTGAGGACCTACAGTGTAGTGCTAGCTGGGCAGCATGGTGGCACAGTGGTTAGCACTGCTCTTCACAGCGCCAGGGACCCAGGTTCGATTCCTGGCTTGGGTCACTGTCTGGGTGGAGTTTGCACGTTCTCCCCGTGTCTGCATGGATTTCCTCCGGATGCTCTGGTTTCCTCCCACAGTCCGAAAGACGTGCTGGTTAGGTGTATTGGCCATGCTAAATTCTCCCTCAGTGTACCCGAACAGGCGCTGGTGTGGTGACTAGGGAATTTTTGCAGTTTTGTTTTATTCGTTCGTGAGACATGGGCGTCTCTGGCTGGCCAGCATTTATTGCCCATCCCTAGTTGCACTTGAGAAGGTGGTGGTGAGCTGCCTTCTTGAATCGCTGCAGTCCATGTTCTGTGGGTTGACCCACAATGCTGTTAGGGAGGGAATTCCAGGATTTTGACTCAGCGACTGTGAAGGAACGGCGATATATTTCCAAGTCAGAATAGTGAGTGGCTTGGAGGGAACTTCCAGATGGTGGTGTTCCCATTTATCTGCTGCTTTTATCCTTCTAAATGGAAGTGGTCGTGGGTTTGGAAAGTGCTGTTTAAGGACCTTTGGTGAATTGCTGCAGTGTATCTTGTATATAGTACACACTGCTGCTACTGAGTGTCGATGGCGGAGGGATTGGATGTTTGTGGATGTGGTGCCAATCAAGCGGGCTGCTTTGTCCTGGATGGTGTCAAGTTTCTTGAGTGTTGTTGGAGCTGCACCCATCCAGGCAAGTGGGGAGTATTTCATCACACTCCTGACTTGTGCCTTGTAAATGGTGGATTGGCTCTGGGGAGTCAGGAGGTGAGTTACCCGCCGTAGTATTCCTGGCCTCTGACCTGCTCTTATAGCCACTGTGTTTATGTGGTGAGTCCAGTTGAGTTTCTGGTCAATGGTAACCCTAAGGATGTTGACAGTAGGGGATTCAGTGATGGTTACACCACTGAATGTCAAGGGGCGTTGGTTAGAATTATTGGTGATGGTTATTGCCTGGCATTTATGTGGCGCGAATATTACTTACCACTTGTCAGCCCAAGCCTGGATATTGTCCAGATCTTGTTGCATTTGAACATGGACTGGAGTCACGAATGGTGCTGAACATTGTGCAATCATCGGCGAACATCCCCACTTCTGACTTTATGATGGAGGGAAGGTCATTGATGAAGCAGCTGAAGATTTTTGGGCCTAGGACACTATCCTGAGGAACTCCTGCAGAGATGTCCTGGAGTTCAGATGACTGACCCTCCACAACCACAACCATCTTCCTATGTGCCAGGTATGACTCCAACTTGTGGTGAGTTTGTCCCCTGATATCCATTGATTCCAGTTTCGCTAGGGCTCTTTGTTGCCACACTCGGTCGAATGCGGCCTTGATGTCAGGGGCTGTCACTCTCACCTCACTTCTGGAATTCAGCTCTTTTGTCCATGTTTGAACCAAGGCTGTAATGAAGTCAGGAACTGAGTGACCCTGGCGAAACCCAAACTGGGCAGGTTATTGCTGAACAGGTGCTGCTTGATAGCACTGTTGATGACCCCTTCCATCACTTTACTGATGATCGAGAGTAGACTGATTGGGTGGTAATTGGCCGGGTTGGATTTGTCCTGCTTTATGACTGCAGGACATACCTGGGCAATTTTCCACATTGTTGGGTAGATGCCAGTGTTGTAACTGTACTGGAAGAGCTTGGCTAGGGGAGCGGCAAGTTCTGGAGCACAGGTCTTCAGTACTACTGCCGGAATGTTATCAGGGCCCATTGCCTTTGCAGTATCCAGTGCCTTCAACCATTTCGTGATATCACATGAGTGAATTGAATTGGCTAGAGACTGGCATCTGAGATGCTGGGGACCACTAGAGGAGGCCGAGATGGATCATCCACTCGGCACTTCTGGCTGAATACTTCAACCTTTTCTTTTGCACTGATGTGCTGGGCTCCTCCATCACTGAGGATGGGGATATTTGTGCAGCCTCTTCCTCCAGTGAGTTGTTTAATTGTCCACCACCATTCTTGACTGGGTGTGAAAGGACTGCAGAGCTTAGATCTGATCCGTTGGATGTGGGATCACTTAGCTCTGTCTACCACTTGCTGTTTTTGCTATTCGGCATGCAAGTAGTCTTGTTTGAAAGCTTCACCAGGTTGGCACTCTATTTTTAGGTGTACCTGGTGCTGCTCCTGGCATGCCCCCCTGCATTCTCCATTGAACCAGGGTTGATCCCCTGGCTTGATGGTAATGGTTGAGTGGGGGATATGCCGGACCATGAGGTTGCAGATTGTGCTGGAGTACAATTCCGCTGCTGTTGATGGCCCACAGCGCCTGATGGATGCCCAGTCTTGAGCTGCTGGATCAGTTCGAAGTCTGACCCATTTGGCACGGTGATAGTGCCACACAACATGATGGAGGTTATTCTCAATGTAATACAAGACATTGGTTTCATTTTATTCCTGTGCAGCATTGTTATTTGTTGAGCTAAATGAGCATGAGAGCTAAATGAACTGTCACACCTCATGGTTGGCATGCATTCGCGGTGACAGGTGAGTTCGGGGCATGTTTTATGTGAAAGAAACAATAATGCATTTTTCCGTTCTCTGTTTAGTCAATGTCCCTGTTAGTGTCCAGTGCTGTATTCACCACTTTGTGGAATGTGGCTGAACCTGCAGGCTAGCTGGCTCTTCCATCTATGCAGTACAAGGAGCATTAGCCAAGGTTATTATCAGCAGGGAAAGTTGAAATCATAGAATCCGTACAGTGCAGAAGGAGGCCATTCAGCCCATTGAGTCTGCACCAACCACAATCCCACCCAGGCCCTATCCCCATAATCCCATGCATCTACCCTAGCTATTCCCCGGCACTAAGGGGCAATTCAGCATGGCCAATCCACCTAACCCACACATCTTTGGACTGTGGGAGGAAACCGGAGCACCCGGAGGAAACCCATGCAGACACGGGGAGAATGTGCAATGTTGGTCTGAGAAATCGGATGATCTCCTATGGGACTGCTTGGAGTCAGTGGATTGGTCAGCATTTAAAAATTCTGTGACCAGCCTGAACGAGTACGTCACTACAGTAACTGACTTCTTTAGTAAGTGTGTTGAAGACTGGGTCCCAAAGAAGCAAATCCATGTATTCCCCAACCAGAAACCACGGATGAACAGGGATATGCACTGCTTGTTGAAGCCCAGGTCTGAGGCATTCAAGTTAGGTGACACTGACCTATACAAGAAAGGCAGATACGATCTAAGGAGATCCATCAAAGATGCCAAAAGACAATACTGGACCAAGCTAGAGTCCCAGGCTAGCCACACCGACCCCCGCCAACTATGGCAAGGTCTGCAAGACATAACAGGCTACAAGATGAAGGCATGTAAAATCGCCAACTCCTCCCTGATGAGCTCAATGCATTCTACGCCCGTTTTGAGCAAGAGGTCAGCGAGAACATGCCCTCCACCCTGGAAGCTCTGGATGAACCTGTATCTGGGGTCACCATTGCAGATGTCAGAGCAGCTTTCTTGAAGATCAACCCACGGAAAGCAACTGGCCCGGATGGGGTACTCGGACGTGCACTCAGATCCTACACGAAGCAGGTGCCACAGGATTCTCATGCACTGCTGACTTCATCAGAAAGCAGACAATTGATTACAGAATGTTTTAATATGAAGAGTATTCATGGCATACAAATGAATAAAGTTTACAAATGTAAAGTTTCCATGGTCCCAGATGACCATAGGCTGCCCTCCCCTTTTGAGGGGGAGAGCTGACTGGTGGTGATTTTAACCTGAGGATCACCACACCTCAGGTGAGGGGCAAGGTTGAGAAGATAGGGCCTTCATGAATAACCTCAGCTGGTACGGGAATTGAACCCACGCTCTTGATGTTGCTCTACATCACCAACCAGTGGTCCAGCCAACCAAGCTAAGCTGACCCCAATGTATTACAAATGTATTACAAGTAGGAAACGTCCTCAGAATGGCACGAGGCTTAACCAGCCACTGACTTAATTTCTAAATTTGAACCTGTTGTTGGAAAGTAAATTTTCAGGTCTGGCCAAGTTTCCCACTGTGGTAGATACAATAGAATCACCACCCCCACTCCATCTCAAAGTCAGGGATAGATCATCCATTGTCCAAGTCTTTTGCATGATTAACTCTGAACTCGGAGGTGAAATGTGGTCAGACCCCCACACTCTGGAACCAAGTGACTGATGCTGGCCAAAACAACTGGATTTCTCATCAAATCCCCCCAGATGTTTGTTAAACTGTGTGCCACCTGGTCTCACTGGAACTCTGACTTTTACACGAGGGTTTCTATGCCATGTCCCCTTGTTCGAGACTCTCCCACTAATGAAAGCATCTCAGCATCTACTGTATCTAGAAAGTTTTCCTCATCCAATAGCTATAACCACAATTTCTGTCAGCAAAAGGAGACTTTTAATTGGTATTAACACATTATATTGTAGGCTTAGTTTTTAAAATATTCTGTTCTGATTTCACCTTCTAAACTTCATTATCCACCATGAAAAATGAAGGAGATAGTCATTGACTTTGGGCGATGCAGTGGTGGACATACCCCTGCCTGCATGAATGGTGATGAAGGGGAAATGGTTGAGAACTTCAAGTTTTGAGGTATTCAGATCACTAGCAATCTGTCCTGGCCCTTCCACTCTGACGCTATGGTTAAGAAAGCTCACTGACACCTCTATTTGCTCAGGAAGCTAAGGTCCCCTATGATTCTCACCAATTTTTACAGGTGCACTATAGAAAGCATTCTTTCTGGATGTATCACAGCTTGGTATGGCTCCTGTTCTGACCAAGATCACAAGAAACAACAAAGAGTTGAGAAGGAAGTTCAGTCCATCACTGAAACCAGCCTCCCATCCATTGACTCTGTCCACACTTCCCACTGCCTTGGAAAAGCAGCCAGCATAATCAAGGACCCCACGCACCCCGGACATTCTCTCTTCCACCTTCTTCCGTCAGGAAAAAGATACAAAGGTCTGAGATCATGTACCAACCAACGCAAAGGGGGTGATCTTGCCATTGCGACCTCCCGGCCGATGGGTGGGGCAAGCTGGTAAGATCGTGCAAGAGCCAAGAAATCAGGTTCATGCCCAATTTCTCACCTCTCATGATCTTACCGACACTGGATATCCGGTGAGGTCAGCCTCGCGCCCATTTCCAGCACAAGGCTGAATAAATCATTGAAATATGCTTTAAACTTGCTTTGTATTGATTGCACAGAATTGTCTGGGCTCACTTCTCTGTGTGACCTCGCTGGGAGAGGTTCTGTCCTGCAAGAATCACAACTGCTCCTCAGCAACATGGACCAGTCATGATGGCCTCACCAGTAGAACTGGAGGCCATTTAAACCTGAGGCCCTCCCGGGGCGGTTGGGGACAAGGGGATACCCCTTGGGCAGTGCCAGCCTGGCACCTGACACTGCCCACCATGCACCTTGGCACTGCCCAGTGGGCAGTGCCAAAGGGGTGGGGCCTGAGGGGGGTCCTGAGGGGACCTTTTGCAAGGTCAGGTTATTACAACATGTGAACAAACTGAAAAAGACATGTTTACATACTTACTCATATACTGCTCTATTGTGTCTTCATTTGACATTTGAACCTGTTGTTTTTGACATATATTGTGTTTGGGCATAAAATGCAGTGTGAGCTATAGCCGATGTTGACATTATAACTTGGGTTTTTCAGATGGACATAACACTGAAACCAGTACTTGCACGAGAAGTACATTATAGCTTTCTTGAATGTAACTAATTTATGGTGGCACAGTGGTTAGCATTGCTTCCTCACAGTGCCAGGGACCTGGGTTCGATTCTGGCTTTGGGTGGCAGTCTGTGCGGAGTTTGCACATTCCGCGTTGATTCTCTCCGGGTGCTCCAGTTTCCTCCCACAGTCCAAAGATGTGCATGTTAAGTGGATTGGCCATGCTAAATTGCCCCTGAGTGTCCAATGATGTACAGATCAGCCATGGCGGATTAACCATGGTGAATGTGCAGCATTGCGGGGATGGGGCTGGGGGGAGTGATTGGGTAAGATGCTCTTTCGGAGGGTCAGTATATACTTAATGGCCCGAATGGCCGCCTTCTGCACTGTAAGGATGTGCAAGCAAAAACAATCATCAAATATTTGAAGATGCGTAATGCATTTTGAAACACATCTTTTCAAAATGGTAAACTGAGCATTTTTGTACATTCTTGAAAAATAATATTGTTAGAATTTGAAAATTAAATTGCATACCTGGGTCGGGAAGCTGTAGCACTTCATGAAAGGAACGCAGCTACTTTCTTTTTGTCCTCCTGAAATGCAGTTTAAAAAAAAATATTTTTCAGAGGATGTGGGTGTCACCGGCAATGCCAGCATCTATTGACCATCCGCGATTACCCTGGAACTGAGGATAGTTGAACGATAACCACTTTGCTGTGGCTCCGGAGTCACATGTAAGCCAGACCAGGTAAGGGTGACAGATTTTCTTCCCTAAAGGAGATCAATGAACCAGACGTCCGTCTTTTTACAACAATCGATAGTTGTCATGTTCACCATTCCTGACACTAACACTGCAGATTTTTAAATTGAATTTAAGTCCCACCAGTTTAACCCATACCCCTAAATCATGAGGATGGGCCTGTGGATTACCACTACAGTGACATTGCCGCTGTGCTGCCTTCTGCCCCTGGTAATTTCATTATAAATGAAGCTATTGTAAGGGCTTTGGAATAATAAATATTCTACTTTTATATGAAGGAATTTAACATTTTAGACTCGGGCAATTAATGGGCCAAATTTTCCTGGAAAAAGAACATTGTTTTAATGTCATTAGTCATGTTAATAAAACACAAATTGTCTATCAATTTTAGGAGATAAAGTGATCAAACATGTGTCCTAAATCTCCACAATTTACTAGCCGATTTATTTTGCTTCACCATTTGCTGCATACAAATAGTATCTTACATTTCGCCTCCCCATCATTTTTAAGAAATAGATGGATTTGCATGTTAAACTCACCACAGTAAAGTTTGGAGTTTAAAAGTAGCCTTTTAGCAACATGATAATTGTTAATGCAATGGCAATTGATTTCTCCAACCCTAAGAATGGAACAAATTAAACTGTTCGGTCTCATTCTTTCACGTAGTCGATTTTTGAAATGTCCAATTTTACATTTTTAATGCTTTTGTTTCCTTTCTGTCGCTTCTTCTCAATCAAAGCTCTTCCGCACTTTTTTATTTCTTTTTCTTTTCTTGATTTGACCCTGACTTACCCTTCATCTCTGTCATTCCCCCATTTCTATCTGAACTCTTAATTTTCTTCTGCTTCATGAAAGAACACAAGAAGTAGGAGCAGGAGTAGACCATTTGGTCCATCCAGTCTGTTCTGCCATTCAATACTCTAATGGCTTCAACTCCTCATATCCCTTAATTCCCTGAGAGACCAAACATCTGTCTGACACCAAAGAATATTAGAATCATAAAGTGCAAAAGAGGCCCTTTGGCTCATTGAGTTTGCACCGGCACATGAGAAACACCTGAGCTACCATCTAATCCCATTTACTAGCACTTGACCCGTAGCCTTGAATGTAATGACGTGCCAAGTGCTCATCCAGATACTTTCTGAAGGATGTGAGGCAACTCGCCTCTATCACTCTCCCTAGCAGTGCATTGCAGACCGTCACCACCCTCTGGGTAAAAAGGTTTTTCCTCAAATCCCCCCTAAACCTTTATCCCTCACCTTGAACCTATGTCCTCCTGTGACTGACCCTGCAACTAAAGAGAACAGCTGCTCCTTAGCTAATTTGTCATGCCTCTCATAATCTTGTACACCTCTATCAGGTTGCCCCTCAATCTTCACTGCTCTAATGAAAACAATCCAAGCCTATTAAACCTCTCTTCATATCTTAAATGTTCCATCCCAGGGAGTATCCTGGTGAATCTCCTTCGTATCCCCTCCAGTGCAATCACATCCCTCACATCCTTCAGAAAGTATCTGGATGAGCACTTGGCACGTCATTACATTCAAGGCTACGGGCCAAGTGCTAGTAAATGGGATTAGATGGTAGCTCAGGTGTTTCTCAGGGGCGCAACGGTAGCACAGTGGTGGGGCGGCACGGTAGCACAGTGGTTAGCACTGCTGCTTCACAGCTCCAGGGTCCTGGGTTCGATTCCTGGCTCGGGTCACTGTCTGTGTGGAGTTTGCACTTTCTCCTCGTGTCTGCGTGGGTTTCCTCCGGGTGCTCCGGTTTCCTCCCACAGTCCAAAGATGTGCGGGTTAGGTTGATTGGCCAGGTTAAAAATTGCCCCTTAGAATCCTAAAATGCGTAGGTTAGAGGGATTAGTGGGTAAATATGTGGGGTTAGGGCCTGGGTGGGATTGTGGGCGGTGCAGACTCGATGGGCCGAATGGCCTCCTTCTGCACTGTAGGGTTTCTATGATTAATCCTTCCTATAAAGGATGAGTTGTGGACAGTGCGGAAGGTTGTTTCAGGTTACAGAGGGACATAGATAAGCTGCAGGGCTGGGCTGAGAGGTGGCAAATGGAGTTCAATGCGGAAAAGTGTGAGGTGATTCACTTTGGAAGGAGTAACAGGATTACAGAGTACTGGGCTAATGGTAAGATACTTGGTAGTGTGGATGAACAGAGATGGTCTTATGAGGAAAGGCTGAGGGACTTGAGGTTGTTTTCATTAGAGAGAAGAAGGTTAAGAGGTGACTTAATAGAGGCATACAAGATGATCAGAGGATTAGATAGGGTGGATAGTGAATAGTGAGATGGTGATGGCTAACACGAGGGGACATAGCTTTAAATTGAGGGGTGATAGATATAGGACAGATGTTTAGAGATAGGTTCTTCACTCAGAGAGTAGTAAGGGCATGGAATGCCCTGCTTGCAGCAGTAGTGGACTCGCCAACATTAAGGGCATTTAAATGGTCATTGGATAAACATATGGATGATATTGGAATAGTGTAGGTTGAATGGGCTTTAGATGGTTTCACTGGTTGGCGCAACATTGAGGGCCGAAGGGCCTGTACTGCACTGTAATGTTCTATGTTCTATAATGTGGTGATCAGAACTACATAGAGTACTCCAGCTGTGGCCTCACCAAAGTTCTATAGAACTCCAACATGACTTCCCTGCTTTTGTAATCTATGCCTCGATTTGATAAAGGCAAGTGTCCCATTTGCCTTTTTCACCACCCTACTGACATACCTATCGATCTTCACAGATCTACAGACAAAAACGCCAAGGTCTCTATGTTCCACAGAACTTTAATGGCAAGCTATTCATACAATACTTCTTTGACAAATTGCTCTTTCCAACGTGTATCACTTCACACTTTTGAGGGTTAAATTCTATCTGCCACTTATCTGCCCATTTGACCATCCCGTCTTTTTCTTCTTGTAGCCCAAGACACTTAGCATCACTGTTAACCACCTAACCAATTGTTGTGTCGTCCACAAACTTACCAACCCTACCCCCCACATAATCATCTCTGTGATCTATATAAGTGATGAATAATAGGGGACCTAGCACAGACCTATGTGGTACACCACTGGACACTGGCTTCCAGTCACTAAAGCAGCCTTCTGTCATCACCCTCTGCCTCCGACAACTAAGTAAGAAGTCTCACAACACCAGGTTAAAGTCCAACAGGTTTATTTGGTAGCAAATACCATAAGCTTTCGGAGCGTGCTGCTCCTTCGTCAGATGGAGTGGTCTCTGTTCTCCAACAGTGCACAGACACAGAAATCAAGTTACAGAATACTAATTAGAATGCAAATCTCTACAGCCAGCCAGGTCTTAATTAGTATTCTGTAACTTGATTTCTGTGTCTGTGCACTGTTGGAGAACAGAGACCACTCCATCTGACGAAGGAGCAGCACGCTCCGAAAGCTTATGGTATTTGCTACCAAATAAACCTGTTGGACTTTAACCTGGTGTTGTGAGACTTCTTACTGTGCTTACCCCAGTCCAACGCCGGCATCTCCACATCATGTCCGACAACTAAGCCAATTTTGAATCCACTGTATCAAATTACCCTGTATCCCATGTGCATTTGCCTTCTTAATATGTCTCCCATGTGGGACCTTGTCAAAGGCTTTGCTAAAATCTGTATAAATTACGTCATAGGCATTACCCCCGTCTACACACCTGGTCTCCTCCTCAAAAAATCCAATCAAATTTGTTAGGCATGACCTCCCTCTGATGAAGCCACGCTGACTATTCCTGATCAAGCTTTGTCTCTCCAAGTGGAGACAGATGCTCTCCTTCAGAATTTTCGCCAATAGTTTCCCGACCACTGATGTGAGACTCACTAACTCCCTTGTTTATCTCTACAACTCTTAAATAGCGGAACTATATTAGCTATTCTCCAATCCTCTGGTATCTTCCCTGTGGTGAGAAGGGAATTATCAATTTGGGTCAAAGCCCCTGCAATCTCCTCCCTAGCCTCCCACAGCAGCCTGGGACACAATTCATCCGGACCTGGAGAAATTTCCACTTTTAAGGCTGCTAACACCTCCTTCCCATTGTCAATTTGTTCAGGAACCTCACAGTCTCTCTCCCTGAATTCCATGTCATCGTCGTCATTCTCTTGGGTGAAGCTGGATGTGAAGTATTCATTCAACACTCTACCAATGTCCTCTGGTTCCACCCACAGATTCCCTCCTTGGTCCTTAATGGGCCTTACTCTTTCCCTGGTCATCTTCCCATTGATATACTTATAGAACATACACCATTCTGAGGTCCCTACCTGCTTCAAGAAGACGACCATCATGTGGATAGGACCTGGGTGGGATTGTTGTCGGTGCAGGCTCGATGGGCCAAATGGTCTCTTTCTACATTGTTGAGTCTATGATTCTATGATCATCCTAGTACCAAAGAAAAGCCAAGCAGCGTGCCTTAATGACTATTGTCTGGTGGCTCTGACATCCATCATTATGAAGTGCTTCAGAAGGTTAATCATGGCACAAATCAATTCTTGCCGAACAGACTGCCTGGATCCATTATAGTTTGCCTATCGCTGCAGCAGGTCCAGAGCAGATGCCATCTCCCTGGCTCGACACTCAACGCTGGAACACCTAGATAGCAAAGACACCTATGTCAGACTCCTATTCATAGACTACAGCTCAGCCTTCAACACCATTATTCCTACGAGACTCATCTCCAAACTGTGTGGCCTGTGGCTCCGCTCCTCCCTCTGCAACTAAATCCTAGACTTCCTAAACCATAGACCACTGCCAGTAAGGATAGGCAACAACACCTCCTCCATGGTCATCCTCAACACCGGTGCTCCACAAGGTTGTGTCCTCAGCCCCTTACTATACTCCTTATACATCTATGATTGTGGCCAAATTCCTCTCCAACTCAATTTTCAAGTTTGCTGATGACACCACCGCAGTAGGTCAGATCTCAAACAATGACGAAACACAGTACAGGAAAGAGATAGAGAATCTGATGAACTGGTGTGATGGCAATAATCTCTCCCTCAATGTCAACAAAACGAAGGAGAAAGTCATCAACTTCAGGAAGCATGATGGAGGGCGTGCCACTGTCTACATCAATGGGAATGAAGTAGAAATGGTCGAGACCTTCATGTTTTTAGGTGTCCAGATCACCAACAACCCATCCTGGTCTCTCCATGCAGATGCTATACTTAAGAAAGCCCACCAACACCTCTACTTTCTCAGGAAACTAAGGAAAATTGGCATGTCCGCTACAATTCTCATCAACTTCTACAGAAGCACCATAGAAAGCATTCTTTCTGGTTGTATCACAGCTTGGTATGGCTCCTGCTCTATCCAAGCCCAAAAGAAGCTACAAAGGGTCGTGAATAAAGCCCAGTCCATCACTCAAACCAGCCTCCCATCCATTGACTCTGTCTACACTTCCCGCTGCATCAGAAAAGCATCCAGCATAATTAAGGACCCCACGCACACCGGACCTACTCTCTTCCACCTTCTTCCATTGGGAAAAAGGTACAAAAGTCTGAGGTCACGTACCAACCGACTCAAGAACAGCTTCTTCCCTGCTGGATCTAACTTGCATTATGTTGGTCTTTTCTACACCCAAGCTATGACTGTAACACTACAGTCTGCAATTTCTCCTTTCTTTCTTTATGAACGGTATGCTTTGTCTGTATAGCGTGCAAGAAACAATACTTTTCACTGTATACTAATACATGTGACAATAAGTAAGTTTAAGTTAAATTTATTTATCAGTCACAAGTAGGTTTACATTAACACTGCAATGAACTTACTGTGAAAACCCCCCAGTCGCCATGCTCCGGCACCTGTTTGGGTACACTGAGGGAGAATTTAGCATGACCAATGCACCTAACCAGCACGTCTTTGGACTGTGGGAGGAAACTGGAGCACCCGGGCGACACCCACACAGACACGGGGTGAATGTGCAGACTCCGCACAGACAGTGACCCAAGCTGGGAATCAAACCCGGGTCCCTGGCGCTGTGAGGCAGCAGTGCTAACCACTGTGCCACCCAAATCAAATCAAAATCTATCAGTGAAATGCTCCCCTGTCACCGTCTCAACTGCCTGTCCGGCTTCATTCCCCAGAGTTGGTGCTGTCTCAGTATATTTGTGCTTAATATTCCAACCTGATACAAAATCATATTTGTGAAAAAAAATTCCACTCTTTAAAACTAGTATTTTGACCAACCCGTTTAATGATTGAATGCTTTGTCACTCATTAACCACTAGGTGAGAATCGTTACATCGATTTCAGCTGAATAGGGTGAGTCATTGGTTTGATTTTGATTTGATTTATTGTCACATGTATCGGTATACAGTGAAAAGTATTATTTCTTGCGCGCTATACAGACAAAGCATACCGTTCATAGAGAAGGAAAGGAGAGAGTGGAGAATGTAGTGTTACAGTCATAGCTAGGGTGTCGAGAAAGATCAACTTAATGCAAGATCAGTCCATTCAAAAGTCTGACAGCAGCAGGGAGGGAGCTGTTCTTGAGTCGGTTGGTACGTGACCTCAGACTTTTGTATCTTTTTCCCGATGGAAAAAGGTGGAAGAGAGAATGTCCGGAGTGCGTAGGGGTCCTTAATTATGCTGGCTGCTTTGCCTAGGCAGCGGGAAATGTGGACAGAGGCAATGGTTGGGAGGCTGGTTTGCGTGATGGATTGGACTACATTCACGACCTTTTGTAGTTCCTTGCCGTCTTGGGCACAGCAGGAGCCACGCCAGAATAAATGCTTTCTATAGTACATCTGATAAAACTATGTGAAGAATATTAAAATTAGTGTTTTGGTTGTATTTTTAAATCGCAATTCACACACTGAACAATTAGAATCCCGTTTCCATTTTAACTCACTTGGCTGTTAGATATTGTGCTGTGGATTTTAAAACCTGTGGCTGTGTCGTCGCAGGTCGGCGAAGTTTTGCGCCAGCAGTGCACAGTTCTATCTGTCATTGAGGGAACGAAATCTGTATTTGTTGCAGTTTGGGTTTCATATTGGCACTACAAATAGACACATATTATTTGCGTCACGTTATGTAAGTACCGGGCTAATTTTAAAGTTACACTATCGAAATTTCCAGCTGCAATTTCTATTCCGGCCGCTAAGTGAGGCTATAAGGCTGTTGTGTACCAGGTGAATCAGTTAAAAAGCACTTGGTTTTGCCCTTCACAATACACAGCACGATTGGAGTGGAAAGCAGTAACAGTAGAGACTGATAGAAATGTAGTAATAACTAACGCGTGAGACTGTATTAATAAATAGAGGTGTTCTGGCTCAGAGCGGACAAATCTAGAAAGGAAATACTGCGTTGTAGAGGGGGGAGGAAAGTCAATATGAAATTGGTTCCGGCAAGCTTCATCCGACTCATTTTATCATCAAACCTCGATTTGAGAGAAATTATCAAAAAAGAATCTGCCATCGTTTCAGTAACACACTAGGCTAGAAATGCACGGATGATGCTGCCTGCTTTATTTGTCTCTCTCTCTCTCTCTCTCTCACACGGTTGCTTGCACAGAAATACAACTCTCTACTGAAATCATTGTCTTTTGAGATTTAACTGGAGATACAGCAACAACCGGTTGGTTTCGGATGCACTTGATCAAGTGGTCAGAGCGGGGCGGCCAGTTCTGATTCTGTTCATCGTGGAACAGTGCTTAGCAGTCCCTGTCATTCCCACCCCCCACCCCCCCAACCTAGCAGACTGGAGAGTGACTAACAGAATCCATAAACGCCATGGTTTGCAGACAGAACTTGAATCTTCCTTCTGTTTATCCAGGGCGAATGGTGGTAAGTGTATGGTCGGCCTTCTTACTCTGTGTGGTCCACTGTCCCTGTCTTGATCCACCTGTACGAAAGGTGGTATATATTTTTATTAGATTCAAACGTGTTGGACGCAAAACGGTTCGTCTATGTCGATGAAGCAAACCTTTGGGAACAGACTGTAACTGAGGTTGTGAGACAGTCGGCAATTGCCGCTCCGTTTGCTGTAGCCATGGACAGGCTGATCAATCTCGTTGGTGCCCTCAATTTCACACGCACACACACACACCATTACATTTGCCTCGCTGGCTTTAGTTAGTTTCTAATCAGCAATTAAGACTGCCTCTATTATTTTGTTTTGCTGTCTGGCCTTATGGTGTTGCCGGGTTAAGTTTTATGCATCTCCACATTGGCTGTAAGTAGTGTGAGCAGTCTAAATATCGCAACCCCCCCTCCTCACACACGCTGCTTGCTTTGATGCTGTAGGGAGGGTTGATATCTGTTGAGGCCAGAATGCTGGGTGCAACATCATTGCAAAGGCCGGGGGGCGGGGGGGTGGTGAGAGGCACACGAGATTACCCTTGATCAACACTCCTGCAGAAGTCTTAACATTGAACACTTAAATCTGTCCTTCCGTTTCTTAGTAATCAGCTGGAGAAAGGGACAGGCATCAGTTGGATATAATATATAAATGATCAGATAGATATAATATATAAATGATGAGATATATCATATAAATCAGATACATAATATAAATTATCAGATAAATATAAATAATCAGATAGATATATAATTTATCTTTGGTGTGTATGTAACAGTGGGATGAGTTGGGAGATGTTCCGTTGCCCTCCTGCATCAATGTATTTATCAATGTATGGCGTGAACACAAGAGTGAAGATTTGGAGAGGGTGCCAGTCAGAATGGCAGTGGTTGATGTTTGGGTGGGAACATTGCTGTTTCTATTGATGTGACAATGCGATGGATATGGCGGCAACTTTTTGATTGTATCTTTTTGTTTGCAGAGCCTGTGAATGGGGGGTCCTGGAAATTACTGATCCGCTCCCAGAGAGAGAGAGAGAGAGAGAAGGACTCGGGGGTAATTGGAGCAGAGGAGCCGGAGGGAGAGGTGTTTCGCTGCCCTTGGTGGAGGCTGGCTCCATTGGGAAAGGAAGATGGAGGCGGCGATGGTGAGCGTGGAGGGCGGCGGCTGCAACAGCCACCCGCCTTACGGCTACGCCCAGCGGCGGGAACGGCTGGCCAACTCCCGGGCCGCCGCCGCCGTGGCCGCTGCCGCCGCTGCCGCCGCCGCCGCCAGCAGCACCCAACACGCGGCGGGAGCGGGGGGCCGCGATTCCGCCCACAATCACAACAACAGCGGGATGCGGAGCGGGCGGCGTCGCCCGGGCAACGGCGGCTCCCGCCTCCCGCCGGACGAAGAGGAGGAGGAGGAGGAGGCGGAGCGGGGGGAGGCAGCGGCGGGGCCGGAGAAGGAGGAAGGGGAGGCGGAGCGGGAGGACGGCCAGGGCCGCCGGCGGCATCCCCGTCCCCAGCACCAGCAGCGGCAGCAACAACAACATCGCGGCATGGACGGAGACGAGACGTCGTCGGCGGGAGAGCCGCCGCGGGACGGAGAGGGCGGCGAGTACGGAAGCGGCGGCTGCTGCGAGCGGGTGGTCATCAATGTGTCCGGCCTGAGGTTCGAGACTCAGGCCAGGACCCTGGGGCAGTTTCCGGACACCCTGCTGGGGGACCCGGGCCGGAGGATGTGCTACTTCGACCCGCTCAGGAACGAGTACTTCTTCGACAGGAACCGACCCAGTTTCGACGCGATCTTGTACTATTACCAGAGCGGCGGGCGCCTCAAGCGCCCCGTCAACGTGCCCTTCGACATCTTCAGCGAGGAGATCAAGTTCTACGAGCTGGGGGACGAGGCCATGCTGAAGTTCCGCGAGGAGGAGGGCTTCGTCAAGGAGGCGGACAAGCCGCTGCCCGAGGATGAGTTCAAGCGCCAGGTCTGGCTGCTCTTCGAGTACCCGGAGAGTTCCAGTCCCGCCCGCGGCATCGCCATCGTCTCCGTGCTCGTCATCCTCATCTCCATCGTCATCTTCTGCCTGGAGACCCTGCCCGAGTTCCGCGACGACCGCGATTTCCCGCCCGACGGGATGCCCGCCAATTCCAGCCGGCGCGGCGGCTCCGGCGGGCAGCTCGCCGCCACCTTCAGCGACCCCTTCTTCATCGTGGAGACGGTGTGCATCGTGTGGTTCTCCTTCGAGCTGCTGGTGCGCTTCTTCGCCTGCCCCAGCAAGGCGGCCTTCTTCAGGGACATCATGAACATGATCGACATCGTCTCCATCCTGCCCTACTTCATCACCCTGGGCACCGAGCTGGCCCACCAGGAGGCCAACGGGCAGCAGGCCATGTCCTTCGCCATCTTGCGCACCATCCGCCTGGTGCGGGTCTTCCGCATCTTCAAGCTGTCCCGCCACTCCAAGGGCCTCCAGATCCTGGGCCACACCCTGCGGGCCAGCATGCGGGAGCTGGGCCTCCTCATCTTCTTCCTCTTCATCGGGGTCATCCTCTTCTCCAGCGCCGTCTACTTCGCCGAGGCGGACGACCCCAAGTCGCAGTTCACCAGCATCCCGGACGCCTTCTGGTGGGCGGTGGTCACCATGACCACGGTGGGCTACGGCGACATGAAGCCCATCACGGTGGGCGGGAAGATCGTGGGCTCCCTGTGCGCCATCGCCGGGGTGCTGACCATCGCCCTGCCCGTGCCCGTCATCGTCTCCAACTTCAACTACTTCTACCACCGGGAGACGGAGAGCGAGGAGCAGTCGCAGGTCACCCCGGCGGCCAGCTGCCCCTACCTCCCGGCCAACCTGCTCAAGAAGTTCCGCAGCTCCACCTCCTCCTCTTCCTCCCTGGGCAACAAGTCCGACTACCTGGAGGTGGAGGAAGGCTTGAAGGAATCCCTCTGCTTGAAATCCAGAGGCAACGGCACCGAGACACTCAAACACAACTCCCTGCCCCTCAAAGCAGTGGAGACCGACGTGTGATGGGGGCTGGGGGGGAGAACCGACTTTCTAGTGTTCCTCATTTTAATTTTAAACAATCCCCCCCGCTCTCCCCCACATCCCTCTCCACTCCCTCCCTCCCCCCCCCCCCCCCCCATCTCCAGGAGTGCGCTGGGCCAAGCACAGTGCTTTAAACAGCCAAGAGACTACTGCGGTGACATGACAATAGCGGGATAAGTAAGTTCATCCCTTTAAATCAAAAGGTAAAAAAAAGGGAAGGGGGGAGGTGAATAACCCCATGAAGGAAAATCACATCGGCTGAGAGGAGGGGTTCGGAAGACGGTGGCCGTGCCCTTGGCTTAGGAAAGTCTTGCACTGTGTCCACTTTCCAGACAAGGACTGGACTGGACAACTTGTTTTTTACGCTTAACTGGCCAGCCAAAGGGTGCGTGTGGCAGAGTCAGTTCCTTGGACTAAAACGCAGTACACAGACTTCCCAATTTTGCACCGGGAACCTTATTCATTTTTTTTTTGTTGCACTGCACTTTCTGAGTAATTCATCCATACAACAAAAAAATATCATCGATAATGCCCTTATTTTTAGATAGCCAAGTTGGTTTCTACGTTGGGGTGATGTCCGGAATACTGTTCCAACCAATGGTTCTAATTGGTTCTAATTTCTCTCTCTTTTGGGATATTTAACCTACCATGTTTTTCTTTACTCCCAGTGAGACTGTTGGCATTTCCTCCCAATTAACTTATCATAATACAGAGTTTATTTAAAGAGCCAACATTGAAATGTAATTTATTACCGGCAGGTCGATTTAGGTATTTTGCCTTAATCTGGCAATCAGCAGCTATTAAATATTCCAAAATGACACATCTGGGGTTTTTTTTAAAAAAGGTGTTTCTGAATTTATATTAAAAAACTTCAATCGATCAAGTATCAACCAACCAGGAACTACTGAGAAACAGGTGGAATCCGTTAGAGGTGTTCTTGACAATACCGTGAAATTCAGTGGGATGCTTCAACAAAGGATGTGGACGCAAGGAACTATTATTAATCTAAGGCCGTGTGACTGACTGTCAGGGGGAGAGGAAGACTTTAGAAGGAGCGAAGTTCAGTTTCTACACAGCACTGTTGACAAGATAAGTCCGGATTTTGTCTCAAAACTTTCTCAAGGATCATACATGTCGAACTTTGACACGAGTCACAGATGCAGAGAGCTCCCGTGTTTGACTGCAGTTGAATTCAACTATTTAAGGATAACATTTGCCTATTCCGCCTGCTGTTTAAACAATGCAGCCAGACAACTGAACCCTTTGAAGTGTGGGACAAACAAACCCCCGTTACACGAACTTACTTTATTATTATTTTTTTGCACACTTGTTCTGCCTCTCTGTGAAAACTGTGAACTTTTTTGGAAACTCAAGTCCTTCCCCCTCCTCCCCCCCCCCCCCCGACTACAGCGGAAGATTGTCTCAGAGACAATCGCTCGACAGTCATCGTTCGGGGACGACTTAATGCCACACTGGCAAAATAAAGTCAGGAACTGATCATCCGGAGAATGGAGCGAAGCAAAACACAACGAGGTCAAAGCTAAACTTCAACTTGCACTTTCTGTTAAACTTCCCCTTTTTTCTTGCGGCTTCGAACATCAACCCTAAAATTCAGCCGGAAACACCGACCTTCCTCCCCCCCCCCCCCCCACTTCTGTTAAAGAGAGATAAAAGTTTAGCGGGAGTAACTAGTGAATTATTGTTACGTTTCCGTGTTTAAACGAACTAAAATTGATCCAATTGCACTTTGCGAACATAGATACTGGTTCAGGAAATGGGAATTCGTGTGTATGCCTATAGACTGGAGGATGGCCAGAAGCGTTTTCTTCCTGGAGCCTAAGAATATTTAAAGAAATGTGAGCGCACATTGAGCAACGACCCCCTCCCTCCCCCTTCCCCCTGAAAGGCGTGTGTTGTGGGAAAAATGTAGACCGTCTCACGGAGTTTGGAGGAAGATGTCCCAGGTGATGGAGCAACGCACTCGCAGGTGAACCTAGAAGGTATGGAAAACGGTTTCACTGTTCATCTTATGGGAGTCTTTGGGCTGACGAATAGTGGATAATTAATTGTGGTTTTGTTTTGTGCAGGTGGGGTGGAGTGGGAGGGTTTGGAACAAAAGGGACAAAGATTTCAAATTTTGTGTTGCCAGTGGAAAATTGACCCGTCCATGACATTTCCTGACTTGCGTGTCCTCGGTGTACAGTGGGTTCAAGAAGCTGATGGCTAGGCAGGACTGCATTGTTCTTGCCATGTTAACAACTCAATAACTCCAAGGATATCCAGCATTTCCCCTGCCAACCGACCAGGTTGCAGCTTCCCACATTTGGTCATAGAATCCCTACAGTGCAGAAGGAGGCCATTCGGCCCATCGACTCTGTACCGACCACAATCCCACCCAAGCCCTATTTCCGTAACCCCACACATTCACCCTGCGAATCCCCCTGACACTTAGGGGCAATTTAGCATGGCTAATCAACCTAACCCGCACATCTTTCGGGCTGTGGGAGGAAACCGGAGCACCCGGAGGAAACCCACGCAAACACGGGGAGAAAGTGCAAACTCCACACAAACAGTGACCCCGAGGCTGGAATTGAACCTGGGTCCCTGGCGCTGTGAGGCAGTAGTGCTAACCACTGTGCCACCCGTGGTCAAATGATGTTTTAATCAAATCTATCCATCTGTTTAAACTGAGATATTTTGAGAGACTCGGGGAGTACACATGAAAATAAGAAATTAGCAGATGATTCTTTTTTTGTGTTGACTGAGCTACTGGCTAGTGGATTTATCCCACAATAGAATAAATAGGAATAGCAGAAAATCAATACAGCGAACCAGTGTTGCTGATCTAAATTGGACTTGCAGTTAATGTACAACCGCAAACTTAACTCATCAAGTCATGAGATGTGAGAGGGAAATCATTTTCCTGTTTTCTGTTACACTCCTTCCACATCTGGAACTTTGCTGAAGTGCTTTTCTCTTCCATTGGTTGGATATAACGTTGCAATTCATTTAGAAACAGATCCTGTTGGTCAGAAAGCTTGTGAAATGCATGACCTGCGAGCTATGGGAAAGCATAAAGCCATTCAATTTAAGGTGCTGGTGCTTTTAGATGGTGTTGTTGGAACGTATGACGCTTTAATCTATTCCAGACTTCATGCAAAGTTTTAAACCATGGTAATTTGAAAGATTACGTAGAAAGGCTGGTAATTGCACACATTAGAACAGCGTTTCTGAAAACCTATACATTGACTAGTTTGGTAACTTACCTGCCTTTCATAGGGTATGGCAATTAAAGTTTTAAAGTTTTTACAGTTTATTTATTAGTGTCACAAGTAGGCTTACATTAACACTGCAATGAAGTTACTGTGAAAATCCCCGAGTCGCCACACTCCGGTGCTTGTTCGGATACACTGAGGGAGAATTTAGCATGGCAAGTCACTATCTGTGTGGAGTTTGCACATTCTCCCCATGTCTGCGTGGGTTTCCTCCGGGTGCTCCAGTTTCCTCCCACAGTCCAAAGATGTGCAGGTTAGGTTGATTGGCCATGGTAACTTGACCCTCGTGTCGGGTGATTAGCAGGTAAATATGTGGGGTAACAGGAATAGGGTCTGGGTGGGATTGTGGTCAGTGCAGACTCGATGGGCCAAATGGCCTCCTGCACTGTAGGGATTCTATGAATGCACGTCTTTTGGACTGTGGGAGGAAACTGGAGTACCCGGAGGAAACCCATGCAGACACGGGGAGAACGTGCAGACTCCGCACAAACAGTGACCTAAGCCGGGTATCTAACCCAGATCCTTGGCACTGTGAGGCAGCAGCGCTAACCACTGTGTCACCGTGCTGAAAAAATGGCATGCTCCTAAGGACCTGCATATGGCTACTTAGCTTTCTCTCAAATTGTTGTATGTGTGCTGCTGTTATTGGCACACCTCTAACTTCCATTCATCTAACGCGGGCAGAATTTCAGGTTTTGAATCAGGACTCCAATGTCAATGGGATCTCCTGTGTGTTTATTTTCTCCCTAAATTGGCCAGTTAAATGGTCAGAGGGCACGCTCGTCATCTGATTAACAGCGGGTAGGCTGGCGGGCTGGAACAGACTGAATTGTATCATAGAATCATAGAAACCCTACAGTGCAGAAGGAGGCCATTCGGCCCATCGAGTCTGCCCCGACCACAATCCCACCCAGGCCCTACCCTCACATATTTACCCGCTCATCCCTCTAACCTACACATCTCGTGGGCAATTTTAACCTGGCCAATCAACCTAACCCGCACATCTTTGGACTGTGGGAGGAAACCGGAGCACCCGGAGGAAACCCACGCAAACACGAGGAGAATGTGCAAACTCCACACAGACAGTGACCCGAGCCGGGAATCGAACCCGGGACCCTGGAGCTGTGAAGCAGCAGTGCTAACCACTGTGCTACCGTGCCGCCCTGTATATGAGGGAGAAAGAGGGTGCCTCCACTCTTAAAGTGCCCTCCCGACAATTTAAAAACAAATGAATTAAAAATGGCCACAGCTACCAGGAAACTACGGTACCACAGAGATGCAACCTGTACCACAGATGTGATCAGGTAGATTGGGAGGGAGTCTCAAAACCTACCAATAATGTTGCCAACCCACACTGTGGGTTAACCTGCCTTAATTGGCCTTTTAGCTTACTGAATTGTTACTTGTCACTTGCGCGTGGCTAACCCTACCATCCCCGATCCTGCTTCAGGAAAGTTTGCTCGGAGATGAGATGGTGCTGGGAAATTGGTAGACCAGCTGGTCGTGTGAAATGACACACCCATCCCCCTCCGTTCTCACCCCATATCAGGATGAAAATTCTGCCCCAGGTTTCATGGGACTGCTATCTTCATATCTAACACAATTTTTCCCGACTGGTGGGTTCGTCGATCAGCCACCCAAGGAGTCGGTGGCAAATGCATTGCTGCCAGTACTGGCTGCCCCACAGTCAGTTGGGTAGAAATGGGAATTCCGCCCCACCCCCAGGAAGATGTCCCACCAGAGTGCCAGCAACTCTCTGGTCCCAGCTGTGCTCGAAGCTGCTGAATTGGAGAAGACTGGGACTGCAAGCAGTCAACAATGTCTATAACTCCTTGGAGTGCAGGATCAGATAAGTTTGGGGGCCTCAAGGCAAGAAGGGCCATGGAAAAGAAGGGCCATGGAGGCCCATGGAAAAGTGTTGGAGAGGCCAGCAGGTATGGTGAGGGGTTGGAGGGAGCGTGAGGGGTGGTGATTGGATGCCCAAAGTTGAAAGGCTGTTTATCGAGGCACCCGTTCCCTTTCCCATTCACATCACTTTCCAGACCTCCTTCTGCCCCTGAACTTCTCCTACCAGCCTGAACATTGAGAATGGCGGGGGGGGGGGGGAAATGGCCCTCAAATGGTCATTAATTGGCCACTTAAGGGCCTTAATTGAGGAAAGGGAATGTGGGCTGGCCTAGGCCTGGCAGTAAAATTATCAGGGTAGGGAGGAGAACAGTTGGAAGACAATGCAAAGGATTTCACAGGCAGCCTCGCCTGCAAACCCACCGACAGGAGAGTATAAAATTCTTCCATAGGTTCGTCATTCAGTCCTGGCTACGCAATTACTGATGATTACACTGAACAGTTATGAATTCCCTGAAGATCAAACACTTCTGATCATTAACTCGTGTCTTCTCTCAAAGCAGTGGTTGAATTACTGCAACATACTTTACCTGTTCTTACTTCAGCAATGACAATATTCGAGTTTCAATCTTGGGGAATCTTTTTTTCAGGAGGTGGGGTGGAAACTTTGTCTGGAAACTTTGGTGGAAACCTGGGGCAGAATTTTCATCCTGATATGGGGTGAGAACGGGGGGGGGGGGGGGGGATGGGTGTGTCATTTCCCACGACCAGCTGGTTTAACCAATTTCCCAGCACCATCTCGTCTCCGAGCAAACTTTCCTGTGAATCAGACATTTGCTCATTGGTGTGTTTGTGTACCATCTTAAGCACAACTGGAATGTCCATGTTTTAATAAAAGATTGCAATATTATAACTGGCCAATAGGAAGCAGCATTTCAGCAATGTTCCAGATGTGTCTACAGTCGAGTGGGGTAATTGATTTCATTGTTACACTTTCCTGCAGCGTAAAGGTAGGGGAGTCTAAAACTAGAGGACATAGGTTTAAGCTGAGAGGGGAGAGATACAAAAGGGTCCAGAGGGGCAATTTTTTCACACAGAGGGTGGTGAGTGTCTGGAAGAATCTGCCAGAGGTAGTAATAGAGGCGGGTACAATTTTGTCTTTTAAAAAGCATTTAGACAGTTACATGGATGGGTATAGAGGAATATGGGCCAAATGTGGGCAATGGGGACTAGCTTAGTGGTTACAAAAAAAGGGCGGCATGGACAAGTTGGGGCAAAGGGATTGTTTCCATGCTGTAAACCTCTATGATTCTATGACCCACACAGCTATGGCAGCAGAACTAAAAATATGGATTAAATTGAGCACTTACTGGTTTTGCCATTTTTGAAATGCAGTTGTGGGCTTTGTATTGCTGAAAGTGGCTTTCTAAATTTTATCCTCCCTCTGGAGAGTGCTGGGTGCCAGGAATCCTCCTGAACCCTTTGAACACAGGGCACAAATGGAGGAAGGCATGTTGTGTGACTTATTTTGCTCACTTGCCCAGAGCCTCAATATTCACATGAAGAGATCATGGTCAGACTTCCTGAAAAGAGAGAGAAAGGGACAGGAATTCTATGCAACTTGGCTGACACCAAATCCTACTCAATCTCACCTCTGCACCATTTATGGTGTGTGCGCGTAAAGTTTGGGGTCATTGTGCCAAAGAGTTTATTCACATGGACCACAAGTCAAACTAATTTTTGATATGTGTAATCCTGAGTTTCCATTTCTTCTTTGACCGAAAATGAAATAGCTAAATATGTTCCTTTGCTGATAATGCCTCCATTAAGCTTAATTTTATTTCTTACCCATAATATTTCCCATCAATAAGATTTAACTTCCAATAAAGACTAGGTCTGTCCAAGACTTAATTACTGCTCTTATATCAGGGGAAGCTACTTTTGTTTCCTATTATTCTCTCATGGGATGTGGGCATCACTGGCAAGACCACCATTCATTGCTTGTCCTTAATTTCCCTTGAGCTCAATGGCTTGCTAAGCTATTTCAGAGTCAACCACATTTTAGTGGACCTGGAGTCACATATAACCGAGGATGGCAGGGGTTTTTGTGACAATCGATGATGGTTTCATGGCTAGAGAGACAAGCTGGAAATTCCAGAATTTATTAATTAAATTTAAACCCCATCAGCTGCTGTGTTGCTCCCTAATTCCTTCTTTCTGACTGATGTTAGGGGTTATTTTGTGAGGCACCATTGCCAGCTTTTTAATGAAATGCATTGCTGGAGCTTAAAGTTGCACTAAGAAGTTGGAGAATTGGAGGGTGATTTTGTCTGATCTCTGATCCATACCAACTCTTAGCTCCACTTTCAGCATTGAAAGCTGCAATGAAAAGTTACTCCTGTATTTACACTGTTCAATTAAATTTGCTCTTTACCATAGTTTCTCAGTTGAAGAACAAAGAAAATTACAGCACAGGAACAGGCCCTTCAGCCCTCCAAGCCTGCACTGACCATGCTGCCTGACTGAATTAAAACCCCCTACCCTTCCAGGGACCATATCCCTCCATTCCCATCCTATTCATATATTTGTCAAGACACCCCTTAAAAGTCACTATCGTATCTGCTTCCACTACCTCCCCTGGCAGCGAGTTCCAGGCACCACCACCCTCTGTGTAAAAAACTTGCCTCGTACATTTCCTTTAATGTATATTGCCACAAAAGTTAGAAACGATGCGAGACCCCTGTGCACAAGATAAGAATCAAATATTTTTAGTATTTCGCTCCAATGTCATTGTCTTATCAATCTCAATTTTGTTGGTGACCATGCACTATTGCAATATATTTTGTACAGTAAACTGTGAAACTGCTGAAGTAGCTGTAATTGTTTTGAAGAATATTTATTTCATTGTGGTCTTTCACTTTGTTCACAGTGAACAAGACAGTAGGCATTGTGCGCACATACAATATTCAAACATGCCAATGTGACTCCAGAAGGTTCATAGCCATTCCTTGGACTTCAGATGTCAGACTTTGCTGCATCACTTTGAAAAAAACAATTAACATTAAAAAAAAATATGTGATGGATTCTAATCAATGTCTTAATAAGAAAACTGAAGGGATAGAAGACAAAATTGCAAGAACAAACATCAACGAGCATCCAACTGGATAGTGCTACGAATGGATTCTATAGGAACCAAGGTAAGGACACTTGCTTTACTGTCTTGTCATGCTATTCTTAGCGGTTCTCATGTCTGAACTTGGAACTGGCAACCCCGTATCTGGCTACAAGCAGAGATTTGTAGATGCATATTTATTTGTGCTTTTGTGCTAAAACTTTTACTGTACCATTTAGTAAGATGACTACATCTATCAGAGTGATAAATTACAACTCAGAGCTACAGAGAGCAAGAGATTTTCATGTTGCGTGCTTTTATGTTACGTCTATTTCAAACAACAAAAGATTTTACTGGCAATTCAACTTAAAAGATAATCTAGCAAATCAGAAAATTAGCAAAATAGACAGAATAATCTCGATGGACAAATGCGTACAACAAAACGGGTCAATTTTCTGTAAATCCAGCACCGACATGCTTATATAGAAAGTATACTTGGTTACACGACTGAACAGCCTATGCCTCAGAACTGAATTTCACAAGTATGGAGAGATGAGAAAGAAAGTAATTTTATTGGAAGAACCTCTGCACTATGATTGAGTTGATTTGTTTCTGTTACAAGATGGCATATTAATTTAGAATCATAGAAAGTTTACGGCACTGTAGGAGGCCACTTGGCCAATCGTGTCTGCACCGGCTGAAAAGAATCGAACTACCCAGTCTAATCCCACTTTCAGGCATTTGGTCTGTAGCCCTGAAGCTTACCGCATTTCAGGTGCCCATCCAGACACCTTTTCAATGGGATGAGGTTTTCTGCCTTTGCCTTTCATTCAGGAGTTAGATGCGGAATCTTATCACCCACCAGGTGAAAAGTATTTCTTCTTCACCCCTCTAATCCTTCTACAAATCACTAAATCTAGCTCCCGAGCCACTGACCTCTCTGCTAAGGTAAATAGGTCCCTCCCATCCACTCTGTCCAGACTCCTTTCAATTTTGTACATCACAAAGAACAAAGAAAATTACAACACAGGAACAGGCTCTTTGGCCCTCCAAGCCTGCACTGACCATGCTGCCCGACTGAACTAAAACCCGAAGAAACTCCATCAAATGTCCACTGGGCCTCCTCTGTTCCAAGGAGAACAACCCCAGTCTATCCAATCTTTTATCATTGCTGCAATTTTACAGTTCTGGTGAAGGTAAAGTCACCATAGTCTCAAATGACCATAGGCTGCTCTCCCCGTTTGAGGGGGAGAGGTGACTGGTGGTGATTTAACCTGAGGGTCACCACATCTCAGTCGGTACGGGAATTGAACCCACGCTGTTGACCTCACACAGCATCACGGACTTGCTGTCCCGCCAACTACTTCTGCATTCGGGTTATTAAAAATTACCCCAATATATTGTATCATCTCGAATCTGAGTTTGAGTCTAACTAGATTCGGGAAGTAAGGTCTCCTCCGTTTATGGGGTGTAAACTCGACCATTACGTCACCCCACAAAACTTTTCGCAGTCTGACTGATGCTCCACTTAAACTATGGAAGTGCCTCCAATGGTATTCATGCTGTCAAAGGCACTCAGGATAAATTAAATGGCTTATTAGTCTCTGAAAACATAAAAACCTTTATGAGCTAACTTAACTCATGTCTTCACAGACAAAATTAAATTAATAACAAATACCCGTTGGCTCCCAATGTTGGTACCAGCCTTCACTGCTGCTGTTTGAAATCCTGGAGGCTGATATTACCACCCAGTTGCAAAGGTTAGTTTGGTTACTGAGCAAGGACCATGGCCAGAGAATTAAACCTGTAAATGCAACTTGTAAAACTACTGCATATGCACTAATATATATCCATAACTGTTGCTTAGTTGTTGCGAGTGTTCTAAATTTGTGTATTTTGTATATAACAAATCCATGGATCGGATTAGGACATTTATACCAGGATTGCATCTGGTGTTGACCTCCAATCCTGACCCCACTGGAGTTTGAAGAGATTGGGTCTAATTACCATGGAACAGACAGACACAAGTGCTGCATTTTGTGCAATCCTCCACTTGTTTGCCTATAGTTGCGAGTAGTGCTGGTGCGTATCTAGGGAAGAAATTCAGCATCGGTCAAGCAAAGGGGTGATGGGTGAGTGAGACTTGGGTGTAGGAAAGGATGTTGGCAGCACAGATTTGGGTGAGCTGAGGTTCATGGAAAATAGTGGCTAGGAGGCTGACCACTTCTGAAATCGTCAAGTCCTCGATTGCAAAGGCATGGATGAGGATTTCAGCAGTCAGTGGACAGGGACAGAGGTAAGCGATGCAACAGAGGTAGAAAAAGCCTTCATGATGGCGAGGATATGGAATCAAGCGTTCTGATCAGAGCCACATAGGATCATGGAGTTGCAAACAGTCTGATTGAACTTGAGACAACGTCTGGCAAGGGGAAGAAGAATCAGTGGTCAAGATTCAGGTGTGCTGAGGGTCAAAGACATGGCTTCAGACTTCCAAGTGCATAACTGGAGAAAACTGGCTCCTGCAAGAGAAGCAATCTGATAATGAGGAAGCAGTGGAATGTAATTATATAATCCTGCACTGCACTGCAGGGATTCTATGATTCTATGAACAGCAAAGAGCAGTCGCAGAAAATATTGGGTGGGATTTTCCAGCTCTTCCCATCAGCAGGATTTTCCAGCCCGACCAAAGTTGGCCCCCCCACCCCAACTCTGAGGGTTCTCTGGAGGCGGGACGAGCATGCCATGCAAAATGCATTTGACTTCGGTGGGACCGGAAGATCCCACTGGCAGCCAATGGCGAGCCAACTCTGCCTCCGCTGTGGGAAAGCCCAGCGTGGGGTCTGGAAAATTCTGACCATTGTTTCTGCCTGGCAGCAGCTAGGGATATTCCTAGAATCTTAGAATCCCTACAGTGCGGAGGAGGCCATTCAGCCCAGCGAGTCTGCACCGTCTCTCTGACATCTTTTGAGTTTGGGAGGAAACCGGAGCACCCGGAGGAAACCCATGCAGACACAGGGGAAAACTGCAAACTCCACACGGACAGACACTCCAGGCTGGAATTGAATCTGGGTCCTTAGAGCTATGAGGCAACAGTGTTAACCACTGTGCCACCGTGCTACCTGTATTAGTGGTATATCTCGCTGTGTATGGCCCATCATTGCACCAAGAAAGTGTTGGATGCCTTGTTTGTGAGAGCAGGGGAATATATAAAGTTGTGGACAGATTATGCTTATCAAAAATAAGAAAGTTAACTTCGCCACCCTGGCAAGATTCCGTTGGGTCAATAATGAGATATACCGTACACGTGTCGCCATATGTTTCTCAGTTCTTATTCTTCCACAAATGTATTTATTGATTCACTTTTACACTTCTAATTTTTAAGAGCTGGTCTATTTGCACATATGTGCACCTGAAAATCATTTAAGGTAATTTGAGTTCATTAATTCTTCTAAATAAAAAATTTTTTGAAAATGGCATACTTTATCTTGCCAAAATTGAAAAATTCAAATCCATGTTTCCCTTTCCTTAGAGGACCGGCAGAAAAAGCTTGCAGTTATGTAGCACTTTAGATGGTTCCAACATATATTCCAAAGCGGCACAGTGGCTCAGCAGTTAACACTACTGCCAGTGACCCAGGTTAGGTTGGCTGACTGTCTGTGTGGAGTTTGCACGTTCTCCCCGTGTCTGTCTGGGTTTCCTTTGGGTGCTCTAGTTTCCTCCCACAGTCCAAAGATGTGTAGGTTTGGTAGGTTAACCATGCTAAATGCATGGGGGGGGGGTCATGGGGATAGGGCAGGAGGTTGGGCCTGGGTAAGATGCTCTTTCGGAGAGTCAGTGCAGGCGTGTAGGGCCAAATGGCCTCCCTCTGCATTGTAGGGATTCTGTGAATTCTTTTTATCTCACGCTGTAATATAAATTTTTCCACAAGTGACTTTATGTTCTAGTTTCAAAAACAGTGAACCAAACTCCCAGTGCAATGCTACTTTAGAAAAAATCACTGGATAGACTCATAATTTGCATGATCATTCTTTGTTTATACACTTGGATCGACCAGCTCCTACTGACATATAATGTAAAAGAAATACGGGTAGAAGAGCAAACTACTTTTCAGATATAAATGGCCCTGGGCATAATTTATCATTTTAAGTTCACATAAGCATTTTTCAAAGCTCTGATGTGTTTAGGATTTTGCCAAATGTTTTTCTTTTGGAAGAAGATGCTCTTGAACTTTTGTTAAACTTTAAATAGTTAAGATGACTGTAATCAGCCATTAGCTGGTGCTTTATATAAGCACAGGGAAGAAATCAGATCCTCTAGTAAACTTTTTAACATCCAGCTGCTGCCTTTTTTTTTATTTTGCATATTGCAAACTGATTATGTGTAAAACAAAGACAGATGTTAAATTCTTCCATCTGGGGCTAGGTCATGTGGTGGGATTGGGGACGGAGCATGTTTCCTGCTGCCGAGGGCAGTGGGAAACAAAGCCATACCTTCCATCCCCTCCACCCCCCCGCCACTGTTCTGATCCCGGGTCCAGGGTCACTGGCGGTCTCCATCCTGAACTCTGGAGGCAGCCTCAGGCCTTCTTCAAGTAGACCCCGACTTCTGCACGCCATGTTGGTCCATACGTGTTCTGGACCGAAGTGTTTTCCTGTTGACGCAGTGGGGAATTGGGGGTGGATGAAGATTCTGGTCGAACCTTCATCTGTGTCCCATCAGCGGGCCTCCAGCAGGATTCCCGATCTGTCATCACGTGCAGCATCGGAAATTCCAGAGTGAAAACTGACCTTTGGGCCTCCCACCTTTTCCTTTCTACCCCCTCCCCACCAACCCAGCCTTGATCTGAGAAGCGGGGGCACGGGAGAATTCCACCCCAGTAACTTCACATTTGATTCAGCACCAGTTTCGTAGAAACATGGAAACTCGAAGCAGGACTAGGTCATTCATCCCTTCAAACCATGGCTACTCAAAGAATTCAATACCCTGATCCCACCTTCCTCCCATGTCCCTTGGTCCCTTTAGCCCCAAGAGCTATATCTAATTTCTTCCTGAAATCAGACAACATTATGGCCTCAGCTACTTTCTGTGGGAGTGAATTCCACACATTCACCGCCCTCTGGGTAAAGAAATTTCTCCTCACCTCAGTTCTAAAAGGTTTACCCCTTATCCTCAAACTATGACCCCTAGTTCTGGACTCCCCCACCATCGACAACATTCTTTCTGAACCTAGCCCGTCTAACCCTGTTAGAGTTTTATAAGTTACTATGAGATCCCCTTTCACTCTTCTAAACACTTCACAGTAACTTCATTGCAGTGTTAATGTAACTTGTGACTAATAAATAAACGTTAAAGCAACTTTACTTTAAACTCCAGTGAATATAATCTTAACAGATTTAGTCTCTCCTCACATGACAGACATGTCATCCCAACAATCAGCCTGGTAAAGCTTTGCTGTACTTCCTCGATAGCAAGGACATCCTTCCTCAGATGAGGACACCAAAACTGCACACAATAGTCCATGTGTGACCTCACCAATGCCCTAGACAACTGCAGTAAAACATCCCTATTTCTCTACTCAAATTCTCTCGCTATGAAGGCCAACATACCATTTTCCTTCTTTACTGCCTGCTGTACCTGCGCGCTTACTATCTGTGACTGATGCATGAGGACACCAAGGTCTTACTGAGTATCCATCTCTCTCAATTTACACCCATTCAAGTAATTATCTGTCTTTCTATTATTGCTACCAAAGTGGATAACCTCACATTTATCCACATTATATGCCATGCTTATGTCCACACACTCAGCCTGTCCAAATCACATTGAAGCATCTCTGCATCCTCCTCACAGCTCACCCTCCCATCCAACTTTATATAATCTGCAAATTTGGAGGTAATACATTTAGTTCCCTCTTCCAAATCATTAATATATATTGTGAACAGTTGGGGTCCTGGCACAGATCCCTGCTGTACCCCATTAGTCACTGCCTCCAATGAGAAAAAGACCCATTTACGCCAACTCGTTGCTTCCTATCTGCTAACCAGCTTTTTATCCATCTCAAGACATTACCTGCAATCCCATGCGCTTTAAATTTACATAGTAGTTTCAACAGTTGATGAGATGTAACAAGATGGGAGAAGGTTCTATGTAGCAGTGTTGTTAGAAGTGTTGTTTTTTATGCTTGGATTGGTAGAAATAACAAGAATGTTGGGCCCAATTCTCTGACCTCCTCGGATGGCTTGTGGGAATCCTGATGCCCCGGTGAATGGGTGTCGGCCAAAAATCGGAATTCCCGATGGGTGCGAGGGTTCTCGGGTCTCACCAGCCCCGTCGGCCCTGACTGGGTTTCCTGCCCAGAGTGGGTGCGACCCTATAATTATGCAAATATCTTCATTTGAATGTCATTAGCGTAACTGATCCCAGATGCAGCGTCTATGTGATATTCACCCATCCTCGCTACCGGAAGATGCATAGTTTGGTGCTAAGTTTGAAAAGTGGGGACCTGGTGGCAAGGCATCCGAGTGGGAGCTAGGAGAAAAGTGTTCATTTTAAAACTTTTTTTGTCTTGTCTAGGGGGGCATGTCCGACTCAACAGGGCAACTGGGGTTCGACTTGGAGGGAAGGGAGTGACCTCAGTAAGGGGGTTCCCCCGGGTCCGGGAGGTCTTGGCAGACTGCTTCCATTGACACTTTGAAGTGTTGCAGGTAACCCGATCCATATCAGTTTCAAGCACCTGTTTCTCAACAGAGTTGGTTCCCCTCCATATCCGATCTCATCTCTAACATTCTGGCTCCATGGGAACCATGCACTGAGGACATCTGGACCCCTGCATACCTATTAACCTCTCTCAATCTGGCACAGTCCTGTCCTCATGTAGAAACGAGGGGTTGACCAGTGAGGGACAAGGGTTACCCATTGAGGTTGTGGCTAATGACGCCAGTGTGGAGACCACAGACTGAGGTGAAGGACGATTCCAATGAGGTGACTCTGTCACTAGCAGTGTTATCGAACGGTGCATAGGTCTTCTAAAGATGCAGTTCAGATGTCTGGACTGGTCTAGCGGGGCTCTGCAATACAGCTTAGAGATGGTCACAGAGATTGTGGTCGAGGGTGAGAGATTCCTGCAGAGAGAGTGGTACAGCTGTGAACTGACATGTCTCACTCTGGCTCACACGGCCTTCTACCGGAGCCTGTAGGATCTGTGAGACTGAGTGCTGCGCTGGGAACAGAAAAGTCGTCCGCCCCATCCCACCATCCCCCACTGATGAGGCTAAAGCTCAAAGTGAAAGGTACTCAGGCTTAAGATGAAGCATGTTTTAATGGTGAAAGTGTACATTCGGTGCCCTGTCTCTATAATTAACCCTTCTATATTTCACCTGTGTTTACTCGGTGCTCCTGCAACTTCTTAACGTTTTGAAGTTTCCCGCTCCTTCTTCGTGTTCTCCAGACTGCACATCGGAAGTGGAGGCAGCTTGCTGCCTTCCACGCCCTGCAGCCTGTGGATGCACTTGGTGGGTGACCTTTGACGGGCCTCGACTGGGAGGGGCCTGGCCCAACTTCGGGTGTCACTGGTGGTGCCGTGTCACCATGTTCCTCCTGAATCCCATGCACCAGTGACAGGAGGGGAGGACTCAGAAGGGCTAGAGATTGCCAAGAGCTCCCTGGTGGAAAGCCCCAGGATGTGCTCCAGTGCTTCCTCCTTCCTCGAGGTGCCAGGTGGCCCAAGGTCATTCCATGGGATGGAGGGGCAGCTGGAGTGAAAAGCACTTACCTCAGTGTCATCTGGCGATGCCAGTCCTGAAGGCCCTCTATGGTCTGATGTGGCCTTTGCCCTCAGCCATTGTCCAGTGCGACTGGGCGAAGCTCTGGAGCGCTGCTGCAATGTCCCCCTGGACCTTTGCCAGTAAGAATACTGGACATGCTGTCTTGGGCCTCGGCAGTGGACAGCACAGAGTGAGCCAGGACTTGGACATTGTTGGACATTGCTTGGATATATTTGCCCCAGGCTCTCCACTGAGGTCACCACCCTTGCAGCGATGGCCTCGGTTACACGCATTGTCGGCACCATCTCCTGTGACAGAAGCCTGGTGGAATCCTCCAGACGGCCTTCCAGTCACAGGAAAGTTCCGGATACCCCCTCCTGATAAGCAAGGCCTTGCTTCTG
Organism: Mustelus asterias; assembly: GCF_964213995.1. Taxonomy (NCBI): domain Eukaryota; kingdom Metazoa; phylum Chordata; class Chondrichthyes; order Carcharhiniformes; family Triakidae; genus Mustelus; species Mustelus asterias. The sequence continues at coordinate 128,677,578 of NC_135809.1, forward strand.
CATCTGTAGCGGTGCTGGGATGAACTTTCCCAGAGAATCAACATCTGCCTTCAGGGCGGCTGGTTCCTGGGATCCAACAGTTCTCCAAATATCACAGTGGTTAGTGCTGCTGCCTCACAGCACCAGGGACCCGGGTTCGATTCCCGACTTGGGTCACTGTCAGTGTGGAGTTTGCACATTCTCCCCGTGTCTGCGTGGGTTTCCTCCGGGTGCTCCGGTTTCCCCCCACAGTCCAAATTGTGCGACTTAAGTTGATTGGCCATGCTAAAATTCTCCCTCAGTATACCCGAACAGGTGCCGGAGTGTGGTGACTTGGGGGATTTTCACAGTAACTTCACTGCAGTGTTAATGTAAACATACTTGTGACTAATAAATAAACTTTTACTTTGCCTGGAAGTTCCTATCTCTACCCAATGTGCAGCAGCAACTGCATGGTGCTCACCAGAAGTGCCCCAGAAGCCTGACCGCTAACATTTCCCACCGAGGTGTGTGTATCTGATTTGGTGGATGATGCAGGTGACAAGAAATTCAGTGTAACCCCTGGAGCCATGATCGGGTGCGTTGAGGGGTTGAACGAAGGGTTGCGACACCAGATGGCCCAGCCTCGTCAGATGGTGATCCTGCAAGAGAAAGGACATGGGTTAGCTTTTGGGAGCCTCAGTGATATGGGGAATGTTAGACTCAGTTAAGATCTGGATGGATGAGCTTTGCACTCATTTGCTTGGGCCACCCTGACCTCGCAGTTGGCTACTGACCGCTCCTGCCCCTCCCCTGGGATTTCCAAGGCTCTTTCTTCGAAGGGGGTAAGGACCCTCAGCATGGGTACACCCCTGCCCATCTTCCCTCTCTTCCTCCAGTTAAGTGCGGTATTATCCTTTACGGAGGGGAATAGGAGATTTTGAGAGGGTGGCCGAGTGGGTTTAGGAGCTTAACATCAGTGCCGTGTGTGGGATCTGGGGCAAGTCTGTGAGGGATCATGATGGGTGTCAGGGGGAGAGGCTGAGACTGATGGGGATCATTGGGGAGGGTGGGGGGGGAATGGGGTTTCAGAGGGAGGTGCTGGTAGGCCGGCTGGTTGAAGGCCGGAAGTGCTTATTGTAGCATGGCTGCGTTAGGATCGGGAATGATGCTGGGGAGGACAAATGGGAATTTTACAGCTCTGAGAAGGTTGTTAATTTTCTTCCTGCACTGGACGGCTGTCCTCCGGGTCAAACTGCTGACAGTCTCAGCCACCACATCCCAGGCTTCTGCCACCACGTCAGCAGGTAGCCTCCTGCCTGCCCTGGGGAACAGGGTGCCATCCTCACCTCGATGGCATCCAACATCTGGTCAATGCCCGCATCCAGAAAGCGTGGGGCTAGTCCCCTTCCGGCCATCTTCCCTGGTGATGTGACTATGGGGTGTTGCAGCGAGTGCTTTTAAACTGTTCCTGATTGTTCCTCATTCAGGTGATTCCCGACTCCAGCGAATCAGCCGCCGCTGAAGTGGGAGAATCCGTGTGTTACACAAAGGGACCGGCTAGCCCATTGGAATAGGCAGGCTGGCTTGTGAACACCACTGCCAGCAGAAGCCCAAAACTCTGCCGCTTTCCCGCTGGCGGGAACACTTAGGGTGGGATTTTCCAGCCGCGCTCGCCCCAGGGCCGGAAATTCCCACCTGAGGTCAACAGACCTTTGCCTGGTCCGCACGATTCCAGTGACGGGCGGGACGGGAAAATTCCACCCTCAGTCTCAAAACGGGAGAATCTACCCCGACGTAGATGGTTTTTTAAAGCAGCTTTATACACACACTGAGATAAAATCAGCTGCAGTATTTTGTCCAAGAATATTGCAGGTAATGTTTCCTTTGGATAGATGTCACGATAAGTTTGAACAGCGATATTGCTCGTAACTGCTGGATAGATAATTACAATAAGTAGAAAGCTTTGAAAGTCTTAAAGTGTTTGCAATGAAGAAGATGCCTGACCAATAGTTCTAGCACTGTGCTACCATTTGGATTATCTACTACTTTCTTATCTCTGTTCATGTGCATTATATCTTGTTCATCTAGATCAACGCAATAATACACTTTTTGATGCAATATTGGGAAATACCAGTTTAAGTCAAAAAGCACAAAGTCATAGGGACATTTCCAAGGTGGCAGAGTTAGGTCGATATTGGCCAGAATTCTCCGATATTGTTCACCCCACCGCCACTGCCAGCGAGAATGGAGAATTTGGCACTGTCAAAACTCCATTCACAGCAGCGGGACGGGAGAATTCCAACCACGGGCAAGGTCGGTGAATTTTGGTCATTATCTATTAACTTAAATGAACATCATTGGTGGAATTTTCCGGCCGCACATGCCCAAGACTGGAAATTCCTTCCCAAGGTCAATGGACCTTTATGTGGTCCGCCGAATTTTCTGTCCCTCCTGCTACGATTCCCGTGGCAGGCGGGACGGGAAAATCCCACCCAATATAAATGTGATTGCAAGATAATAAAGTTTTGCATGTAATTTAATTTTTGCATTTAATTATCTTGTAATACAATATTTATTTGGCAATTTAGGGGGAAAAAGTGTAGTTGTTTTCATGAATGAGCAGTGTTTTTAAGTTGTTGCTGAGTAACATTTGAACACTGATACTAATGTATTTGAATACAGCAGATGTCATGGAGATTTGTATAGGCCATTTTCTGCACATGCTTTTGAAGCCAAAGGGATCTGTTCCTGCATCAAAATATATCAGGAATAATGTGTATCAAAGTTATTCTGTTTTCTCTGACCATGTTGGTCCCACTGGCGACGCACCCCCTGCCGCGGGTTTCTAGTGGTGTGGGGTGCCTTCAATGGGAATTTCCATCGACAGTGGTGGGACCAGAGGATCCCACCACCAGGGAACGGCACACCACTTCCGCTGAGGGGAGACCAGAGAATCTGTCCATGATCAAAAGTCCTTGTCCAAAGCTTCATCCTTCGAAGAAAATGTATAACAAAGGTCGGAGCAGGTTTAAGTTTCTGTGAAACTGTTGTGCTACGTAGAAATGTTTTCAAACCATTAGAACCTAATATTTTCTCCAGTTTTTTGCCAACTAAGGCAGGAAAAGGAAAGTACTTGGCAACAAAGCTTCTCAAATATTTGTCAGAGTGTAAAAATAGAACCCTTTTTGTGGATGTTTTTGCTGTTGGTAACAGCAAGACAAGTTCATGCAGAAGTCACACAAGGTCAGTATACACCTCTCACTGGCAAAGAGGAACAAATAACTGAAAAACAAGCTTGCAAAATTGGTGTCAGAATGACAATACAAATATTTCAAATGCATTGGGTAATTTTGGAAAGAACAAATGATTGAAGAATGTATATTATGCATTGTATGATGCACTTTATTTGTAGTACCTTATGTCTTAAGGCAATCTCATCTTGTCAAGAATGGTGTGTTTTAATAGAATCATCGAATCCCTACAGTGCAGAGGGAGGCCATTCGGCCCATTGAGTCTGCACCAAACACAATTCCACCCAGGGCCTATTCCTGTAATTCACCCTGCTAATCCCCCTGACACTAGGGTCAACTTGGCATGGTTAATCAACCTAACCCGCACATCTTTGTACTGTGGGAGGAAACCGGAGCACCCAGAGGAAACCTACACGGACACAGGGGAATGTGCAAACTCCACTCAGACAGTGACCCGAGGCCAGAATTTAAACTGGGTCCCTGGCGCTGTGAGGCAGCAGTGCTAACCACTGTGCCACCGTACTGCCATTATACAAGCCATAATCGATGTCAGAAAGGTTGCTGATGCCACAACCGTTGTCAAGACCCATGAAGACACTTGTTTGGTCATGTGGGTGGAAATTTTTGATTATTGCCTTACGAAGGGATTCTGTATTGTCGAAAGATACTGCGTAGATGTGACTCCTCCCGAGCGATCCTATTTAAGTAACAGTAATTACTTGAGAAACCAGTATTATTAAGTCATTGACACCTTTAATTAGGAAGAGGAATTATATATGTGCATTTTAAAAAATGGTTTTATAGTTAAGAAACTACTGATGTAATCTAATCATGATTATGGTTCCACACAGGGCTACATAGAGTGGGCTCAATGGTGCAATTAATTTTGGATTGCTCGAGCAAAAAGCTGGCAGAATCACAATGGTCTCCTTCTGTGCTGTAAACCTTGGGATTTGTCCTGTATTGTTTTGATTTGTTTCTGCAATTTTATTGGAAGCTACTTCAGTGTACTGTTAAATTCTTTTTGGAAATTATCCAATCACTCCTTTCAAAATGCTATCCCGTTTTATGTCATGTATTCTCTGTGCCCAACTGTGCAGTTGGACATTTGTCCATTTTCCTATGCAAAGAACAAGGAACAGCACAGGAGCAGGCCATTCGGCCCTCCAAGCCTGTGCCGATCACGTTGTCCTATCTAGACCAACCGCCTGTATTCCTCTATTCCTCGTCTGTTCATGTGTCTATCCAGATAAGTCTTAAAGGTCGCTAATGTATCTGCCTCAACCACCTCACTTGGCAGTGTATTCCAGGCCCCCCTCCACCCTTTGTGTAAAAACACTTCCCCCGCACATTTCCACTGAACCTTTCCCCCCTTACCTTGAACTTGTGCCCCCTTGTAATTGTCATTTCTGCCCTGCGAAAAAGCTTCCAACTATCTATGTCCCTCATAATTTTATAATTATAATGATGCAGTGAGGTTGCTGGAGCTCCAATGTCCTGCCTTCTCTCTTCCGCAAGGCAGCAGCAGGCGCTGTCTTGGCTTCGGCCGACCTGTGATGATTGTGATCTGCAGGCAGCTCCCACCTCCTGGCAGAGATTGGCATCACTAATTGGATGCCACTGATTGGGCAGAAAGCTTGCCGCTGATCCAATTTAAACATCTACATTTGAAGATGACATCAGATGAGTGACACAATTGAGACATGGGGCGGGACTTTCAGGCTGCACTCGCCCCAAGGCCAGAAATTCCCGCCGAGGTCAACAGCCCTTTGCAAGGTCCAACCCCGCCTGCTACAATTCCCGCGGTGAGTGGGACAGGTAAATTCTGCCCAAGTCATCAGCATTCGGAAATTACCTGGAAATTGGATTCAGGGCCTGGGATTGAAAGTCAAACCCTTTGATAATTATATCACTTTGACTTTTTTAAAAATGTTTTCCCTTGTTTATTTACCATCCCTTTTAGTCTACCAAATTAACCTACTTTCCGCATAATCTATGCCATTGAATTTGTTTAAAATTCTTATTTTGGACTCAAAAGTGTTTCTTTCAAACTTAATGTGGTATTCAATTGTATGATGATCACATTTTCCCCAGAGGATCTTTTGCAATGAGACACTAATTAACCTTGCTTTATGACAAAAATAGCTTTGTACCCCTGGTTGGATCTATAATGATTGTTCTAGGAAGCTATCGTGAAAGCAATCCAACAAAATTTATTCTTCACATCACTTGTGTTCATTTGGGGGTGATTTTTCCGACCTCGCCGGGCTTGGTGCAGATCACTCTGATCCCGGAAAATAGCACGCGAGCCTTAAACCGGTTCCATGCTTGGTGCCAAATGGTTTGCAGATGTAGCCGCCCCTTGCTACTGGCGTAAACCGGATCACGCCCAGAAAGGGCATGAGGTTGACTGGATTTCAATCTCATTACCAAGTTTGGCATGCGAATGTTGCCCCCCCTCCCTCCCCTCATTCCCACCAGCCCCCACCTCCATTCCTCGCTTGCAGAAGGTCACCAGCACGAATCACTCCACTCATGGAGAACAGGCACGATGGCCGTACCAGGGGGATTTGAGGCTATTGAAGCCCTCGGGTGGTTAGGGGCATGGCCAGGTAATGCCCATCGGGCAGTACTAACCTGGCAGTGCCCACCAGACAACATGGCAGGGCCAGTTGGGCTCTGTCAGTGTGGCAGGGGCAGTGCCAAGGGGATGGGGCCTGAGTGGGGGTGGGGTCTGAGTGGAGGTGGGGTCCGAGAGGGGGCTATGACAGGAGTCTATGCAGCTGTGTCGTGCAGTGAGTTGTACAAGGGAGGCATGTAGGAATGGAGCACAAAGGGGTCACAATGGGGTGGCATGGTGGGGGTCATGATGGGGGTGGGGGGGAGGTCGGGGGCTGAAAGCATGCTGGGGGACCCATCGGGAGGGCCCTGATGGCCTGATGCCGGCTTGGGAGGGGCTGCATAACATACCACCAGTGGTGGGATGGGAGAGTCCTGATGTCCATGGTGGGAGGGAGCGAGTCTCCCAGTGCACTCTGGTATTCTCGCCATTACGACACAGCGGGGGGGAAGGTCTGCCCTTGGTTTTCCCAGCATATATAACAAAAATAAAATTCCTCATGATTATGACATTGCCTTTCTTTCAAGCTCCAGTTATTTGTTGTTTACTGTTGTGCCGACTGGTAAAACTACTGATAGGAGGCCTACAAGCTACTTTCACCAGTGTTTGGTGTTCTTAACCTCCATCCATATTCATTAAACTCCCTGCTCTGAGCCACAATCTTTCTTACGACCATCCTTAGATACGATAGTGACTTTTAAGGGACGTCTTGACAAATACATGAATAGGATGGGAATGGAGGGATATGGTCCGCAGAAGAGTCGGGGGTTTTAGTTCAGTTGGGCAGCACGGTCGGTGCAGGCTTGGAGGGCCAAAGGACCTGTTCCTGTGCTGTAATTTTCCTTGTTCTTTGTTATGTCATCCTTTATTGTCAGGGCTACTCGTCCTTTTCCATTCTCCCTGTCTTGGGAATGTTGTGTACGTTGGAATATTTCTTTCCCAGCTTCGGTCACCTTATAACCAGGGCCGAATCTTATGGAAAACCAACCAGTCAAATTGAAATGAGGCTAGAAACTTAAAATATCCTGGAATCCAGGCCAGTGAGAACATTTTGCACTGGCCCACATGCTCTGGGTTAAGATCAACGCCGGTGAAATGTTTTTCCTATTTTCATTTGCTTGCCTTTCAAAGTAATCTTTGATGAATCTTTGATGTTGGTGATGAATTTAAGCTATTTTGTGCCGTGGATAATGACGATGGCAGGAATTTTACCGCCCTGCCCGCCACGGGAATCGGAGCGGGCGAGGGACGGACAATGGAAAGGTGCGTTAATCTCGGGTGGGGTCTTACGGTTTCAGGACGAGCGAGGCTGTAAAATCCCCCCCCCGGCCAGTATGTCTAGACAGGAACATTTACTGAACCTTGCTGTTTTTTTAATGTAAAATTACATATCCTGCTAGAGGTGGAATAAATTTCTGTAAGAGCCATTGTAGAAAATGTTTTGCTTGCAAGGTGCTCAAAAAATGCAGAAACCAGATAACACTATTGGGTCAAATTCAAGTGGAAACAGGCAGTTAGGAAATGTGTTGAATATCAATATTTACAAATGCTTCCATTCCTACAAGTATACAAACTCAGCAGGGAAGTTAGGAAAGCTGGTGCGGGGTTATGACGCAGAGATATGGAAGGGCTATCCAGCTATCTAACCAATGAGTTGCAATGATCTTAAAAGCAGGGGCCTGCCATTGTGAACACACTCCTGCAAACGCAAGACACCATGACTCATCTCACAGAGCTCAGCTTTGCTCGTCAGTCTCTGCCAGTGACCTATATTGTGCCACTGGGAGGCCTGTTGCAAGAAAATGGAATTAAGGCCACAAACAGATCAGCCATGATCTTATTCTTGATTAATAAGGGGATCGGGCGTTATGAGGAAAAGGCAGTAGAATGGGGATGAGAAAAATATCAGCCATGATTGAGTGGCGGAGCAGACTCGATGGGCCGAGTGGCCTAATTCTGCTCCTGTGTCTTATGGTCTTATTGAATGGCAAATCAGGTGTGATGGACAGAATGGCCTGCTTTTTCTCCTGTTTTTTATGATTCATATAACTTTTTAAATGGCCTTTCACTATCGGTAATGCAGTGATTAACTCTCTGTGACCAGGGGCCTCCTCCTTGTGGTTACTGTGCATTTCTCTGTGGATTTTGGTACCTGATGCATGTGTCGGCAACTGCCTGTCAGACTTCATTGGCACCTTTGTGCCAAAAGCTTGCTATTATGAATTCCAGCACCTTGTCAGTCAGAACCAGGTCATAGACTCACTGGTGGCATTTCATCCTTGTTTATGTGACCATCCTTCTCCTGCTGTCTTCCTCTGTGACCTCCAACCATGCCTTCTTGGTGAGGCTTGCTGGCCTCCTCCTCCTGTCACCGAGGAAGAGCAGCTCTCCAAGCCCTTGCCACCTTCAGGAGCATCTCCCAGGAGACGCCACTGAATCTTGGAGCCACCCTTCCTTCCATCTTGTAAAATGATGGTTTGCACTGTGATGCCCAGCTCTGCACTGAGCCTATCTCCCGTGTTGTGTTAGTGCTCTGCAGCAAGACTGGAGTGTCTGCTCCAAGACACAAGCCTGTGCAAACTTTATGGAGACCCTCGGCTGTTCAATCATCAGAGTCTCCTTTTCGATTTCCCTGGCTGACTCCAAAGGCATGGAAAGATCTACGCTTGGCATCGGCTTGGTTGCAGGAATTGCCAGAAAGCTGACAGGCGCGATCTTACCAGCCATTCACACCACGCTCCCGCTGCAGCGAGGTCAGAGAATTTGGTGACCAGCCAATTCTCCATTCACTGCAGAGGGATGTGAAAATCCCACCGGCGTGAAGGATGATAAGATTCAGGCAGGCATTTTTGGACGTCAGTTCGTCTTTGGGCTCCACTCCAGATTTTTTGTCAGTGTTTACTCCCTTAGCCTTCAACTCTCCCAAGGTATCCACGAGGCAGTGGGGCTGTTCCCCCAAAGCTGGGAGTTTGGTTCATGAAACATGAAACTTGTGTCACTGAAAGTAACCGTGCAAGTACAGCCAGCAGTTTGTAAAAAAAAAGGGTGGCACGATGGCACAGTGGTTAGCACTGCTGCCTCACAGCGCCAGGGACCCGGGTTCGATTCCCGGCTCGGGTCACTGTCTGTGTGGAGTTTGCACGTTCTCCCCGTGTCTGCATGGGTTTCCTCCGGGTGCTCCGGTTTCCTCCCATAGTCCAAAGATTGTGGGTTAGGTGGATTGGGCATGGTAAATTGTCCCTTAGTGTCAGGGGGATTAGCAGGGTAAATGAATGGCGTTATGGGGATAGGACCTGGGATGGAATTGTGGTCGGTGCAGATTCGATGGGCCGAATGGTCTCCTTCTGAACTGTATGATTCTATGAGTTAAAAAGGCAAGTGGTATGTTGGCTTTCATTGCAAGAGGACAGAAGGCTGTGGAGGCAAAGTCCCTGAATATATTTAAGAAGAACATAGATAGATATCGAGACTGAAAGGGTATGGGAGGAGCACGGGAGTGTGGCTTTGTGTTAAAGGATCAGCCATATTGTATTGAATGGTGGAGCAGGCTCAAAGGATTGAATGACTTATTGCTGCTCCTATTTTCTATGTTTCTTTGTGTACCAGGGTGTGTCCACATGCTGGTTGGCGGGCCTGCACACTGCATGTCTGGGGGACAATCCTCCTCCGAGCTTTAGCCAGGGGTCAAAAGGGACTCAGTTTCCATGTGTCATCACGAGGAGGTACAACCGAGGACTTGCCAATGGGCACACTGTGTACTGACAAGAAGAGACTCACACATTTGGCCCTCTGTCTCGCATTGCTATTAGCCAGTAGGCTGAAAGTGAGCAACAAATTAGCAGACAAAAACTGAAAGCAGACTAACTTTCTTCACCCAAACACTCGATGTAGCCCATCAAGCCAGTGGACACACCTTCACTGGCTCCCTTGTTTAGCCTTCCCTCCAGTTGCCTCTGCATGTGTTATGATTGCTACCTTCTCTTAAAATATGGCGCCTTTGTTTCAGATGCTGGTACTTACGCCTGCCACTGGCCGGCTCCCACCCCTGCTGGCCATTAATAGAATGATCAGCATCCCTGCAGTGCAGAAGGAGACCATTCAGCCCATTGAGTCTGCACCGACCTTCTGAAAGAGCATCTTACCCAGGCCCTTCTCCCACCCTATACCCATAACCCCATACATTTCCCATGGCTAACGCACCTAACCTACACACCTTGGGACACTAAGGCACAGGTTTCCATGGCCAATCCACCTAACTTGCACATCTTTGCGGTGTGGGAGGAAACCTCAGCACCCAGAGGAAATCCACGCAGACAGAGGGAGAACGTGCAAACTCCACAAAGACAGTCACCCAAGGCCAAAATCGAACCCAGGTTCCTGGTGCTGTGTGGCAGCACGGGTCTAGTAGGGGCCGAATGGCCTTCTTCTGCACTGTAGAAATTCTACTGTAGGGCCTGGGTGGGATTGTGGGCCGAATGGCCTCTTTCTGCACTCTATGATCTGTGAAATCCAGCTTATGAACTGAGTTACGAACTGAATACGAATGGGTTTCATGTCAGTCCCTCCTGTTTACTTTTTTCTGAATCATGCAGTATAGAGGATTGCTGATCATCTTGCAGCTAAATTAAGGAAAAGGCATGAAGGGTAACTAATTGTACCATGGACTGGGATTAGAAGATTTGATCAACCTGACTCCTGAGCTTGGAACTGTGATGTGATCCAACCATCATCCCCTGGTGTAGTTGAATTTAGGGAATAAATTGTTGCTCGCTGTAATATTGTTGGAACATTCCAATGGAAACCTGCACTTGTCTTGGATATAGGTTTAAGTCTGTGGTGTGTATTTTAAGGAAAAATCGATTTGAAGGGCTATTTTTGGAAAGCAGCAGTGGATAAGATCCCCATGCAGGACAGTTCACTTCACTGAAAATGCTTACTTTGTCAGGTATTTAGTGTGGCAGTGAGTGCTGTGGTTCATGAGCTGGGTTTTTTAATTGGCTTCTGGACCGTAACACCTGGATGCATTCCAGATCCTGAGCCAGAATCCAAGCTGTATCGTGAGCACTGCTGCCTCACAGCACCAGGGAGTCGAGTTCAAATCCCGGCTTGGGTCACTGTCTGTGCGGAGTCTGCACGTCCTCCCCGTGTCTGCACAGTGGTTAGCACTGCTGCCCCCTCACGGTGTCAGGGACCCAAGTTCAATTCCTGGCTTGGGTCACTGTCTGTGCGGAATCTGCATGTTCTCCCCGTATCTGCATGTGCTTCCTCCAGGTGCTCCCACAGTCCAAAAGACGTGCTGGTGAGGTGCATCGTGCTAAATTCTCCCTCGGTGTACCCGAACAGGCACCGGAGTGCAGCGACTCGGGGGATTTTCACAGTAACTTCATTGCAGTGTTAATGTAAGCCTACTTGTGACACCAGTAAATGAACTTCATTATCGAGGCGCTATTTTTAAATGTAAACAGCCTAAGGGAGTTCAAAGTCCATTTGGAGGCACCCAACACCTCCAGGAAACAGTAGCTGTCTTCCTGCTGCCAGCAATAAGGATGGACGGCAGTCACATTTTAGGGACGTTGCTACCTTGCCAATTAGAGCAGGCAGCCGCTCCCCCTCACCAGATAACCAGATTGAAAGTGATGGAAAGTGGCTGTGAACGGCAAAGGATTTGTATAGAAACCCCCCGGGCTGTATGACTCACATTCAGTGTATACAGTGAGCATTACATGTGTCACAATTGTATGGAAGCACCTCAGAGTGCAACTTGCTCCAGGTGGACAACTTAATTACCTTTGCACCATTTGTCATGATCATTTTGAAATGTCTGCAGCATCTCTTTATATTGAAGCACCTTGGAGTGCAATATGGTGAACCTGAATACGATCGAACTTTGTGTCACAGCCATTTTGAAATCTTCTTTCCGATATTTTATGAATATAGTATAATTTTTGCAAAAGTAAAACAGAAACAGAACTTTTGCCGGTGGGAGTTGGCCCCACATATTTGAATAAAATATCACCAATAAAGAATCTTATTTCGATTCCGGGGGAGTCCCTGATAGCCGTACAAGTACGTGCAGATATGTGTGGGCGGCACAGTGGTTGGCACTGCTGTCTCACAGCGCCAGGGACCTGGGTTCGATTCCCGGCTTGTGCCACTGTCTGTGTGGAGTTTGCACATTCTCCCAGTGTCTGCGTGGGTTTCCTCCAAGTGTTCCATTTCCTCCCACTGTCCAAAGATGTGCGGGTTAGGTGGATTGGCCATGCTAAATTGCCTCTTAGTGTCAAGGGGACTAGCTAGGGTAAATGCATGGGGTTATGGGGATAGGACCTGGGTGGGATTGTGGTCAGTGCAAACTTGATGGGCCAAGTGGTCTCCTTCTGCACTGTAGGATTCTATGATTCTCTGAAGTATGAACAGATGGTTGCTTGGGCTCACATGAGAAACATTGAGAATGCAGCGCTGAATGGACAGACCCTGTTGTAGTGGCACCCCCACTCCCCTCCTCCCACCCATCCAACCCCGGAGACCCCTGAAAAATTCAGAACGGTAGCAGAGGCTTTGGTTTCCCGACATGTCCTCTGGGACAGAATTTTGAATTTGTTCCACACTGGGTCCCGCGCCTCGACCCTTTGCAAGTCCAGCCGAGAGACTCTGATGTTTATTTTAATGGGGAGGGGTAGGGGGTAATTTCCTCTCGTTTTGTTGTCAGATTCCAATGCAAGCTGGTGAACCAGTGCAGAACATCCACAAATTTAAAATACATATATGTGAGTTATGCCCAGAATCATTTCTGAACATGTTTTCTGCAATCTTTTAGGCTGATTTAAAATTCAATTTGCCTGAATCCAATGCCTCCCAAAAACCCTCCTCTTGTCAAAATATATTTAATTTAGTAAAAATAAATGACTAATGTACACCAACTGAACTAGTAAATGGTGCAGTATAGGTTTTTTTCCCCAGTAATTCTCTGATTTTAAATCGAGAGGCAGAGAATTAGCCAGTTCTATTTAAAAAGCTTATTTTTGGTAGTGAGCTCATTTTTAGTTTAAGTTTATTTATTCGTGTCACCAGTAGGCTTACATTAACACTGCAATGAAGTTACTATGAAAATCCCCCAGCCGCCACACACCGGCGCCTGTTCGGGTTACACTGAGGGAGAATTTAGCACGGCCAATTCACCTAACCAGCACATCTTTCAGAACGTGGGAGAAAACCGGAGCACCCGGAGGAAACCCCCGCAGACACGGGGGGAATGTGCTGACTCGGCGGCGATAGTGACCCATTCTGGGGATTGGACCCGGGTCCCTGGCGCTGGGAGGCAGCAGTGCTAACCACTCTGCCACTATGCCTAGTTGAACATACAAATAAAGAGCAGGAGTTGGCCATTCAGTCCCTCAAGCTTGCTCTGTCATTTAATAAGATAATGGCTGATCTGATTGTGACCTGAAATCTGCATCCCACCTACCTTTTTACCATCCACCTCTGCATTAAAAATGTTCAAAGACTCTACTTCCACCACCTTTTGAGGAAGAGAGTTCCAAACACTCACAACCTTCTCGAGTGAAAAGACTTTGCCTCATCTCTGTGCTAAATGGGCGACCCTTATTTTTAAACAGTGACCGCTAGTCCTAGACTCTCACACAAGAGAAAACATCCTCTCCACATCCACTCTGTCAATACCCGGATCTTAAAGGTTTCGATCAAGTTACCTCTTACTCTTTCTAAACTTCAGCAAATACAAGCCTAGCCTGTCCAACCTTTCCTCATCAGACAGCCCACCCATTCCAGTCTGGTAAACCTTGGCGTTTGAAGGGAGACTGGATCGACTGGGCTTGTACTCACTGGAATTTAGAAGAACGAGAGGGGATCTCATGAAAACCTTTAAAATCCTGATGGGACTGGACAGGCTAGATGCGGGAAGAATGTTCCCTATGTTGGGGAAGTCCAGAACTAGGGGTCACAGTCTAAGAATAAGGGGTAAGACATTCAGGACTGAGATAAGGAAGAAATTCTTCACTCAGAGAGTTGTGAACCTGTGGAATTCTCTACCACAGAAAGCTGTTGGGGCCAGTTCATTAGATATGTTCAAAAGGGAGCTGGACGTGGCCCTTGCGGCTAAAGGGATCAGGGGGTTTGGAGAGAAAGCGGGAGTGGGATACTGAGTGCATGATCAGCCATGATCATATTGAATGGTGGTGCAGGCTCGAAGGGCCAAATGGCCTCCTACTGCACCTATTTTCTATGTTCCTCTGAACAACACATTTGCATCCTTCCTTAAATATGGTGACCAATACTGTACGCAGTACTCCAGATGTGGTCTCACGGATGCTCTGTACAGCTGAAGCATGAATTCCTGACTTTTGTATCCACCCTTTCAATAAATGATAAAATTTTTGTAGCTATCCTAATTACTTGCTGTAACTGCATACTAACCTGCATGGGGTTACCACCCTTAACTATTTTAAGAAATAGTTTTTAGTGGGGAAAAAGGGGAAAGAATTACATTCTAATACACACCTGTCTAAATAAGTTGGTTCACAGAAGATTTCAGATCTGTAATTTTCTAAGTGTATTTGAGCAGAAACTTGAGATGTAACTTAAGCAGCAGAGTTTCAAGCACAATTTCCTGACTCTGCACAAAGCAGATACCCTATCCTCAGATATTTGATTGTAATGGATTGCTCGAATGTTGGAAGAAACTAAAATGTATAATTTCTTATGTTGTATCTTTAATTTTTTACTGCTATTGCGCTTATAATCTTAAACTTTGCTTATAAGTAAGCAGACTTCGAAGTGTTTATCATTGCCAAGCTTGCTGATTGCTGATTTTGAAATGACGCCTGTCAAACAATCGTTCTTTTTGTTGTACTGAATTGGCTTTAGGAATTTCATACAGAAAGCAGTAAAAATGCAGATACAGTTATTTCTGAGATTCTACACCACTATCACTCCTGGGCTTGGACTGCCTCATAAAATCCCCACGGTGTAGAAGGAGGCCATTCGGCCCGTTGAGTCTGCACTGACTATCTGACAAAACATCTACCCCAGGCACTGTCCCTGTACCCCCACGTATTTATCCCACTAATTCCCCCTAACCTACACATTTTGGGACTGTGGGAAGAAACTGGAGCATCTGGAGGAAACTCCACACAGACACTCATCCAAGGCTGGGAATTGAACCGGGGCCTGTAGTGCTGTGAGGCAGCAGTGCTAAACCACTGTGCCATACTGAGTTCTGCTGTCTATTGTATTGTGGCATGCACACACAACCTGGATCAGCGTCTCTTCATTTTGTCGTAGTCAAGTTTTTCATTGTGGTTTTCATGGAAGCTTTCATGCTATTACATTGTTCGAGGCTGCCCTCAGGGACCATCTGCATCTTGCAGCATGCACATACATTAAACAATTGTTCGGTTTGCAAGAGATACCACCACATCCTTCACTGTTGTTGGCAGCTAGAAAGTGTCAATTTTCATGAGGTGGCATAGTTTCCACTGGGCATCAGTGGTCTCCATACGAATCCCATGACTTCCACCAAGAGAAGGTTCATTAAATGATTGGGTTTCTGTCCGCAGAAACATCATCATGCCTATCAGATCCCTCCCATCCAGGAGACAGCCACACTCCTTTATTGTACAGTTTCTTCCCACAGTCCCAAAATGTGTAGGTTAGGGAGAATTAGTGGGATAAATACGTGGGGTTACAGGGACAGTGCCTGGGGTAGATGTTTTGTCAGATAGTCAGTGCAGACTCAACTGGCCGAATGGTCTCCTTCTACACCGTAGGGATTTTATGAGGCAGTCCAAGCCCAGGAGTGATAGTGGTGTAGAATCTCAGAAATAACTGTATCTGCATTTTTACTGCTTTCTATATGAAATTCCTAAAGCGAATTCAGTACAATAAAGGAGTGTGGCTGTCTCCTGGATAGGAGGGATCTGACAGGCATCCCACAATGCCGAAATTATTTGAAAAAGAAGAAACACAAAGTGGATTCCTTTTAAGAGAAAACTGATATTCTCTGTATCCATGGAAGTTGAACAGGGTGAGAAACCCCTCACAGCAGGGAAATACTTCAGCAGAGATTGGTCAGAACTTGATTTCTGATCTTTGGTTTCTCTGTAAAATTGTGCCATACAATTAGGCGCGATGCAAGAGTAAGCGCAAAAGAGAAATGGTTTTGCTCAGTGCTTAAAATAGTACATGAGATATAAATTTCCAGTGTAGGGTGTGTTCCGGTTGAGGGCCCCAAAACAAAAACAGAAATTGTGGAGGACATGTCCATCATGATACCAGCAAATGACTTCCTCATTTGCAGTTAGGCAACTGGATTGACTTTGTTTCCATGCAGCTAGCACTCGAGCTTTTTATTGTGTGGGGCAGCACGGTGGCACAGTGATTAGCGCTGCTGCTTCACAGCGCCAGGGACCCGGGTTCGATTCCCGACTGTCTGTGTGGAGTCTGCACGTTCTCCCCGTGTCTGTGTGAGTTTCCTCTGAGTGCTCTGGTTTCCTCCCACAGTCCAAAGATGTGCAGGTTAGGTGGATTGGCTATGCTAAATTGCCCCTTAGTGTCAGGGGAACTAGCTAGGGTAAATGCATGGGGTTATGAGGATAGGGCCTAGGTGGGATTGTGGTCGGCGCAGACTCGATGGGCCGAATGGCCTCCTTCTGCACTGTAGGGATTCTATAATTCAGAATACTAATTTTCATAAAAATATCAATTCTTCTCTTAAGGTTTCTGTCTCCAATCCAGTTATAGAATCAAAGAATCCCTACAGTGCAGAAGGAGGCCATTCGGCCCATCAAGTCAGCACCAGCCACAATCCCACCAAGGCCCTATTCCCATAACCCCATGTATTTACCCTGCTAATCCCACTGACACTAGGGTCAATTTAGCATGGCCAATCAACATAACCTGCACATCGTTGGACTGTGAGAGCAAACCGGAGCACCAGGAAGAAACGCACGCAGACATGGGGAAAAAGTACAAACTCCACACAAACAGTGACCGGAGGCCGGAATTGAACTTGGGTCCCTGGCGCTGTGAGGCAGCAGTGCTAACCACTGTGCCACCGTGCCACCCAGTCATCAGGTGCAAAGTATAATCTTGAAAAACATTTCCAGCTTCTTTTCTGAAGAAATGTTTCCTGCAAAACCTTCCACTTGCAAATTTTCTGGCAGTTCCATCGTCTAATTGGTTCTATTTGCCAACATGGTCCAGTTGTTGTTTCAACATCTGCAGCAGTGGTTCCTCAGTTTGAAATTTATAGTTCTAATGAACAAAGTGTGGTGTTCATCACTGGACTTGCTAACAAACCATTAATGACATCCATTTCACCTCACATCATCTTCATAATTTCTCTTATCCCCATGAATGTTATATATGTTATATTTCATAGCTCGGCCACATGTATCAGTGGTTAAACAATAAAATAGAGATATTCAATGATGGAGTGGTCCACACAACACAAGGAATGTGCATGCACTGATAATAATGATAAAGATTGGTTGTTATTAATTTTCTCTTACCAGAGAACAGATGTTTCTCCTGAGTTAATATAGCCAATCAAATTTTGCTTCTGATAAATCCAGGCACAATGTAGGTTGTAGGTTTTAGCATGAAAAACATACATGATCTCAAAGGAAAGTCACTTTCAGTATGTTAGATTAATATTAAAAAGATAAGTATATCCTATTGTTTAAACTCTGACTGAAAGACAGTGCACGAGAGATAGAAGCAGGAGTGGGCCACATGGCCCTTCAAACCTGCCCCATGGCTGATTTATGCCAGCCTCAACTCCTTTTCTGTGCCATTTCCCCATAGCCCTCTATTACTCGATCTATCAAATATTCATCCACCTCTAGTTTAAATACTTCTCATGATCCAGCCTCCACCACCCTTTGGGACAGAGAATTCTAGAGATTCACCACCCTTCGCGAGAAGAAATTTCAGTTTTAAATGACCGGCCCTTTATCTTGTCGCGATGTCCCCTTGTTCGAGACTCTCCCACTGGTGAAAACATCTCACTATCTACCCTGTCAAGCCCCCTCAGGATCTTATATGTTTGTATAAGATCACCCCTCACTCTAAACTCCAAGGAATACAGACCCAGACTATTTAGTCTCTCTTGATAGGAGTCACCCTAGGAATTAGCAAGGTGAATCTCCTTTGGACTGTCTCCAATGTTACTCTATCTTTTTTTAGGTAAAGGACCAAAACTATTTGCAGTATTCCAAATGAGGCCTCACCTGTACAATTGCAGCAAAACCTTCCTATTTTTTTATGCTGCAACTCCTTTGCAGTAAAGGCCAAAATGTTGTTTGCCTTCTTAACTACTTGTTGGATCTGCTTCCAACCTATTGTGATTCATGTACTCGGACAGCTAGATCCCTCTATATTTCACTCACCTGTAGTCTCTCTCCATTTAAATAATAATCTATCTTTTAATTCCTCTGACCAAAGTGCATGACCTCACACTTCCCCACATTAAACTCCATTTGCCAGGTTTTCGCCCAGTCACCCAATCTATCTATATCTGGAATGCTCCCATTTTGACACCAAGTGCTGAGGCATGTTTCCCGGTTCGGCAGCCAGCAGGAAAACACGCCAATCTTTTAGCCCCGACCTCATTAATTTTGCACCCATGTGCTTTACGCTGTACTCAGTGGCAGGGCAGGCCCAGATGGTGCGTAGTCTACCTTTGTGTCCGGGTGCCATATTGAAATGGTGCCCAAGGAAGAAGGTGGACTTCCTGAAAATGAAGACAGATCCCCTGGAACATTCTGAGGCTGGAAGATAGACTCTCTCCAGGGCGGGGTGGAATTGGGCCTTCATCTGCATCACGAGACCTCTGGCGGCCTGTGGTGGAAGTTTCCGTTGTAAATTCACGCAGGGATAATACCAATTTCTGGACCTGCTGCCATATTCTCCCACCATGCCTGTCATCGAACATGCTGGCAGGGGCTTATGAGAATTCTGCCCAAAATCACTATATTGGCCGAATTGGCCGATGGCCGATGCAGCTAATCTTTTGTTTCATTCTTTCTCGGGGTATGGGTGTTGCTGGCTGGGCACCATGGCTATCCTTGATCACTTCCTTTTACCTCTCATCACCTATATTGTCTATCCGACACCCATTTGTTTTGCACCATCTCAAGACAAGCTCTTACCCATGTAATTTCAAGTATATAAAAGCAGATTAAAGTTTATTCATTAGTGTCACAAGTAGTCTTACATTAACACTGCAATGAGGTTACTGTGAAAATCCCCCAGTTGGTGCACTCTGTGGATGCTGGAACCTGAAACAAAAGCAGAAAATGCTGTAAAATTCTCAGCAAGTCCGACAGCATCAGTGGAGAGAGAATAGAGCCAATGTTTTGAGTCTGGATGACCCTTCATCAAGTATACCTCTCTACTTAAGTGACCAACTAGCCGCTGTTCTCTGCCCTGGGTGGCATGGTGGTGCACTGGTTGGCACTGCTGCTTCACAATGCCAGGGACCTAGGTTTGATTCCAGGCTGGGGTCTATCTGTGTGGAGTTTGCATGTTCCCCCCGTGTCTGTGTGGGTTTTTGTCAGGTGCTCCAGTTTTCTCCCACTGTCCAAAAGCTGCAGATTAGGTGGATTGGCTATGCTAAATTGCGCCTTAGTATGTTTGTCTGTGAGTGTGGCTATGCGTGATGTGGTGGAATGCCCTTCAAACTATAAGTCCCTGGTGACAGACTAGCGGCCTGTTCCAGGAATAATTAGCTACAGAAACAGACAAAACTCTGACCTATGCACCGCCACATGTGAAAAGGTTGTGAGAGAGAGATTCTCTGCCCTATCGATAAATCCATTTCTCTCTTTATTTTCTCCATTTTATCATGAAACTCACCTCCTACTGCTTTTAATGCGTTCCCTCCACGTTACCCACCATCTTTTTCAAAAATGCTGTCGTGAACCATTTGGCGATGCCTTTGAATAAAACAGCTGCCATTCACTCTCTCCATATCATTTCATCTTAAACCTCACATGACACCGCCAAAATCTTGCTGCTGTTCACGCCGGCGGGATCTTACAGTCCTGCCGATGGTGCACCCCTGCCGCACATTTCCTAGTGGTCAGGGGTACATTCAGTGGGAAACCCCATTGACACTCCTTGATAACCACCTCCATCACTTACCCCCATCCCTCCTCTGCCAATCCCTAAACTGTATTTTGCACTGATTTTGGATGCTGATGCATTATTCACTGCCACTGGTGCTTGTGCTTTCACTCACCTCGGCTCCATAGTCTGGAATTCCTTTTGTAAACTCTTCCAACTTAGCCTCACATCCTTTAACATCCTCTTAAAACACAACAAAGCCCAAGCTTTTGGTCATCCTTTTTGAAATGGATGCTGTAATGACTTCAGTCAGCCCATTGAGGTTGGCCTATTGGAGTATGAACTCCCTGATTATGGAGTCAATTGATGGGCCAATCAGGGAGTCTTTTCCTTGTATTTAACCAGGAGTGTCAGTTCCTCTGGCACTCCCGAAGGTAGACTGCTGACTGAGAGCGCTCTGTGTACTGCTGTTGAAATTGTAAATAAAGGGATTTTGGTGAAGGGACTTCTGCCTCCAAAGACCAGTTACAGATGCTCAGCGTGCACTTTAAATTACAGCTCTGTGAAGCGCCTTGAGGTGTTTGTCTTAACACTTTATCACTGTCAGCATATTTGTCGCAAAATTCTTTCCAAACCTCAGAACCTGCTTGCCATCTCTTTTTCGCCGTACTTCCAAGTATAACATTCATTGAATTTTGGAACTCAACCCATGAGAAGCACAGAAAAGAGTGAGCTATTTGGCACATTCCTGTCTTGTGCAAATAATTCATATGCACATAAAATGTTAACTTAAAAACGCTATGTCTGTGAGGGACATAAAATGTGAGAGGTTAGTTTTGTAAACGTTGAGGCCAAATGGGAATCTTTCTGTACAAATCGGACATGGCTAAAGTATTAAATGATTACTTTACATCAACCTTCAGAAAGGAAACAAAATACCACAAAGGGGAGGATAGTATTTGATAGAACAGATGAACTAAAAGCATTAGCATGACTGAAAGTTGGTCAGTCAAGTGCTTCGACTGCAGTGCATCCTAAGTTGCTGAAAATAACAGAGGCAGGGACAGCAGAGACATTGGTTTGAATCATTCAATCCTTATTTAATACTGGAATTGTACCAGAGAGCTCGAGGGTGGTTAATGTCAGGCCACTATTCAAGAAATGCAAGAATGACAAAGCAGGGAACTGCAAGCCTGCCAAGCTAACATTAATGGTGGGTGTCAATATTATTAAATTCTAAGGATAAAGATATTCACAGAAATTCATGAACTGTCTCTTGTTCAGTATTATGTATTCTGCTGATGTATTATATTAACTTTCTACTTTTCCTTCAACTCAAAATCACAGCTCTTGCTTCTGAGGGTCATCATAGATTGTAGAATTCCCACAGTGCGGAAGGAGGCCATTCGGCCTATCGAATCTGCACCGACCACAATCCCACCCATGCCCTATTCCCATAATCCTATATTTACCCTACTAATCCCCCTGACACTAAGGGGTAATTTAGCACGGACAATCAACCTAACCCACACATCTTTCGGACTTTGGGAGGAAACCCAGACCACCCGGAGGAAACCCACGCAGATACGGGGAGAAAGTACAAACTCCACATAGACAGTGGCCCGAGGCCGGAATTGAATTGAACCCGGGTCCCTGGCGCTGTGATGCAGCAGTGCTAACCACTTATCCTCCTTTTATACATTCCTAAACTTTTAGCTGCTTCGGCCAATTCGGCTCCGCTCCATGTCTGCCGCTCAGGGCCTGACAATATTTCAATGTCTCAAATGGGTCTATTTGCCCAAAGGCAGGTAAGTATTTCTTTTCTCATACTTTGATTAAACCAGGATGCTCATAGGAGTCAGCCCAGAGGCTGCGTCATCATGACAGGGAAGGCAATGGACTAGTGGTGTTATTGCGAGACTATGAATCTAATGTTCTGAGGACCCGGGTTCAAATCTTGCCACAGCAGATGGTGAAATATGGATTAAATAAAAAAATACCTTGTAATTACAAATCTACTGATGACCATGAAACCATTGTCAATTGTTGGAAAATCTATCTGGTTCATTAATGTCCTTAGAGAGTGAAATCTGCTGATATGTGACTCCAGAGCCACAGCAATGTGGTTGACTCTCAACTGCCCTCCAAGGGCAACAGGGGATGGGCAATAGATGTTGATCAGCCAGTGATGCTCACGTCCCACGAATGAATAAAACAAATAATCCATTTTATCCTCATTGTTAAATGTAATGATGGACATTCATAAACTTTGTCAGAAATACGAAAGGTATTTATTAAGAAGAAAAACTATGCAGGGACCAACAGCCCCCGGCTGCCCTACCAGGCTACATCGTCCATACATGTCTTCTACATGTCATCTGCCTAGGAGAGGACTCCATCCCTAGGGTGATTACCCACTCTCCTTACCAGTTAGTCCTCCAAGCCAGGTGACCCTCTTCTGCGTGTTGCCCTTCAAGGGACAATGACCACAAATCACCACAGTGCACACTCTGGAATCGGTATTAAATTCACTTGCTCAATGTACAGTTAGTTGGCAACAACTTGCATCATGTGGGTTTGCACTCAGTATCCTGGGCCACAGTTTTTCTTTCATTCAACTCTTTCATTCTGTGCCAGTCCTTTGTGTCCCCTTTATTCTAAACAAGACCATCAAGTTAGGGACTGTCTGCTGGGTGAAAAAGCGGTGGGTACAAATGTCAGCTTCCTAGCTTTGCCCCTGCTGGCGCTACTGATGGCGAACCCTCCATAAATGTTGCGTAGAAGATTTTCAGCTTGCCCTGGATGGTGCAGGGGGGGGGGAGGTGGTGCATGCCGTGCTTGCACTGGGAACACAGAGTGTGGGAAGATAGTGACATAAGACAGTGCTGACTTGGCTCACAAACTGCCATTTTGTACCTTACAACGCCTATTAAAGCCCTTTCTCGGAGTGATTAAGAAAGGGCTTTAAGAACATGTATTCAGTTCCACAAGCGCCACCTCTCCCCATCCCCCCATTTGCGCTATGTAAAGTGATCACCAAAGGACTTTTGGATTCATGAGGAGTGACGTTGGACTTTGATAGGACGTCAGATGAGTTGGAAGGCTGGTCAGGAGAATGCCTGTGTTTGGGAGTCGGGGACATCATTCCAGACCTCCTGAGCTGGATATAGGGCACAGAGTGTAGGAAGGAGAAGCAGTGGGCGGAGAGGTGTCTCAATACACGACGTATCCACCAAGGGTCTGCAGAAAGCACTTTGTTGACCTCCAGCTCAGCTCGGAGCAATGTCTATGGCAGCTCCCTGTGACCGTGTAGCAAGGCAAGGTCAGCACTGCCAGTGGCTAATAATCACCTGGCCCTCCATTTCCATGCCAAAGCATCCCTCCAGGTGGAAGCAGGTGACATTGCCAACATGTCACAATTCACCATGCATCACGATATCAGGGAGGTGAAAAAGACCCAATATGCTGCGCGATAGAGACAGCATTATTGTCTTTTTTAACCAGAGAGAAGGAGGAGGACCTATCATGGGGCTTTGCCAGGCTAATGGGATTCCGAATGATGCTCGGTGCAATTAACTACAAACATGTAGCTCTGCGGGCCCCTTATATTAACAAGAGAGAGATGTAATGCGACTGGAAGGGCTACCACTCCGTGAACATGTAGTTGGTGTACAACTATGCACAGAGCACTCTTGCCAGTTTAATCTTTCTATCCTGGCATCAGCTTGGAGGACATGCCCCTGTCTCCATCAACAGGGACCAAGTAGAAATGGTCAAAAGCTTCAAGTTTTTAGGTGTCCTGTCAACAACCTGTCCTGGTCCCTCCATGCCGACACTATAGTTAAGAAAGCCTCAGAAGACTAAGGAAATTTGGCATATCTGCTACGATTTTAACTAACTTTTACAGATGCAGCATAGAAAGCATTCCTTCTGGTTGTATCACAGCTTGGTATGGCTCCTGCTCTGTCCAAGACCACAATAAACTACAAAGAGTCATGAACAAAGCCCAGTCCATCACTCAAACCAGCCTCCCACCCATTGACACTGCCTTGATAAAACAGCCAGGATAATTAAGGACCCCACACACCCCGGACATTCTCTCTTCCACCTTCTTCCGTCGGGAAAAAGATACAATGTCTGAGGACACATACCAACCGACTCAAGAACAGCTTCTTCCCTGCTGCCATCAGACTTTTGAATGGACTTACTTCAGTTGATCTTTCTCTACATCCTAGCTCTGACTGTAAAACTACATTCCGCACTCTCTCCTTAGAGCGCGCAAGAAACAATACTTTTCACTGTATACTAATACATGTGACAATAATAAATTAAATCAAATCAGCAACAACACATTTATCCTGTGGCACTCTGTCACACCCTTTGGTGCATCAGAACAAACCAAAGGCTGGCTGCTTGGCAATCTGTTCCCTCCTTTGGGACACCATCTCACGCCAACAGTGTACAAACACAGGTAAATAATGAGGACTACGGATATATGCCCCTCCACTTTCACATACATGTGGTGTACCAAGCTTAAGGTGGGCACCTCTGGTCTCCAAAGGAAAATTGGAGCAGCCTTTTTTGGGACCTGAAGAGTCAGTCCCTTGAATTTGGGTGTGTTTTCAACAGTGTAATCTAGGCTGACATGTTTCTCAGCAACAGTTGAACTTCTGCATTTCAGAAATTGATTGTGAGCATGTTTAATCAATTATGGAATGCATTAGTAACTTGAAAAAAGAATGAGGTGGAGATGCCGGCGTTGGACTGGGGTAGGCACAGTAAGACGTCTCATAACACCAGGTTAAAGTCCAACAGGTTTATTTGGAATCACGAGCTTCATCACCTGAGGAAGGGGCAGCGCTCCGAAAGCTCGTGATTCCAAATAAACCTGTTGGACTTTAACGTGGTGTTGTGAGACTACTTGCTGAAAAAAGAATGGTTATCATTACCAGTGGAAAGGAAAGTTCATGTGTACTCTGAAGGGCTGCAATAAGATGTTAAGCGGCTGGATCTCAGATACTCACTAATCTGCTATCAATACCATTATTAATAAGGCATTAGTTGTAAATTTGATCCAAATCCACTGTAATTTAAGTGTGAAGGTAGTTTAACTTACAACAAGAGCCTGAAATGTACAACAACGTAATTTTAGCAAAGGGCAGGTGACACTGCAAGCACTTAATCATGGTTAGTGTTAAGCCTTTAGAATCACATTACAAGGCTGCAGATGTTGTCCTTAATCTAATTATACCAATGAAGTTCCATTCAATCCCCTTCAAAAATGTATAAAACTTTGTAAGCATTGTGTGGGTTAGATTAAAAATTAAGTTAATTGCTGGCCTTTGACATAACTGATGCAGAATGACAAGGAAAATGGTGAGAGTTTAATTATTAGCTATTTAATGTGAATTATATTTTGATAGATAAAGCTTAGAGTTTATTTATTAGTGTCACAAGTAAGCTTACATTATCAATGAAGTCACTGTGAAAATCCCCCAATCGCCACACTCCGGCGCCTATTCGGTTGCACTGAGAATTTAAGACAGCTAATGCACCGAACCAGCACATCTTTCGGACTGGGGGAGGAAACCGGAGCACCCGGAGGAAACCCACACAGACACAGGGAGAACGTGCAGACAACAAACAGACAGTGACCCAAGCCGGGAATCGAACCCAGGTCCTTGGTGCTGTGAGGCAGCATAGATTTGCACATATACTGGCTCGGCAGAACAGTGGTTAGCACTGCTGCTTCACAGCGCCGGGGACCCAGGTTCGATTCCCGGCTTGGGTCACCGTCTGTGTGGAGTTTGCACGTTCTCCCCATGTCTGCATGGGTTTTGGGTTTCCTCTGGGTGCTCTGGTTTCCTCCCACATTCTGAAAGACGTGTTGGTTAGGTGCATTGACCCGAACAGGTGCCGGATTGTGGCAACTAGGGGAATTTTACAATAACTTCATTACAGTGTTAATGTAAGCCTTACTTGTGACTAATAATAAATAAACTTTATCAGATAATATTAAGAATATCTAAAGTTATGATAAACTTAATGTTTCAAAGTTATATTGGGGCAAAGATTTGGTGGCGATTTCTGTCTAATACTTATGTTGTGAAAGAGATGGCCAAGAAGGGGTCTTAAGCTGAAGCACCTATTTAGCTCAAATCTAGCACAAGACCCATCTTGAAAAAGAATTGAGACCAGGGTTAGAAATGGCTGCTCTGAGGCTCGATAAACAGCTGAACACCACTTCAAATGTCTGGCAGCACTCATTAAAGAAGCTGCATGGCATTTTGGGGGCAGCACAAGTGGCACAAAGGTTAGCTCTGCTGCCTCACAGTGCAAGGGATCAGGGTTCAATTCCAACCTCGGTTGACTGTCTGTGTAGAGTTTGTACATTCTCCCCGTGTCTGCGTGGGTTTCCTCCGGGTGCTCTGGTTTCCTCCCACACTCCAAAGGTGTGCAGGTTAGGTGGATGCTAAATTGCCATGCTGAATTGCCCCTTAATGTCAGGGGGACGAGCAGGGTAAATACATGGGGTTACGGAAATGGGGATTGTTGTCGGTGCAGGCTCAATGGGTCAAATAGCCTCTTTCTGCACTGTAGGGATTCTATTATTCTATTCTATGAACTAACATCCACAGGCTAGCTGTTTGAAAATAAGCATGGCATTGATGCTGATTTTAAATACTACTTAAGGAATACGTGCCATTTGTTATGCACACCATTTCATGGCCATTGCTGCTGAAGTTGCGAAGAGGACCGCTAAATCACATAGGGAAGCTTTTGGGACACTTAAGCAATTGGGCCATACTTATTCCAGAAATTCTCTGGAAAAGAGTAAGTGCCAAACTGCTACTCCATCTTGTGAGTCAGGAAGAAGAAGGGAGTGCTTCGTAATCAGCATCTAGCTAGAGATCCCCCATGGACTGTGTAATGACTTCAACAAGGCCCATGAGGTTGGCCTTTTTGAGTATGAGATCCCTGATTGAGGCAATAATTGTCTGCCCAATCAGGGAACCTCACCTGTGTGTATATATATATATTGAGGAGTGTCAGGGCTACTGACACTCCGGATTCTGACTATGTACCTGAAGCACCCTAAGGAGTGGAATTGGGTTTGGGTGGCACAGTGACTAACATTGCTGCCTCACAGCGCCAGGGACCCGGGTTCAATTCTGACCTCAGGTCGCTGTCTGGGTGGAGTTTACACATTCTCTCCATGTCTGCGTGGGTTTCCTCCGAGTGCTCCAGTTTCCTCCCACAGTCCAAAGGTGTGCGCGTTAGGTGGATTGGCCATGCTAAATTGACCCTAGTGTCAGGGGGATTAGCAGGGTAAATATGTGGGGTTACAGGGATAGGGCCTGGGTGTGATTGTGATCGGTGCAGACTCGATGGGCTGAATGGCCTCTTCCTGTACTGGAGGGATTCTATGATTCTATGAAATAAAGGGAATCTGATGAAGGGACACCAGCCTAAGGAGTATCATTTCAGCCGAGATGAAGAATAGGAGTGCTTTCCGTAGTCTTGGCTATCCTGATCAGATGTTGTTCACCGTGTATTTTCACACTCGCGAATAGGCCACTTTTGGACCAGAAAAATACACACACACACACCCCCCCACCCCCAATCTCCTGACTCCATAAAATAATTGCAGGCCACTACAGGCTCATCCTCAATCACCTGCCATCACCACATCCTGTGAATTACTTGTGAGTCTTGGTGCCTTGAAGACAGCTACATCAGTGTGCATAATTGACACTGCGGCTCACCCAAATTATGATGATGAGCCACGAGCCACAATCCTCATGCTTATCCACTCGGCGCAAGTCGCTGTTTAACATTGAAATCACGTTTGATTTGAAGCCCTGTCCAATTTCTACCGCCGTAGAATTTTTACTTAAGATGCAAACTGTATTAAAAAGAAAAATCACCTGGGGCTGTTTTCAGGTTCAATTCTGTTCAATTCATGTGAAGTCTGGCTTAAAAGGTGAACTGGCAATGACATGGATAAAAATAGACCAACATACAGATGCCAAAGATAGTTTGTCCTGAGGGTTCTAAAGTAAGAAAACCTGGAAACGTGTCTATCTATACCCCAGACAGCCAAGGGAAAAATCTATTGTTTTGTATACTCTATATTTGTACATACAAACAAATTGCTGTATATAGAACTGCAGTGAGATTGCCTGAAGTATTGAACATAATAGCAATCATCTCTTGCCAGTAATTTCACTGACTCCTTTCATTCAGGAGGAACATTGAGTTTTGAGTGAGAATCTGGCTTTTGGTTAAATGTCCACCAGTTTATATTATCCACCCGTTTCAGTTGAATGGAAACCTTAGCATCGGCATGAGTAGCAAATCCATGAATGAATTACGAGGAGGTCAGTTCTTTGGAATGGCTCCATGGGCTGAATCATTCAGCAAAGTGATGGGTTTGAAACGACGATTACAACTTGCCTTTGTAGAGGGCCTCTAATGTATTAAAACTTCCCAGGGTACTGCGCAGTAACGCTGTCAAACAAAATTCAGATACACAGCCAGACGAAGAGATTTTGGAACAGATGGCCAAGTCTCTTAAATCTCAAACGTTGGCCGGAATTTTACCGCCCCAACCACCATGGGAGCCAGAGTGAGCGAGGGGCAGTGGAACATGGAAAGGTCTGTTGACCTCGGGTGGGATTTTTCCAGTTTCGGGATGAGCAAGGCTATAAAATCCTACCCATTGTCTACATTAAACAACACGTCATTAGTCCCTATCCTCTTCTTACCATAATCTTGGGAGTGTGGTCTGGGATCATAACAGCTGTAGAAGCTAAAGAAGGTGCTCTGACGAAGGGTCATCCAGACTCGACACGTTAACTCTGTTCTCTCTCAACAGATGCAGTCAGACCTGCTGAGATTTTCCAGCATTTTCTGGTTTTGTTACAGATTGCATTGTTGGATACAACAACAATGACATGGAAGCAAAGGAGTGCTTATTTTTTGAAATTATATATGCCTATGATATTCTTAATGCATACACTGTCATGCAGCCTCACACCACTTCTTAATGGTTGAATTTTTATTCAAGAAATGTGATCTTGAAGAATAATAAACACAAGAGTACCAGTAAAGAAAAGAACAAAGAAAATTACAGCGCAGGAACAGGCCCTTCGGCCCTCCAAGCCTGCACCGACCATGTTGCCTGACTGAACTAAAACCCCCTACCCTTCCAGGGACCATATCCCTCTATTCCCATCCTATTCATGTATTTGTCCAGACACCCCTTAAAACTTACTATCGTATCTGTTTCCACTGCCTCCCCCAGCAGCGCGTTCCAGGCACCCACCACCCTCTGTGTAAAAAAACTTGCCTCGTCCATCTCCTTTAAACCTTGCCCCTCACACCTTAAACGTGTGCCCCCTTGTAATTGACTCTTCCACCCTGGGAAAAAGCTTCTGACTATCCACTCTATCCATGCCCCTCATAATCTTGTAGACTTCTATCAGGTCGCTCCTCCAATTATTTCCTATTTCAGAATAAATTTAGCAATCCCACACAGCAGTAAACCATTTTTGAAAGGACTATGCGTTAGTGGACTAGTGCTACAGTGTTGTACCTCTTTCTCTAGTTTGCTGACTGCTTTGAGTGTGGTTCCCTAATGGAACAACAGGATAAGTGAATGAACGCTGAAATGCTTTTGTTCAAAAATGTTTGATCTGTAAATAACCCAAAAACAAATCAGTGAACTGAGTCCTATCATTCTTAATTAGATACTTCAAAATTTCTTGGCCTGTTGTTTGCATGTGGTCATTGTGCCGGAATGACCATCTGAAAACCGTCTTTAGTCTTGAATAAATTCTCCCTCTTAGACAATTGTAGTTGTTACAGAAATCAGCAACTCTTTCCTTCTGAAATAATCCTTTGAGCATCATTGCTAGTCATTACTGATTCTTCTGTCAGGTGTTGTAAAACTGGGGTCCGGGTACTCCTGGGGATCCACAGAGACTTTCCAGGAGGCACATCGCTGTCTCCAACACAAAGAACAAAGAAAAGTACATCACAGGAACAGGCCCTTCTGCCCTCCAAGTCCGTGCCGATCATGATGCCCTAACTAAACTACAAAAAAAAACTTTCTGCCCCTACTAGGTCCGTATCCCTGTATTCCCTCCTATTCAAATACCCATCCAAATGCCTCTTAAATGTTACTAATGTGCCTGTTTCCACCACCTCCTCTGGCAGCACGTTGGTTAAGAAGGTTAAGGCTCATGGGATACAAGGAGAAGTGGCTAGATGGGTGGAGAACTGGCTTGGCCATAGGCGACAGGGGGTAGTGGTCGAAGGGTCTTTTTCCGGCTGGAGGTCTGTGACCAGTGGTGTTCCGCAGGGCTCTGTACTGGGACCTCTGCTATTTGTGATATATATAAATGATTTGGAAGAAGGTGTAACTGGTGTAATCAGCAAGTTTGCGGATGACACGAAGATGGCTGGACTTGCGGATAGCGAAGAGCATTGTCAGGCAATACAGCAGGATATAGATAGGCTGGAAAATTGGGCAGAGAGGTGGCAGATGGAGTTTAATCCGGATAAATGCGAAGTGATGCATTTTGGAAGAAATAATGTAGGGAGGAGTTATACAATAAATGGCAGAGTCATCAGGAGTATAGAAACACAGAGGGACCTAGGTGTGCAAGTCCACAAATCCTTGAAGGTGGCAACACAGGTGGAGAAGGTGGTGAAGAAGGCATATGGTATGCTTGCCTTTATAGGACGGGGTATAGAGTATAAAAGCTGGAGTCTGATGATGCAGCTGTATAGAACGCTGGTTAGGCCACATTTGGAGTACTGCGTCCAGTTCTGGTCACCGCACTACCAGAAGGACGTGGAGGCGTTAGAGAGAGTGCAGAGAAGGTTTACCAGGATGTTGCCTGGTATGGAGGGTCTTAGCTATGAGGAGAGATTGGGTAAACTGGGGTTGTTCTCCCTGGAAAGACGGAGAATGAGGGGAGATCTAATAGAGGTGTACAAGATTATGAAGGGTATAGATAGGGTGAACAGTGGGAAGCTTTTTCCCAGGTCGGAGGTGACGATCATGAGGGGTCACGGGCTCAAGGTGAGAGGGGCGAAGTATAAACTCAGATATCAGAGGGACGTTTTTTACACAGAGGGTGGTGGGGGCCTGGAATGCGCTGCCAAGTAGGGTGGTGGAGGCAGGCACGCTGACATCGTTTAAGACTTACCTGGATAGTCACATGAGCAGCCTGGGAATGGAGGGATACAAACGATTGGTCTAGTTGGACCATGGAGCGGCACAGGCTTGGAGGGCCGAAGGGCCTGTTTCCTGTGCTGTACTGTTCTTTGTTCTTTGTTCATTGAGGTTGTGTAAATCTGTGTGTGAACGGCTCTCTGATTCACGTTCCAGGCACCCACCACTCTGTATGAAAAATTTCCCTCGCACATCTCCCTTAAACTTACCCCCTCTCACCTTGAACCTGTACCCCCTTGTAATAGACAATTCCACCCTTGGAAAAAGCCCCTGTCTATGCCTCTCATAATGTTGTAGACCTCTATCAGGTCTCCCCCTCTGCCTCCATCTTTCCAGTGAAAACAATCCTAGTTTATTCAACCTCTCCTCACAGTCAACACCCTCAAGACAGGCAACATCCTGGTGAACTTCGTTTGCACTCGCTCCAAAGCTTCCACGTCCTTCTGGTAGTGTAATTGCATGTAATACTCCAAATGCGGCCTAACCAAGGTTTTATATAGCTGCAACATAATTTCCCAGTGTACTCAGTGCCCTGGCTGATGAAGGCTTGCATACCATGTGCTTTTTTAATCACCTTGGCCATCTGTGTTGCCACTTTTAGGGAACTGTGGACCTGCACGCCCAGATCCCTCTATGTTAATGTTCCAAAGGGTTCTGTCATTTACACTATAATTCACACCTAAATTTGATCCTCCAAAATGCTTCACCTCGCATTTGTCTGGATTAAGCTCCATCTGCCATTTCTGTGCCAAGCCTCCAATCTATCTATACACTGTTGTATCCTCTGACAATCCCCACACTATTAGCAACTCCACCAATCTTCATGTCATCCGCAAACTTACAAATCAGACCAACCACATTTTCCTCCAGATCATTTATATGTATTATAAACAACAGAGGTCCCAGCATTGATCCCTGCAGAACACCACTAGCTACAGATCTCCATTCTGAAAAACCATCACTACTCCCTGTCTTCTATAATCAAGCCAGTTCTGTATCCACCTAGCCCGCCCACCCCGAATCCCATGTGAGTGTGGTGAACCACTGTAACTACATGTGTATGCCTGGACATACCCATGCTGCACCTGGCCCGAGACTCCTCCCTTTCCACCTGAGACTCCTCCCTTTCCACCAGAGCGAGGTATAAAGGTGATGGTTCCTCCTCCTCGCCTCAGTCTGGGCCAGGTCAGCTACAAGGGTGTGCTCCTGTTCTTTGCGAATAAAAGCCTGTTAATTCACTCACTCTCTGGAGTCCGCGTATCGTGATTGATAGTTCATCAGTGAGTTTAGTTTTTGTGCCAGTCTGCCATGTGGGACCTTGTCAAATGCCTTACTAAAGTCCAAATAAACTGCATCCACAGCCCTTCCCTCATCAATTATCTTTGTCACCTCTTCAAAAATCTCAATAAGGTTGGTGAGACACGGCCTTCCTGTACAAAGCCATGCTGCCTATCACTAACTGGTCCATCTTCTAAATGTGCATATATCCTGTCCCTCAGTATCTTCTCCAAAAGCTTTCCCACCACTGGCATCAGGTTTAATGGCCTATAATTTCCTGGATTACCCCTGCTTCCTTTCTTAAACAAGAGAATAACATTGTCTATTCTCCAGTCTTCTGCAACCTTGCCTGTGGTCAAAGAGGATGTGAAGATATCTGTTAAGCCCCAGCTATTTCTTCCCTTGCCTCCTGCAGTAACCTGGGATAGATCCCATCCGGCCCCGGGGACTTGTCTACTTTAATGCAATTTAGGATACTCAACATTTCCTCCTTTGATATATTGACGTTCTCCACAGCGTTCACACACCAATCCCTGACCTCAACATCCGTCATGTCCTTCTCCTTGGTGAATATAGAGACAGAGTCCTCAATAAGGATTTCACCCACTTCCTGTGGCACCACGGATAACTTCCCGCCATTGCCCTTCAATGGGCCTACTCTTTCTCCTGCTACCCTCTTGCTCCTAAATACATGCATAAAAAGCATTGGGATTCTCTTTGACCCTGTTTGCTAAAGACATTTCCTGGTCCCTTTTAGCCCTCCTAGTAGCACGTTTAAGTTCCTTCCTACTTTCACTATACTCTTCAGTGGCTTTGTCAGTTTTAGATGCCTAGACCTTTTTCCTTTTGACTAAGCTTACAATTTTTCTTGTCATCCACGGTTCCCAAATTCTGCCATTTCTATCCTTCATTTTTGCAGGGAAATGCCTGTCCTGCACTTCAAAATATTTTCTAACTGGAAACCACTTCAATAGCTGAATAGGAAATCAAATGTTTTATAGTTGTAATAATAATGGTTGATGGTATATTTTGCATTCAGCAGGGTTGTCAGCTGAATGTCTTACCTGGACAGGGTGGCAGTGCTCAAGCAGTATTTATTTCTGAGAACCTGTGAGGGGAATTTTAATCAGCTGGATCGTATGGGTTTGGGTGTGAGAGAGGGGGTTAAGATCAGTAAAATTGTCAGTGCATCGGGAATTTGACTCCAACCCACTGACTTCAGGATTAAACTTAATACTTTCATACAACCCTCTTGGGAGAGCTGCATGCCTTTTAGCATGCATTAATTTCTCAGTTTGAGTCATATTCCAACTCACCCTCAAACTTAATTTCACATTCACGATTTCTAGGCTTCCTCATGATCTTCAGTGAAGAAGACAAGGTGAAAGAAAGCACAGTAGCAATTGAGGGACCTGAATGAAATTCAAGGAGATATTGCAATAAATATCCAGTATTCACAGCTGCTTTCTTATCTGCTCCTGGGAAAGGGTTTGTTCCCAGTTGCATGTCTGCTTTTGCCATTCCCCCGTCAAGTGTCCCAGTTGCATTTCACTGATATCACTGCGTCGATAAGCACTTGGTGCAGGTCAAGGTGCCATTGTAAGGTCAAGGTTAACCCAGCTGTCATTCTATTGGGTGGTTGACATGATTGGCCGGATTTTCTGGCCGGGCTTGCCCCAAGTCCAGAAAATCCTGCCCGAGGTCAACGGACTTTTCCATAGTCCGCCCCTCGCTCGCTCCAATTCCTGTGGCCGGCGGGACAGTAAAATTCACCTCTATGTCATCCAGAATCTGTACATCCTGGTGGTCCTGTTCTGCATGGATTCAGTCACCCTTGATGTTCCAGGTGTTGGCCACTCTATTCGCGCCTCACGACATCATTGTAATGCCCTGCTGTATTAACCTACACATGCTTGTGGAGGACTCCTCCATTCTGTCAGCAATTGTGGTTAGTTTGCTTTGAAGGCCTGTCAGTGCATCACACACGGCTGCCGCACAACTTAACTTCATCAGTGGTTTGTGGGTTACAGAATCTATGTCCAGCTGACCAAAGACTGTGTCCCTGATGACTATATTCCAGTACTATCCTTGTCATCATGAGGTGGAGATGCCAGCGTTGGACTGGGGTGGGCACAGTAAGAAGTCTCACAACACCAGGTTAAAGTCCAACAGATTTATTTGAAATCACGAGCTTTCGGAACAGAGCACTGCTCCTTCATCAGGTGAGTGACTCAACTGATGAAGGAGCAGTGCTCCGAAAGCTCGTGATTCCAAATAAACCTGTTGGACTTTAATCTGGTGTTGTGAGACTTCTTACTGTATCCTTGTCATCACCATTTGTCGTTACTTACTTATGAAGTCTTATTCTTAGAGGTATACAGCACAGGAAATGGTCCTTCAGCCCATCATGTCTGCGCCAGTCAAAGACAAGCCACCTAACTATTCTAATTCCATTTTCCAACACTTACAGTCATAGAGTCATAGAAGTTTACAGCATGGAAACAGACCCTTCGGCCCAACTTGTCCATGACGCCTTTTTTTTAAAAACTCCTAAGCTAATCACAATTGCCTGCATTTGGCCCATATCCCTCTGTACCCATCGTACCCATGTAACTATCTAAATGCTTTTTAAAAGACAAAATTGTACCCGCCTCTCCTACTACCTCTGGCAGCTTGTTCCAGACACTCACCACCCTCTGTGTGAAGCAATGCCCCTCTGGACTCTTTTGTATCTCTCCCCTCTCACCTTAAACCTATACCCTCTGGTTTTAGACTCCCCTACCTTTGGAAAAAGATATTGACTATCGAGCTGATCTATGTCCCTCATTGGTCCATAGTCTTGTATGTCTTGACATCGCAAATGTATATCTAAATACTTCTTAAATGTTATGATCTCTGTGTCCACCACCCTTTTAGGCAGTGAGTTCCAGATTCCCACCACCTTTGGGTGAAAAGGTTTTTCCTTGCATCCGCTCTAAACCTCCTGCCCCTTACCTTAAACCTATGCCCCCTGGTCATTGATCCCTCCACCAAGGGGAAACATTTCTTCCTGCCTGCTCTCTCCATGCCCCTCATAATTTTATATATCTCAATCATGTCCCTCCTCAGTCTCCTCTGCTCCAAGGGAAACAATCCCTGTCTATCCAATCTCTCTTCATTACTAAAACTCTCTCGCCCAGACAACATCCTGATAAATCCCTTCCGCACCCTTTCCAGTGCTGTCACATCCTTCCTAAAATGTGGATTCCAAAACTGCACACAGTGCTCTTGCTGTGGCCTAACCAACGTTTTATATCATTCCAGCATAACATCCCTGCTCTTAAACTCAATGCCTTGACTAATAACGTGAAGTGTACCAGATGCCTTCTTAACCACTTTACCCACCTATCCTGCTACCTTAAGGGGCCAGAGTGTGTGCACACCAAGTTCCCTCTGATCCTTGGTGCTTCCCAGGGTCCTGCCATTCATCATGTATTCCCTTGCCTTGTCCTGTCCAAGTGCATCACCACACACTTATCCGGATTGAATTCCATTTGCCACTGAAGTGTGAGTCACCAGGTGAAAATCTCAACTATTTGCCTGCATGGCCCCATTGAAATGTGAGCTTTTGAGTTGCTGCATAGTCTGCATGGGATGCATGATAGTGCACCCTCAGAATGGCTCAGCTCCTCAGAGGAATCAGCATAGAATCATACAGTCATACCATACAATACAATCCTTACAGTGCAGAAGGAGGCCATTCAGCCCATTGAGCCTGCACTGATAACAATCCCACCCAGGCCCTATCCCCATAACTCCACATATTTACCCTGCTAATCCCCCTGACACTAAGGGGAAATTTGCCATGACCGATCAACCTAACCCGCACATTTTCGGACTGTGGGAGGAAACTGGAGCCCCCGGAGGAAACCCACGCAGACATGGGATGAATGTGCAAACTCCACACAGTCACCCAAGGCCGGAATCGAACCCAGGTCACTGGAGCTGTGAGGCAGCAGTGCTAACCACTATGCGGCCGTGCCACCCACAACTTCCATAACATTCTCTGACAGTTGTTGCATGTTTTCAATTAATTCAAGGGAGATGGGCTTCACTGGCGAGGCCTGCATTTATTGCCCATGCCTAATTGCCCTTGAGGAGGTGATGCTGAGCTGCCTTTTTGAACTGATGTATTCTATCTGTGTAGGTACACTCGCAGTGCTGTTAGGGAGGGAGTTCCAGCATCTTGATCCAGTGAAAGTGAAGGAATAGGGATAAATTTCCAAGTCAGGATGGTGAGTGCTTGGAGGGGAACTTCCAAGTGGCGGTGTTCCCATGTATCCGCTGCTCTTGTCCATCTAGATGGAAGTGGACTGGATTTGGAATGTGCTGCCTAAAGAGCCTTAGTGAGTTCCTACAGTGCGTCTTGTAGATGCTGTTACTGTGCGTTGGAAATGGGGGGCATGAATGTTTGTGGATGAGGTGCCAGTGATTTGGACTTCTTTTTCCTGGATGGTGTCAGCACTTATTGCCCAACTCTGAGGACATTGAAGAGTAAATCACATTGCATTTGGGTCTGCAGTCACATGTAGGCCAGACCAGGTATGGATGACGGGCATTCGTGCCAAATGGATTTGTGCAACAATCGATAATTGCTTTTAATTCCAGATTTTTATTTTGCATTCAAATTTCACCATTTGCCGTGGTGGGATACGAACCCAGGCCTCCCAAACCTTACCCTGGGTCTCTGGATTACTAGTCCAATGACAGTACCGCCATGCCACCGCCTTATCTTCTGAATCCTCAGACTTAGTGACTAGTGAATATTATAATTCATCTCATTCAGCTGTTCCATGACTGGAGGATGATGTGAGGGTTGTGAGTTTCTGCTATGGGTCATTATGCGATGAAGCAGATCTTTGCAGGTCTTTAGGAACATGGGGCAAGACATCCCATGGACCACTGGTATCCCGAGTACATGATTTGTTTCCTTTTCTTTGCTGCTCTGCTCCTGTTCTGCCTCATCATTAAGGTGCTTTCACTCAAAATGTGATGCAGCTTGATGGGCAACACATCAGAACCCCAGTTGACAGGGCAATACAGGCTCAGAGGGCACTGGGCCCAGTGCCTGGAGCAGTCAGGTGGTGCCCTACAATACCATCAGGCACAAGTAGATGATGCTGAATGGAGAGGTGCTCTGCTATATGATAAGATGGCCTCCCACCTCCCACCACCTCCCTCCTCTCCCTCATGAGTGCTAGTCCTCAAGCTCCACTGTCCCATCAGGGATAGGTTTTGGTACAAACTCTCTCCCTAAGGACGACAGTGTTGGCTGCTGTGGGTGTCTGGAACCTGCCTCCACTCCTGCCCCCACTACCTTTAATTGGAGAGGAAACCCGTCTCTATCCCAATTAAGGGCTCACCCTTGGGAAAATTCAAAATTCAGCTGGTCTCAACAGAGCAGCGTATCTGACATAAACACAGACGAGACTCCTGTTTCCTGTCTCCAATGGGAAGGTCCTGCCCTTGGAATAAAGTCAACTTGAGTGCCATATGACATGAGTTGCTAATACTTAAATCATTTCACCAAATTGCTGGGAACTCCCCATCTCTGACAGCCAGGGACGCCAGAAATCATCGCTCCTGTTCTTTGTGTATCGATTGTGAGATGTTTGGAGAACCACTTTTGGCCTTCTCCCTCCCCGTCTCATTTTATGCTCGCTTTTGCAATGACACAAAGGCATTAACACAAAGCCTTCCACCTGATGGAAGCAGTGCATTGCATGAGCGAGGGTATCAGGGAGAGGTTTGAAATTGCGTGATCATAGAATCCTATAGTGCAGAAGGAGACCATTCGGCCCATCGAGTCTGCACCAACAACAATCCTACCCAGGCCCTATCTCCATAACCTCATGTATTTACCCCAGTTAGTTCCCTTGACACTAAGGGGCAATTTAGCCTGGCCAATCCACCTAAACTGCACATCTTTGGACTGTGGGAGGAAACTGGAGCACCCAAAGGAAACCCACGCAGACATGGGGAGAACGTGCAAACTCCACACAGACAGTGACCGGAGGCCGGAATCGAACCCGGGTCCCTGGTGCTGTGAGGCAGCAATGCTAACCACTGGGCCACCATGCCGCCGGTGGGACAGTGAACAGCCGATTGGTGAAGGTGTGTTTGCGGTGGATGGAAAGATGACTATGTGAGAAATGCTGTAGAAGAGATTGATGGGCGCACCCAAGATTAGGTGGATGTGAAGAGTGCTGTGATGGACTAGATTTGAGAGCTGAAGTGAGAAGGTTAGAGGGATGTGCATATTGCTGGATGTAGGTAGATGTGCAACTGTTCTCAACTTTGCGACTTGATGAGGGAGTAGAAACATTTCCTGAACTGTATTTGAGGTACATGGCATAACACTCCAGCTGATCACCTCCTGGGCAACCTTTGACCATACCTCCTTTTTTAATGCCACCACCACCACCATGTCCCTCCACGTATTTCCAGCCTCCAGACATTAATGGAGATAATCAGTAAACCAGGGTGCAGTCGTTCAACATCTTAAATCCAATGTTGGAATTGCTCCTCCCCTCTTCACAACTCTGCAACTTCTCAGGATTGCATCTTTTAGAATAGCTCTTGACATATTGGAGTTGAGATGATGTAATGTAAGTCCTCAGCCTGCCCTTGGTGAACCCGGAAGTAAAGTCCTAATGAGGTTTCTAAGCTGAAAAGCCCGCTGAACAGTTTGTCAGGATTCCCCTCTTATATCAGTCCCCCACCCCATTGCCACTCCCACAAACCCCCCCCCACCCCCTCCCATCCCAATCCTAACCCCACTCCTATCTGGACCAAGTCACTGTCTGCGTGGAGTTTGCATGTTCTCTCTGTGTCTGCGTGGGTTTCCTCCGGGTGCTCCGGTTTCCTCCCACAGTCCGAAGATGTGCAGGTTAGGTTGATTGGCCATGGTAAATTGACTCTATTGTTCGGGGGATTAGCAGGGCGGCACGGTAGCACAGTGGTTAGCACTGCTGCTTCACAGCTCCAGGGTCCTGGGTTCGATTCCCGGCTTGGGTCACTGTCTGTGTGGAGTTTGCACATTCTCCTCGTGTCTGCGTGGGTTTCCTCCAGGTGCTCCGGTTTCCTCCCACAGTCCAAAGATGTGCGGGTTAGGTTGATTGGCCATGCTAAAATTGCCCCTTAGTGTCCTGGGATGTGTAGATTAGAGGGATTAGCGGGTAAAATATGTTGGGATATGGGGGTAGGGCCTGGGTGGGATTGTGGTCGGTGCAGACTCGATGGGCCGAATGGCCTCTTTCTGTACTGTAGGGTTTCTGTGATTCTTTCTATGAAATGTGGGTTACGGGAATAAGGCCGAGGTGGGATTGTGGTCAGTACAGACTCGATGGGCCGAATGGCCTCCTTCAGTACTGTAGGGATTCTATGATTCCAAGTGTCACTATTTCCAGCGAGCAGGAAAGACTATCAGTATTTCAACCTTTGAATCAGCGTAATTTCAAAGAGTTAAAGCAGGGAAATGTCGTTTCATTTTGTCTGAGTCCCGTCCAGGGAGAAGGAAAGTTGATTCTTTGTTGTTTTCACAACCCAAGGGCATAGGAGAATATGCGTTCCCATTCTGTCAGTCTGTGTACTGTCCGATTATGTCTTTTATGTAAATAAACCAGCTATTTGTTCAAAGCCTTGCCCAGTCTTAGTAGAGTGCTTATTCAGCCTGCTTTCCACAAAGAGAGAAGAATTTACATGGCAGCCTGTATTATATTTCAACAGCTGGTGTATGGAGTAAGGGTTCTCTGTTACATTTCCTTGGATCAAGCTCTTTTGTAGCCAGATATAGAGCAGGAAAACCTGTACAACAGATCATGGCAAAAATTACGCTTTCTCAGAACGGGTGCTGGCATAGAGCTGTGGCAACTGGCAACATCGCTGCCAGTCACTCATCCTGTTTGCTCTCCTCTTCATCATGTTCCTCCACTTGCTCCTCCAGAGGGGTTTGGAAGGGTTGTGGAACAGAGTTGGAGAGTGCAGCTGACAAGGGCACTTTTGGCACCTGGCTTGCACCAAAGTGGCTTTTCAGATCTATCCAGGCAGTGCAGTCTCCATTGAGGGACACCAATGGTTTGACCCAGGAGACCACTGAGTGACTGCAGTGCTGTCCAGCATCGGTGCTCTGCCTCCTTTTCATAAGCCACGTGGTCACGAGATGGCC
The DNA here is from genome assembly GCF_964213995.1 of Mustelus asterias. Classification (NCBI taxonomy): domain Eukaryota; kingdom Metazoa; phylum Chordata; class Chondrichthyes; order Carcharhiniformes; family Triakidae; genus Mustelus; species Mustelus asterias. Next base: position 128,718,224 of record NC_135809.1, read on the forward strand.
CTTTCCCCAAGCGGGCAGCAGGGGGTGGACAACTAGTTCAGGAGGAACTGACATGACTTGCGCGGGGAAACTGAGCACAAATCTGCACACTCGCAGTTATACATCAGGTGCACATTCAGAGACCAGTTGCCGTGGGTGGCACAGTGGTTAGCACTGCTGCCTCACAGCGCCAGGGACCCGGGTTCGATTCCCAGCTTGGGCCACTGTCTGTGTGGAGTCTGCACTTTCTCCCCATGTTTACGTGGGTTTCCTCCGGGTGCTCCGGTTTCCTCCCACAGTCCTAAAGACGTGCTGGTTAGGTGCATTGAGCATGCTAAATTCTCCCTCAGTGTACCCAAACAGGCGCCAGAATGTGGTGACTGGGGGATTTTCACAGTAACTTCATTGCAGTGTTAATGTAAGCCTACTGGTGACACTAATAAATAAACGTTGTCGTTTGCAAGCATTCTGAGCTATTATTATTGCAGTCCTTCTTGACAACAAAGGGTGGAATCCTCTTTACTTATGAAAAGTTCGGGGTGTCATGCTCATTACCACATCCTGACCTCCACTTGGATCGGCAATGTGCCAGCGAGGGAGATCTTCCATCAGCAGCCAATTACCCGGCCCCTTCTGTGTTCGCCATCTAGATTAAGCACAATGGGTGGAAGAGGGAGGCGGAAGTACCCGCAGGAATGTCCAGTTGACAGCCTAGCCAGGAGAAGTCAGCACTCCTGAAGAAGAAGGATACCTCGTGGTTGCTTCAATGTGGAGGCACTCAGGAATCTCCAATTACAAAAGCAAGAGCCTGAACTGTGAGGGGCCTCAGGGTGGAGGAGGAGATACTCACCAAGAACGCCCGTGGTCTGGTGGAGCCCTGACAACATCGATCAGCCTCCAGTGGGCCCCCAAACTCCTGCCAAGAGGCCCCCTCCGAAGCTTGCAGGTGCCCAAAACAGTGGTGTGCCTGTGCAGAAATTCAGATAAATCAGGAAATGGCCCTTGTTTGAGGCCTCAGTTACGTTGACTGCCTGCCTTCCTGCTTCCAGAAAATTGGTCACCCCAATTCCAACGGAACCCACCTGGGAAATGCACCCACAAGCAGGGCCAAGTCGGGGATCCGTCTTGTCAAAGTTATACACAACTTTCCTGGCACCCACCCTGCCACCACAGGACTGGGAAGATTCCGTCCAAGGGAGTGTCTCCACTGCCTTCTGTGGTTGAGAATTTCACAGGTTCACCACCCTCTCAGTGAAGAGATTTTGCCTCATCTCACCAATTCAAGAACAGCTTCTTCCCTGTTGCCATCAAACTTTTGAATGGACTTACCATGTATTAAGTTGATCTTTCTCTACACCCTAGCTATGACTGTAACACTACATTCTGCATCCTCTCCTTCTCCCCAATGTACTCTATGAATGGCATGTTTTGCCTGTAGAGTGTGCAAGGAGCAATACTTTTCACTGCATCTCAATACATGTGACAATAATAAATCAAATCAAATCAAAATGGCCGACCCCACATCCAGTCATATTTATGGCCCCTCTGTCATCACAGCATGGGATATATTGTAATTCTATAAATACTTCAGTGTAGTTTTCACAGCTGTGAATTCCAAAATGAGGCAAAGTATTAACATGCAAGAAGACTAGAATGAAGTTTATTTTATTTTTGTTCAAATAAAACATGGAGTTGGATTAACGGGGCGCTGGAGTTTCCCCTGTTCCCCCGTCAGGTGTCTCCTTCCCCGGCAGGTGAAAAAGTCGAGGTGGGAAAAGGCCCTTCCACTCGAAGCTGGGCTTCTCCTCAGAAACAGGAGAGCTGTTGACAAATCCAACAGGTTTATTTGGTAGCAAATGCCACTAGCTTTCGGAACAGGCTGTCCCTTCGTCAGGTGGAGTGGAGAAATGCTCCCAAACAGGGCATACAGAGACACAAACTCAATTTACAGAATAATGATTGGAATGCAGTCTTTACAGATAATCAAGTCTTAAAGGTACAAACAATGTGAATGGAGGGAGCATTAAGCACAGGTTCAAGAGGTGTGTATTGTCTCCAGACAGGACAGCCAATACACATCTCTTTAACCTGTGCTTAATGCTCCCTCCATTCACATTGTTTGTACCTTTAGAATCATAGAGGCAGAAAGAGGCCATTCGGCCCATCAAGTCTGCACCGACCACAATCCCACCCAGGCCCTACCCCCATATCCCTACATATTTTACCCACTAATCCCTTTAACCTACGCATCTCAGGATACTAAGGGGCAATTTTTAGCATGGCCAATCAACCTAACCCGCACATCTTTGGACTTTAAGACTTGATTATCTGTAAAGACTGCATTCCAATCATTATTCTGTAAATTGAGTTTGTGTCTCTGTATGCCCTGTTTGTGAGCATTTCTCCACTCCACCTGATGAAGGGACAGCCTGTTCCGAAAGCTAGTGGCATTTGCTACCAAATAAACCTTTTGGACTTTAACCTGGTGTTGTTAAACTTCTTACTGTGTTTACCCCAGTCCAACACCGGCATCTCCACATCATGACAAATCCAACGTCAGAGGTTCTCCAGTTCTCTGGCAGTGGCACTGGGGGCAGTGGCCACTGTTGGTATTGCGCTCTGGTAATGAGGAGGCTGCGCTGCGACCCTTCAAGGTGAGTGTTGGGGGTTTCGCGGGAGTCAAGTTGGCAGACTCAACTGAGAGTGGAGGCAGAGATGAAAGACCGTGGAGGTGGGAGGGGAACCTGGGAGTAGGGTGCTTACACACCATTAAGGTGGGACCCTGTCTTCCATCCCACCCCCAGCCTGTGCAGGGAAATCTGCCGGGCTGGGCTTTCCGTGTGGGCCTCTCCCTCCGCTGCTTAAATCCTGCCAGCAGCTGGGTGAGGCTATTGAGTGGGAATTAATTGCTCACCCAACGGCTGACAATACCCTCAGTTGGGTCTGCCAATTTGACCCCTGCGAGACCACCCCCCCCCCACAGTCACAGGTTTATTTCCAGTGGGCGAGAGCAAGTGTGGAGTCAGCAGGTAGACAGCCCAGTTGCACCATAGAAAGCATTCTTTCTGGATGTATCACAGCTTGGTATGGCTCCTGCTCTGTTCAAAACCGCAAAAAACTACAAAGAGCCGTGAATGAAGCCCAGTCCAACACTCAAACCAACCTCCCATCCATTGACTCTGTCTACAGTTCCCACTGCCTCAGCAAAGCAGCCAGCATAATCAAAGACCACCAGACATTCTCTCTTTCGCCTTCCTCTGTCAGGAAAAATATATAAAAGTCTGAAGACACGTACCAACCGACTCAAGAACAGCTTTTTCCCTGCTGCCATCAGACTTTTGAATGGACGACCTCACATTAAGTTGATCTTTCTCTCCACCCTAGCTATGACTGTAACATTACATTCTGTACTCTCTCCTTTCCTTCTCTATGAACGGTATGCTTTGTCTGTATAGCGCACAAGAAACAATACTTTTCACTGTATGTTAATACATGTGACAATAATAAATCAAATCAAATTTAATAAGCCCCCCCTTTGCCTTGAAACTCACCAGTGGATGAATGTTAAATTCAGCTGATGATTCAGATCATTGATCTTTCTGAACATATGAACGCTAACATTTCCAAACATCATCAACTGGATTAAATCCTAAGGATAAAGATATCTGCAGAAATATGTGAACTGAATAGCAACACTAACTGAAGTTAGAAATTTCTTACAGTGCGTTATCTCAGTGTAACACGATCCTCGGGAGACAATTTATGTATAACACTGTTGGAGAATAGAGAAAAACACCTTGTATTAACATAGAGTATATATTAAAATTAAAATTCCATTGGGTTTATACCAGAGGCATTATTTTATCTGTGATTGTATTTTCAAACAAATATCCAAAAAATACATTGGACAAAATGATCTCTCTTTGTGTCATGATTCTGAACTGAGCCTTTTCTTTGTAATTAAGCCGACTGAGATTGTTGAATTCAACTGGGCACGTACTCCATGCATGAAATATGACTTCTAATTTTGGTTTTATGATATCAGACGTGATATCGTGAGATTAGAAAGTAAACTCCAATTAATTAATGCGCCTCCTGGGTCCAATGCCGTTCTCATGGCTCATCTTGCATCTGCTTAATCTTATTCCTCAGACGTAACTTTATGAATTACACATTTTATTACCAGAAACATCTTCCATGACAGATAATCTGAAAATGGAATCAGAAATTGACAAGTTTTCAGTTCTATTTTTGACTGTTCAAGTAAATAATTCAGCAGTTTTTTAAAAAATGTATTTCTTCCTGCTTCAGATCCTCTCCACCTTCTGAAGTGTTGCAGATTGCTAAATCTCCGCATGTTTAATGGACAGGAACATCCACCTATCATGTTTCATGTATTTTGTATTTGCTGCAGACGTCAAGGAATAATCATTAGCTAGAATTGGGGGCTGCTCGGTGGCACAGCGGTTAGCACTGCTGCCTCACAACACCAGGGACCCAGGTTTGATTCCCGGCTTGGGTCACTGTCTGTGTGGAGTTTGCATGTTCTCCCCGTGTTAGCGTGGGTTTTCCTCCAGGTGCTCGGGTTTCCTCCCACAATCTGAGAAATGTGCAGTTTAGGTGGATTGGCCATGCTAAATTCTTCTTCAGTGTACCCTAACAAGTGCCGGAATGTGGCGACTAGGGGATTTTCACAGTAACTTCATTGCAGCATTAATGTAAGCCTCCTTGTGACTAATAAATAAACTTTACATTCGCCGGGGGCAGGGGGGACGGCGGCACCCAACCTGAGCGAACGTAAAATAGCGCAAGAAGACATCAGACACACACCCTGACATCATTGTGCCCTGGAGCAATATTTCAATCGGCAGGCAAGTCAGAAGAACACCCGCCAACAATCACAAAGCCAATTGAAATGAATTAAACAGCGGCTGACTGGGATCTTACTTTGCCTGTCTGCTTTTACGGCTGGCGGTCCATCCAATTGCAACCTCAATCCAGGATGGGGTGAAATTCAGGGCTCAAATAAAATTGACAAATGTAGCTGGGGACTGAGGTCTGTGAATGATTATATTGATGTGGAGATGCCGGCGTTGGACTGGGGTGAACACAGTAAGAAGTCTAACAACACCAGGTTAAAGTCCAACAGGTTTATTTGGTAGCAAATACCATAAGCTTTCGGAGCGCTGCTCCTTCGTCAGATGGAGTGGGAATAGTTCCACACACATGAGGACGGCCCAAACCGGGATGTTGGATCCATGCCACACCATCACACACAATGATCATATTGCCCAGACACTCATGCACAGGTTTCCTGCTGATATTATCCTCAGGTCGGCAGCTCCTTCCAGACATCTCGGCAGCAGTTGATGGAGCTCGTTGGAAGTGCCAGCTCGCACATTCCCCTTTTCTCAGTGCCCACCCTCCCGCGGTGGCACTCAGTCTTTAACAGAGCACGTTTCACGCCGGATGGATCTTAATTAGCCAGCGTAATACCGCGTTAACAACACAGTATCAGAGAGGAGCAGGTTTCACATCCACTCCCACCCACTCCGACTGTGTGCTCACCCTGAACCTAAAATTCAGACCACGGTCTCACATGAATACTGCAAAACATAAATTTGAATGCATTAAATATGAAGCAATAAAACATTGCGGGTGATCTTGAGCCCACGTTCTCTGTCAGGTGGAATGCTGGCGGGGGCGCAAAATCCGGAAACCCCGAATCTCGCCAGCAAAATCGCGATTTCATATTTTCACCGCTCCTTGCCAGTGACGCAATTAGGTTCTCACTCGCAAAGAACCTCATTTAAATGTATGATAATAAATATTAATTCAGTTAACAGCCCCCTCCCCCACCATATATTGACCCCCCTGACCGTATTTTCAAACCTTGCCAACGTGACATCACAGCACCATGCCAACTTGGCAGTGCCAAGCTTTGCCGGGGGCAGCCCCTAGTGGGAGCCTTGGGGGTGGGAGCGGGCAAAGTGGGTGGGGGCAAAGTGCCAATGCCCAGGGGGGCACCGTAGCACTGTCCACCAGACATAGCCCAGTGCCAAGGGGGTGGGGCCTATTGGTTGGGGCCTGATTGGGGGGGGGGGGCGGCAAGCGGGAGCCCCCATCCCCACCGACCACCCCTTGGCCCTGCCCCCTATAGGCCCCACCCCCATATGCCCTGCCCCCTTGGCACTGCCCTATGCCCGGTGGACAATGCAAAGGTGCCCTGGGCATAGGCACTTTGTCCTTTGGGCAGTGCTGGGAGCGCAGGCTGGCACTGCCAGTGTGCCCATGCCCAGGGGACACAATCCCCCCCCGCCGCTGCCCGACCTCCTCGGGGGCCCCAATTGCCTCCCCCCCCCCTTTCACTCCAGCGGGGTTGTCCCGATAGTTTCCCGAAAGTGGGGGCCTACTGTAAACCCTGCGAGAGTGAAACACTCGGGTGGGAGAGGCTAGCGGGCCCGGAGAATTCAGATCCATTCCTACTAATTACATTTAAATTGTATTAAAAACAGATTAAAATTACTGACCTGGTGGTCCCGCCAGTTTTCAGCATGGATCAGATTGTGCTGGGAGCTGCGCTCGCGGCGGGAACACATGCGCAAATCCCGTGCATGCCCGGCCACAAGATTCTCCCACCCCGCTGCGCTACAAAACTAGCGTGGCGGGGTGGGAGAATCGCCCCCGATATTCACACCTCTGGTCTCTGCAGTGCACAGAGTGTGGGAGATTCTAGTCTGAACTCCCACTGAAAGAAACAGAGTGAATTACTCCAGTTTTCCTGCAAATTCAACACTTAGAATTTTTTTGGGAGAATTCCGTCCTCAAGGGGCAATTCAGAATGACCAATCCCCACCTAACCTGCACATCTTTGGACTGTGGGAGGAAACCGGAGCACCCGGAGGAAACCCACACAGCTGAAAGATTGGAGAATAGACTGAAGAAATTATTGTTTCAGATGAATAATAATTGACAAATTGAATTGAAACTTCTGATCTGGAAATGAACGCAACACATTTGTAAATTAATGTTCTTGTTTCTCAGCTAACTGATTGACATCTCTGGCAGTTGGTTTAATTTTCTTGGCAAAGAATTGAGTGCCAAGGGATTGAACTTATCAGTGTGGGGAATTAAAAACACAACTTTCTGGAAAAAGAAATACTTCCAGAGGGAGTTTTGTGAATGTTTGAAACGTCAGTTTGATTGGGTTGCAGACAGGAAGTTTATTCTTTCTTTGTGAAAATAATCAAAAGAATAACAACTTGCATTGTGCAGAAGCAAAATATTGCAGATGCTGCAAATCTGAAATAAAAACTGAACAATGCTGGAAATACTCTGCATTTTAGGCAGCATCCATGGGGAGAGCGGTAATGTTTTGTTATTATTTTGTTAACTGCATGTCTCCGCGGATGCGACCTGCTTCCAGTATTATCTGTTTTTACTTAAATTTGTATCCGCTTAAACAAAGAAAAATGTCCCAAAGTGCAGAGGCCTAATATAAAAAAGTGAACACCGAGCTAGAGAGGAGCGAATAGGAAAGTGACCTAACTTTGATCAAAGAGTTGGGTTTTCGGGAGTATTGTAAAGGAGGAGAATGAGGTAGAGAAGTTTCGGGAGGGAAATTCCAAAGGGTGAAGCATGTATCATAGAATCCCCACAGTGCAGAAGGAGGCCCTTGGCCCACCGAGTCTGCACCAACAACAATCCCACCCAGGTCCCATCCCCATAACCCCACATATTTACAGTCCTAATCCCCCTGACACTAAGGGGCAATTTAGCATGGCCAATCAATCTAACCTGCACACCTTTGGACTGTGGGAGGAAACCAGAGCACCCGGAGGAAACCCACACAGACACGGGGAGAATATGCAGACTCCACACAGACAGTGACCCGAGGCCGGAATTGAATCCGGGTCCCTGGCGCTGTGAGGCAGCAGTGCTAACCACTCTACCACCGTGCCTGAAGATCAGCTGTCATTGGTAGGACAATTGGAAAGGAGGGTCCACAAAACCTCCTCCAAAAGATGGAGAGTTCAGGGAACAAGGATTACAGAGTTATGAATGAGTGAGGTCTTACACGATTTTAATACAATAATGGGAATTTTAAATATGACGTGTTGGGGCATTGGGGGTCACAAGGTCAAAGAGGACAGGGGTTGGTAAGCATGACTGTGCAGTACCGAGAGTGGGCACAGAAACAAAAACAGAAAATGCTGGGAAATCTCAGCAGGTCTGACTGCATCTGTGGAGAGAGAATAGAGCCAATGTTTCAAGTCCAGATGACCCTTCGTCAGAGCTGAGTGGGCCCAGAACTTTGAATGACCTGAAGTTAACAGGATGTGGAGAACATGGGGCTTTCCCAGAAAGGTGTTGGAATGTTTCAGATTACAAAAGTACCATTGGGAAGGGGAATGGTCATAGGCAATGTAATGGAGATAGCAGCCTGTGTGATGGTGAAGATGCGGGGACGAAGTAGAAAGGGTCAAGAGCTTCAAGTTTTTAGGTGTCCAGATCACCAACAACCTGCTCTGGTCCCCCCATGCCGACACTATAGTTAAGAAAGCCCACCAACGCCTCTACTTTCTCAGAAGACTAAGGAAATTTGGCATGTCAGCTACGACTCTCACCAACTTTTACAGATGCACCATAGAAAACATTCTTCCTGGTTGTATCACAGCTTGGTATGGCTCCTGCTTTGCCCAAGACCGCAAGAAACTACAATCGGTCGTGAATGTAGCCCAATCCATCACGCAAACCAGCCTCCCATCCATTGACTCTGTTTACACTTCCCGCTGCCTTGGCAAAGCAGCCAGCATAATTAAGGACCCCACACACCCCGGACATTCTTTCTTCCACTTTCTTCCTTTGGGAAAAAGATACAAAAGTCTGAGGTCATGTGTGGAGTTTACACATTCTCCCCGTATCTGGGTGGGTTTTCTCTGGGTGCTCCGGTTTCCTCCCACACTCCAAAGATGTGCGGGTTAGGTGGCTTGGCTATGCTAAATTGCCCCCTAGTATCAGGGGGACTAGCTCGGGTAAATACATGGGATTATGGGGATAGGGCCTGGGTGGGATTGTAGTCGGCGCAGACCCAATGGGCCGAATGGCCTCCTTCTGCATTGTAGCACCCTATGAATCTTTAGAATCACAACTTTACTGGTGCCTCCCCATACTTGAAGAGATGAATGGAGCTTTTACAAATTTCAGATCTGTGGTGGAACCATCTTGAGTGCAGAGATGTTGGTTGTTTCCATAAGAATTCTGAACATCTGACTTTTACATCTTCTTCCGACGAAAGGAAGACGTGCATTTATGTAGCACCTCTGATGTCCTGGAGGAAACTGCAGGATGTTTTACAACCAATCGAGTACTTTCAAAGTAAAAATCACGTTTGTAATGAAGGAAGCATCTCTTGTTTCTGTAGCCCTTTTCTCTCTTCAAAGCTGGACTGAACAAAATTGTGTCAAACTTTGATATAATATTAAATAGAAAGTGAATGTACGGAACAACAATGATGATTCAATTGGTACAACTAAACGTCAGGTAATAATACAGAAATAATAAATATCCAATGCCTTCTGGCAGGTTGTTCTGCTTGACTTTTAAAGTTCCTTTTACTGCATTTCAACCTTCTTGCAACCTTTTAATTTTTTGACTACCCGGGCAACATTGTGTTTTAAAACCTGACTTCCTCCCTCTGTCTTTCTTTATCTTCTAATCCTCGCTATTCACAGCCAGAAAGAGAAGCCCTGCCAGACGTTCTACCAAGTGCCTGGGACCAGTGACTTCCCAACTCAGTGAGTGTGACATGTTTATCGATTCCTTCGACAAGCCAATGTCTTGAATTTTGTCATAGAATGTATACAGACAATATCAAAATCAGCGGAATCTCCTACTTTGCAGATGATACAAAGCTGGATGGAAGGTGAGCTGTGAGGAGGATGCAGAGTTGCTTCAGTGTGATTTGGATTAGTTGAGTGAGTGGGCACATGCATGGCAGATGCAGTATAATGTGGAGAAATGTGAGGTTATTCACTTTGGTAGCACAAACAAGAAGACATTATTATCTGAATGGCTATAAATTGAGAGAGGGAATGTGCAATAAGATCTGGGTATCTTAGCACACCAGTCGCTGAAGGTAAGCATGCAGGTGCAGCAGGTGGTAAAGAAGGCAAATGGCATGTTGGCCTTCATGATGAGGGGATTTAAATACAGGAGCAGGGATGTCTTGCTGCAATTATACAGGGCCTTGGTAAGACCACACCTGGGATATTATGTGCAGTTCTGTTCTCCTTACCTGAGAAAGAATGTTCTTGCTATAGAGGGGGTGCAGCGAAGTTTTACCTGACTGATCCCTGGGATGGCCATGCACCACCACCCACAGAATCGAGAAAGAGCTATCAATCTGTCAATCCTTTCCGTGTCCGGGCCGGGTGAGGTTTCCCTGGGATGGCAGGACTGCCATATGAGGAGAGATTGAGTTGGTTAGGATTATATTCGCTGGAGTTGAGAAGAATGAGGACGGATCTCATAAAAATCTATAACATTCTAACAGGACTAGACAGGAAAGATGCAGAATGGATGTCCCTGATGGCGAGAGAGTCCAAAACCAGGAGTCACTGTCTAAGGAAACTGGATAAACCATTTAGGACTGAGGTGAAGAGAATTTTTTTTACCAAGAGAGTGGTAAGCCTGTGGAATTGGTTACCACAGAAAGCGGTTGAGGCCAAAACATTGTCTGTTTTCAAGAAGGAGTTAGATATAACTCCTGGGGCTAAATGGATCAAAGGAGATGGAGGAAAGGCATGAGCAGGTTACTGAGTTGGATGATTAACCATGATCCCAAAAGGTCGAATGGCCTACTCCTGCTCCTATATTCTATGTTTCTATGAACCCCTCACGTGATCAGATCGCTATACAACAACCCCAAAGATGAAAAGCACCATGCCTTTCAATTTCTGTGCTCTTGCACTTCCAGGAAATCACTAGTGACATATTCAGTGTAGCCATGATGTGGAGATGCCGGTGTTGGACTGGGGTGGGCACAGTGAGAAGTCTCACAGCACCAGGTTAAAGTCCAACAGGTTTATTTGGAATCAAGAGCTTTCGGAGAGCTGCTCCTTCCTCAGGTGTTGTGAGACTTCTTACTAGATTCAGTGTAAGCCAGTTTTTTGTCTTACCTTTATTATTTTTGTTACTGACCAATGTAACAGTAAAACAAAGTTGCATAGTTCTGAGTGCGTATTGCCACTTGTACCCATTTACCATGAAGTGACCTCTATGAACTGGAGGGCTGTCCCCCAACAATGTGCAGCTGGTATCGAACACCAATGCAGAATGTGTGCTTCCATGGGAACCTCATGTTAGCTTCACGTTAAAGCAGCCATTTGCGCCGCTCTTACCTTAAGGTGGAGCGAGTGTGAAAGGTATAATCCTGGGGGACCATGGGTACCCTTTCCAGCTATGCCATGTGACAAAAAAATTGGAATCTTAAATTGGTACTTCATTTGTCAATCCTGTTTTTACAGTTGAATTCCCCCCCACCCACCCCCCTGCCTCTCCCCCATCGGTGCCTTACAAATAATCGTCACATTTTTCATAATTACATTTCTAATTGTTACAAAGCAGCTGTTTGGGGAAAGTGTAATGAAGGTGAGAAATCAGCCATCAAAGTATCATCGTAGCAAGCAGGAAGGTTGTTTTGGACAACAACAACTTGCATCATCCCAAGATACCTTTCAATCAGTGCCAGAGCTGTACCATTTGTAGAACCCGTAATTCATATATGACAAATAACCGTTTTCAAAATTACCTCCACCCACATTTCACTCAGCAGCTTAAATGACTGTTCCCACATTTGTTTCTGTTCTACTTTAGCCAAACGCAATGATGCATAAGTACTCATCGTAATATCCCAATGAAGTACCGTGCATAATAATTGCATCCATTGTGTTTGAGTGGGAGCAGTGGTAGTTGTCAAGTTGCTCATCTCTTCAGTATCTGCATTGTTTGCCGTATTTGACACCCTGCCGAGTACTTCATAGTGACTCGGCATTGGAAGGAGTAACTGTGCTGATTGCCTGCATGGTCACCATGCCAACGGGAAGGATTGCTTAGTCAGGAATAGGGGCTTAAATTTATCGTTGCTTCCTAACCCCTGGAATTCTGAGGCAAATTAAATCAATCTTTCCAAAGGGAACAGCTAACTCAACGCAGGGTGGGAATTGAATGTGGGATATTTTTGACTGTTCAACTCAGTCACTGACTAGGTAAATTCTTTGGGATCATTTTCCAACTTCAAGATCCTGACGTGCGGCCTGATCTTTTGAGAGCGTGCGTTATAATACCAGGCACACACATCCAAATATTAAGTCTCCACGCTTGTTAGATGAAGTTCCTTATTAGGAGCACTCAGGTAGAAAGTTACTTCCACCAAGCAGCATAACTGTGAATTGTATGGGGGGAGGTGATGGCCTAGTGGTCTTATCCCCAGACTATTAATCCAGAAACTCAGCTAATGTTCTGGGGACCCGGGTTCGAATCCTGCCACGGCAGATGGTGGAATTTGAATTTATAATAAAAAATATCTGGAATTAAGAACCTACTGATGACCATGAAACCATTGTTGGAAAAACCCATCTGGTTCACTAATGTCCTTTAGGGAAGGAAATCTGCCGTCCTTACCTGGTCTGGCCTACATGTGACTCCAGAGCCACAGCAATGTGGTTGACTCCCAACTGCTCTCGGGTAACTAGGGATGGGCAATAAATGCTGGCCAGCCAGCGACTCCCATGTCCCACGAATGAATTTAAAAAAATTCCATTTTCAAGCCAATGCAGTATAAGAAAGGTTTTTGAATATGTCACCATTTTGTGGGCCTGACGCCCCACAAAAATAAAGTCCTGCCTACGTAATCCACTCTCCTTTTTGATGTGTGATCTACTGTTATTACTTATTGTTCAATAAATGGTCAAGTCCCTATACATATAAAATGTGTTGAAATTACTGATGCCAGTGGAAAATATTATGGGTTAGTGCTATTTGATTCATGTCAGTAATCATTGTTGTGATTGTTGTACCTTCTTGTTGATAGCAGTTACTTTGCCTGTTCAGTTCAGTCCAAAACATCACGCTATTTAGGACATGCAGTCCAACCTAGGTTTAACACTCATCACTGACCAAATTCTATGGTCATTTGCTATGGTCCGAAACCAGAGTTCACGGTATCTTTGGTTATCTAGAAAAAAAACCAGACTGAAACTAGGTGTCAGCCCATTTTTCCTGGGCTTAAAAAAAAAGAAAAATGAACTGTTCTGCATAGATGTTATTGAGAAAAGTAATATGAGGTGAGACCCCTGAGAGAAGAGGATAGTGAGCAGAGTAAACATAGAAGTTGGCAGGATCCAAGCATTTATGGAAGGGGCAGCAGGGTGGCACAGTTGTTCACACTGCTGCCTCACGATGCCAGGGACCTGTTCAGTTCCGGCCTTGGTTGGACCTGGGTGGGATGCTCTTTCGGGGAGTCGGTGCAGATTCAATGGGCCAAATAGCCACCTTCTGCACTGCAGGGGCTCTATGGTTGGAAGGTGGTAACTCCTGAGTTGTTGAGAAGTTCAATGAGAGGTATTAGAATCCGTACTGGAGAAGTTAATACAATAGTGAAGAATCCAATGCCAAGACCCAAGGCCTTCAAGGATCCTCAGCAAAGTGAAGGAAGAAGTGAGTGAGAAATTATGGGGTAGATATTTATTTTCACCATCTGACTGGTTGATAATCTAGCTGCTTTGATTCCACAACTTTTACAGAATTTGTCTGATTTTGATTCATTCAACAGCAAAACCACACCCTAAATATTGGTTCTACAGCAATGATATTCACAAGTCTAGGGAAGGACTTGATCCACACCTGTGGCTGACTGTGGACTTGCTACACTGTGAGTCTCTGAGTTTCTGCTCACAGCCGACTCACCTGGGGGATAAAAGTGGATGACTCATTGCTGTTCACTCTTCTTTCAATGCTTTACAGTAACAGGGGCATTGTTTGGAGACGGGACGAGATTTATTTGCACTGTGTACGTGAAGTGACCTCTGCATGCAGGAACTCACCATGTGATCTGGACATAGATCCACATCCCATTCCTTCATAATGTGTTGTATTAGAGCGTTGTAAAGTTTGACCCTCGCTGCACTAACTCTGTGGCTTTAGACAGAGAATCAACGCGCAATATTTTTAGTGGCATTGGGCTCCACCTGCATGTTATTGACAAAAAAAAATTAATTGAGCTAATTGTTAATTAATCAGGGATGCTTAGTGTTATGATGGCCACGGGGGACTATCAATCGATTTCCCTATGGGCCTCGTAGAATACGAGCACCCTGATTAGATAAGTGCAGAGTTGCCGCTATACAGTAAATGGTAGAACCTTTCGGAGTATTGACAGGCAGAGAGGTCTGGGCATACATGTCCATCGATCACTGAAAGTGGCAACGCAGGTGGATAAGGTAGTCAAGAAAGCATACGGCATGCTTGCCTTCATCAGTCGGATCATTGAGTATAAAAATTGGCAGGTCATGCTGCAGCCGTGCAGGACCTTATTTAGGCCTCCTTTAGAATATTGTATACAATTCTGGTTGCCACACTACCAGAAGGATGTGGATGCTTTGGAGAGGGTACAGAAGAGGTTTACCAGGATGTTGCCTGGTCTGGAGGGTATTAGATATGAGGAGAGGTTGCATAAACTCGGTTTGTTCTCACTGGAATGACGGAGGTTGAGGGGCGACCTGATAGATGTTTACAAGATTATGAATGGCATGGACAGAGTGGATAGTCAGATGCTCTTTCCTAGGTTAGAAAAGTCAAGTACTGGGGGACATAGGTTTAATGTGCGTGGGGAAAAGTTTAGAGGAGATGTGCGAGGCAAGTTTTTTTTAACACAGAGGGTGGTGAATGTCTGGAACGCACTGCCTGGGGAGATGGTGGGAGCAGCTACAATAGCGACATTTAAGGGGCAACTAGATGAATACATGAATAGGATGGGAGTGGAAGAATACATGCTCCGCAAGTGCATACTTCTTTATTTTAGGCAGGCATCATGATTGGCGTAGGCTGGGAGAGCCGAAGGGCCTGTTCTTGTGCTGTACTTTTATTTGTTCTAACCAGCTGGATCCACTCAGACCAGCAGTCGAAAGACTTAGGGCTGACCTGCACTTTGTAGCCACTGAACAACATTCAGAACTCACTGTAAATAAAGGGTGATTGGTGATGGAAGACCAGCCTTGGTCGGATTATTACACTTAGCGTGGGATTTTCTAGCCGTACGCGCCCAAAGACCGTAAATTTCCACCCGAGGTCAGCAAACCTTTACGTGGTTCACCAAGTTTTCTGTCCCAAGCACAATGATTCCCACAGCGGGTGGAATGGGAGGTTTCTAGCCTGAATGTTTTGTTTTGCAACCTTTTTAAAAATCTTGGATGCCCTACGGCAGATTGGCTTTAAAATTGGATTGTACCAATCTATTTTTGCTCTCCATTGTAATTTAAACGTGACCAGTACTTAGTGGATGCAGTAACTTTATAAATTTGTTTCTTTTTTGAACCGCCAGAGAGATTCATTTCCCCAAGCATTTCTCTGTCCAGAGAAAACTAACCTCACTCATCAGGGAAGAAGAACAGCTTGAGAGTATAAACCATTCCCGAGACTCTCACACCAACAAGAGGCTTTCCATTTTAACTTTTTTTAAAATTCATTTTTATGGGATATTGGCATCACTGTCTACACCAGCCTTTATTCCCCATCTTAGTTGTCCTTCAGATGGTGGTGGTGAGTTGCCTTCTTGAATCGCTGCAGTCCATGCGCTTTTGTCCTTCGAGATGGTAGCGGTCATGAGTTTGGAAGGTGCTGTCCAAGAAACTTGTTGAGTTCCTGCAGAGCATCTTGTAGATGGTACACACATCACTGTTCATTAGTGTGGATGGATTGAATGTTTGTGGAAGGGGTAGCAATTAAGCGGGCTGCTTTGTCCTGGATGGTGTCGAGCTTCATCAGTGTTGTGGGAGCTGCACTTAGCCAGGCAAGTGGAAATTAACCCATTACACTTGACTTGTGCCTTGTAGATGGTGGACAAGCATTTGGGGAGTCAGGAGGTGAGTTACTCACTGCAGGATTCCAAGACTTTGACTTGCTCTGCTAGCTACATTATTTATATATATTTATATGTTCATTTTCTGGTCAATGGTAACTCTCAGGATGTTGAGAGTGGGGGATTCAGTAACGGCAATGGTAATGCCATTGAAAATCAAAGGATGATGGTTAGATCCTGCTTTCTTGGAGATGGTCATTGCCTGGTGTGAATGATACTTGCCACTTATCAGACCAAATCTGGATATTGTCCAGGACTTTCTGCATTTGGACATGGACTGTTTCAGTTTCTGAGGAGTCGTGAATGATACTGAACATTGTGCAGCCACCAGCAAACATCCCTCTTTCTGACCTTATGATGGAAGAAAGGTCATCAGTGAAGCAGCTGAAGATGGTTGTGCCTAGGACACTACCATGAGGAACTCCTGCAGAGATGTCCTGGAGCTGAAGGCGGCAAGCAGTGCTGCCTCATAGTGCCAGGGCCCCGGGTTCAATTCCGGTTTTTGGTGACTGTCTGTGTGGAGTCTGCACGTCAGAACCATAGAACATTACAGCACAGAAACAGGCCTTTTGACCCTTCTTGGCTGTGCCGAACCATTTTTCTGCCTAGTCCCACTGACCTGCACCTGGGCCATATCCCTCCACACCCCTCTCATCCATGTACCTGTCCAAGTTTTTCTTAAATGTTAAAAGTGAGCCCGCAGTCACCACTTCATCTGGCAGCTCATTCCACACTCCCACCACTCTCTGTGTGAAGAAGCCCCCCCTAATATTCCCTTTAAACTTCTCCCCCTTAACCCATGTCCTCTAGTTTTTTTCTCCCCTAGTGGGATTAGGCAGAAATTGGCAGCCCTTGATTGGGAGAGGCTGTTTGAGGGTAAATCCACATCTGGCATGTGGGAGTCTTTTAAGGAACAGTTGTTAGGGACACAGGACAGGCATGTGCCTGTAAAAAAGAAGGATAGGAAGGGTAGGATTCGAGAACCGTGGATAACCAGGGAAATTGAGGGACTGGTCAAAAAGAAAAGAGAGGCGTATGTTAGGTCCAGGCAGCTAAAAACGGAGGGAGCTCTGGAGGAGTACAAAGAAAGTAGGAAAGAACTCAAACGGGGAATTAGAAGGGCAAAAAGGGGTCACGAAATGTCCTTGGCAGACAGGATTAAGGAGAATCCCAAGGCATTTTATTCATACGTTAGGAACAAAAGGGTTGTCAGGGAAAAAATCGGACCTCTCAGGGACAAAAGTGGGGAATTATGCTTGGAGCCCAAAGAAGTAGGGGAGATCCTAAATGAATACTTTGCGTCGGTATTCACGAAGGAGAGGGATGTGTTGACTGGGGGTGTCTCGGAGGGGAGTGTTGAACCGTTGGAGAAAATCTCCATTACAAGGGAGGAAGTGTTAGGTTTGTTAGAGAATATAAAGACTGACAAATCCCCAGGGCCTGATGGAATCTATCCAAGGCTGCTCAGGGAGATGAGAGATGAAATCGCTGGGCCTCTGACGCAAATCTTTGTCTCGTCACTGGACACAGGTGAGGTCCCAGAGGATTGGAGGATAGCTAATATGGTCCCGTTATTTAAGAAGGGTAGGAAGGATAACCCGGGTAATTATAGGCCAGTGAGCTTGACGTCCGTGGTGGGGAAGTTGTTGGAGAAGATTCTTAGAGATAGGATGTATGCGCATTTAGAAAGGAATAAACTCATTAACGATAGTCAGCATGGTTTTGTGAGAGGGAGGTCATGCCTCACTAACCTGGTGGAGTTTTTTGAAGAAGTGACTAGAATGGTTGACGAGGGAAGGGCCGTGGATGTCGTCTATATGGACTTTAGTAAAGCGTTTGACAAAGTCCCTCATGGTAGGCTGGTGAAAAAGGTTGGATCTCGTGGGATAAAGGGGGAGGTGGCTAGATGGGTGGAGAACTGGCTTGGTCACAGAAAGAAGTCTCACAACACCAGGTTAAAGTCCAACAGGTTTATTTGGTAGCAAATACCATTGGTCACAGAAGACAGAGGGTGGTAGTGGAAGGGTCTTTTTCCAGCTGGAGGCCTGTGACGAGTGGTGTTCTGCAGGGCTCTGTATTGGGACCTCTGCTGTTTGTGATTTATATAAATGATCTGGAAGAAGGTGTAACTGGGGTGATCAGTAAGTTTGCGGATGACACAAAATTGGCAGGACTTGCAGATAGTGAGGAGCATTGTCAGAGGCTACAGAAGGATATAGATAGGCTGGAAATTTGGGCAAAGAAATGGCAGATGGAGTTCAATCCTGATGAATGCGAAGTGATGCATTTTGGCAGAAATAATGTAGGGAGGAGCTATATGATAAATGGCAGAACCATAAAGGGTGTAGATACGCAGAGGGACCTGGCTGTGCAAGTCCACAGATCCTTGAAGGTGACGTCACAGGTGGAGAAGGTGGTGAAGAAGGCATATGGCATGCTTGCCTTTATAGGATGGGGCATAGAGTATAAAAGTTGGGGTCTGATGTTGCAGATGTATAGAATGTTGGTTCGGCCGCATTTGGAATACTGCGTCCAGTTCTGGTCGCCACACTACCAGAAGGACGTGGAGGCTTTGGAGAGAGTACAGAGGAGGTTTACCAGGATGTTGCCTGGTATGGAGGGGCTTAGTTATGAGGAGAGATTGGATAAACTGGGGTTGTTCTCCCTGGAAAGACGGAGGATGAGGGGAGACTTAATAGAGGTGTATAAAATTATGAAAGGCATAGATAGGGTGAACGGAGGGAAGCTTTTCCCCAGGTCGGTGGTGACGTTCACGAGGGGTCATAGGTTCAAGGTGAAGGGGGGGAGGTTTAACACAGATATCAGAAGGACATATTTTACACAGAGGGTGGTGGGGGCCTGGAATGCGCTGCCAGGCAAGGTGGTGGAGGCGGACACACTGGGAACGTTTAAGACTTATCGAGATAGCCATATGAACGGAGTGGGAATTGAGGGATACAAAAGAATGGTCTAGTTTGGACCAGGGAGCGGCACGGGCTTGGAGGGCCGAAGGGCCTGTTCCTGTGCTGTATTGTTCTTTGTTCTTTGTAGCCTCAGTGGGAAAAGCCTGCTTGCATTCACTCTATCTATACCCATCATAAATTTATACATCTCTATCAAATCTCCCCTCATTCTTCTACGCTCCAGGGAATAAAGTCCTAACCTATTCAACCTTTCTCTGTAATTCAGTTTCTCAAGTCCCGGCAACATCCTTGTAAACCTTCACTGCACTCTTTCAACCTTATTAATATCCTTCCTGTAATTAGGTGACCAAAATTGCACACAATACTCTAAATTCAGCCTCACCAATGTCTTATAAAACCTCACCATAACATTCCAACTCCTCTCCACAATACTTTGATTTATAAAGGCCAATGTACCAAAAGCACTCTTTACGACCCTATCTACCTGTGACGCCACTTTTAGGGAATTATGTATCTGTATTCCCAGATCCCTCTGTTCTACTGCACTCTTCAGTGTCCTACCATTTACCTTGTATGTTCTACCTTGGTTTGTCCTTCCAAAGCGCAATACCTCTCACTTGTCTGCATTAAACTCCATCTGCCATTTTTCAGCCCATTCTTCTAGCTGGTCCAAATCCCTCTGCAAGCTTTGACAACCTTCCTCACTGTCCACTGCACCTCCAATCTTTGTATCATCAGCAAATTTGCTGATCCAATTTACCACATTATCATCCAGATCATTGATGTAGTTGACAAACAACAATGGACCCAGCACTGATCCCTGTGGCACACCACTAGTCACAGGCCTCCACTCAGAGAAGCAATCCTCCACTACCACTCTCTGGCTTCTTCCATTGAGCCAATGTCTAATCCAATTTACTACCTCTCCATGTATACCTAGCAACTGAACCTTCCTAACTAACCTCCCATGTGGGACCTTGTCAAAGGCCTTACTGAAGTCCATGTAGACAACATCCACTGCCCTCCCTTCATCCACTTTCCTGGTAACTTCCTCGAAAACTCTAATAGATTGGTTGAACATGACCTACCACGCACAAAGCCATGTTGACTCTCCCTAATAAGTCCCTGTCTATCCAAATATTTGTAGATCCTATCTCTTAGTCCTCCCTCCAAGAATTTATCTACTACCTGTGGACTATTTTGGACTCTTATCTAAGGAAAGATATACTGGCATTGGAGGCAGTCCAGAGAAGGTAAACTAAGATGATCCCAGGTGTGGAGGGATTTTTTTTATAAGGAGAGGTTGAGTAGGTTGGGCCTGTGCTCATTGGAATTTAGAAGAAGAGGTGACCTTATTGAGACATAGGAATCTCAGGGGGCTTGACAGTGCCCTCAATCACACCTTCCATCATTCCTTTACTAAAAGTAATAGCCAGGGTTAAAAGTACACAAGCATTTATTTTACTCAAAGGATTAACAGTGAAAGTTGTTCGACAAAGTCAGCACATAACTACGTTCTCCCCAAGTCTGTGTGGGTTTCCTCCGGGTGCTCCGGTTCCTTCCCACAGTCCAAGAATGTACAGGTTAGGTGGATTGGCCATGCTAAATTGCCCCTTAGTGTCCCAAGATGTGCAGGTTAGCGGTATTAGTGGGATAAACATGTGGGGTTACGGTGATAGGGCAAGAATGGACCTGTGTAAGATGCTCTATCGGAGAGTTGGTGCAGACTCGATGGGCCGAATAACCTCCTTCTGCACTGTAGGGATTCCATGAGATGATTGACTTCCAATCACCACAACCATCTTCCTATTGTGCCAGATATGACTTCAACCAGCTGAGGGTTTTCCCCTGATTACAATTGACTCCAGTTTTGCTCGGGCTCTCTGATGCTGTACTCAGTCAAATGCAGTCTTGATGTCAAGGGCAGTCAGTCTCACCTCACCTCTGGCATTTAGCTCTTTTGTCCATGTCTGAAGCAAGGATGTACTAAGGTCAGGCACTGAGTGACCCTGGCGGAACCCAAACTAAGCACTGTGAACACTTAGTTTGCTGAGTAACTGCCGCTTGATAGCGCCCTCAAGCACACCTTCCATCATGCCTTTACTAAAAGTGATAGCCAGGGTTAAAAGTACACAAGCATTTATTTTACTCAAAGGATTAACAGTGAAAGTTGTTCGACAAAGTCAGCACATAACTATTTCCAACGTGTTTGACAAAAAATTATTTTCAGTTTGGTCATTCTCTTTTTTATTCGTTCGTGGGATGTGGGCGTCGCTGGCAGGGTCAGCATTCATTGCCCATCCCTGAGGGCATTTAAGAGTCAACCACATTGCTATGGGTCTGGAGTCACGTGTAGAATCATAGAAACACTACAGTGCGGAAGGAGGCCATTCGGCTCACCAACTCTACACCGACAACAATCCCACCTCGACCCTATCCCCGTAACCCCACATATTTACCCTGCTAATCCCACTAACCTACGCATCTTGGGACACTAAGGGGCAATTTAGCATGAGCAATTTAGCATGGCCAATGCACCTAACCAGCACATCTTTGGACTGTGGGAGGAAACCGGAGCCCCCGGAGGAAACCCACGCAGACACGGGGAGAATGTGCAAATTCCACACAGTGATCCAGGCTGGGAACTGAACCCAGTTCCCTGGAGGTGTGAGGCAGCAGTGCCACCATGCCGCCCTGTAGGCCAGACCAGGTAAGGACAGCAGATTTCCTTCCCTAAAGGACATTAGTGAATAGATGGGTTTTTTGTGTGCAACCGTATGTGGCTTATTAATGTGCACCTGAAGTGGCGTAATCTGCAGGGTTACTTTACGTAACTTTTGTGCTTGCACAGATATGGTGGGCCAAGTGGCCTCTTTCTATGCTGTAAACTTTCTATGATTCTCTGATTCCTTGATTAATGTTGGATCTGGTCCCAATGTGCAGTGCAATTGCAATGTTATTTTTAGCTGGTGTATTGCCAAGTTGTGACTTCACATTTTAAAAACTGAGGTCCCACTTTATCAGATGCTACTTGTCCAATGCAATTTCAATGAGTGAATTCTGTTTGTGTACGTTAATAGCTGTATTCACTTTATAGTACTTAAACAATGAGGTCAAATCTAAACTATTTTGACCGTAAGACATTATTGCAGAAATAGGCCATTTGGCCCATTGAGTCCGCAATAAAGAATTCCAGATTCACTACCCTCTAAGAAAATAAATTCCTCCTCATCTCTCTCTTAAAGGGTGACCCCCTGACTCTGAGATTATGCCCTCTGGTCCTAGACTCTCCCACAAGGGAAAACAACTTCTCAGCATTTACCCTGTCAAGCTCCCTGAGATTCCTATGTCTCAATAAGGTCACCTCTTCTTCTAAATTCCAATGAGCACAGGCCCAACCTACTCAACCTCTCCTTATAAAAAAATCCCTCCACACCTGGGATCATCTTAGTGAACCTTCTCTGGACTGCCTCCAATGCCAGTATGTCTTTCCTCAGATAAGAGTCCAAAACAGTCCACAGTATTCCAGGTGTGGCCTCACTCGTGCCTTGTCTAGTTTTCGCAAGACTTCTCTATTTTTATGGAATAGAACCATAGACCCCCAATAGTGCAGAAGGAGGCCATCCATCCCATCGAATCTGCACTGACTCTCTGAAAGAGCATCTTACTCAGGCCCACACTACTGCCCTGTCCTATCCCTGTAACCCCGCACATTTAGAGTGGCAAATCCACCTAACCTATGCAGTCTTTGGAAACTAAGGGGCAATTTAGCGTGGCCAAACCACCTAATCTACACACCTTTGGGGCTCGATTCCCTTTGAAATGAAGGCCAACATTCCATTTGCTTTCCTTTCCCTTTAACCTGCTGAACTTGCATGCTAGCTTTTTGTGATTTATGCACGAGGACTCCCAAATCTCTCTGTGCTGCAGCTTCCTGCAGTCTCTCTCCATTTAAATATTATTCAGCTCCTTTATTCTTCTTACCAAAGTGCATAACTTCACACTTTCCGACATTATATTCGATCTGCTAAATCTTTGCCCACTTACTTAACCTCTCTATATCACTCTGTGGTCCCTTTGCGTCATCCTCACCACTTGCCCTCCCACCTATTTTTGTGTCATCCGCAAACTTGGCAATAATACTTTCACTCCCCTGTCTGTGATACTGGCGTCCTCTGTAGGAGGTCGAGATGGATCATCCACTCAGCAGTAATGGCTGAAGGTGGTTGCCATTCAAGAGTGTTGGTGTTGTTCCTGGCACTCCCTTGTACACTCTACAATGAGAAGTCTCACAACACCAGGTTAAAGTCCAACAGGTTTATTTGGTAGCAAATTTGCTACCAAATTTGCTACCAAATAAACCTGTTGGACTTTAACCTGGTTTTGTGAGACTTCTTTACTGTGTTTACCCCAGTCCAACGCCAGCATCTCCACATCACTCGACAATGAACCAGGGCTGATCCCTTGGCTTCCTCTTGGCCCTCTGGTCCTAGACTCTTCCCACAAGGGAAAATTTACCCTGTCAAGCCCCTAAGATTCCTATATCTCAATAAGATCACCTCTTCTTCTAAACTCCAATGAGCACAGACCCAACCTACTCAACCTCTCCTCATAAGAAAATCGCTCCCTACCCGGGATCATCTTAGTGAACCTTTTCTGGACTGCCTCTAATGGCAGTATATTTTTCCTTCGATAAGAGTCCAAAACAGTCCACAGTATTCTAGGTGTGGTCTCACTAGTGCCTTGTCTAGTTTAGCAAGACTTCTCTATTTTTATGGAATAGAACCATAGACCCCAATAGATTGTGCTTTGACAAAGGGTCATCTGGACTCAAAACGTCAGCTCTTTTCTCTCCTTACAGATAGATGGTGCCAGACCTGCTGAGATTTTCCAGCATTTTCTCTTTTGGTTTCAAATTCCAGCATCCGCAGCAATTTGTTTTTACCTTTAGATCCCTTGGCTTGATGGTAAAGGTAGAGTGGGGGATGTGTCAGGCAATGAGGTTACAGATTGTGTTTTCATACATTTCTGCAGCTGCCGGTGACCGACAGCAGCACCTCATGGATATAACAACCCATCGAATATTGATCCTAAATTAATACAGGGCTAATCATATACTGATGAAAGGTTGCGTAAGTTTCATTTTTGAAATCCTGAAAATAATTGGCTTTCATCACAATTTAAACAAGCTCATTTTTGGAAATGGTATTGTTTTTGTTCTGTCCTAATCAGTAAATCTTTGTGTCAATAACTTTTATGTTTAAATAACAATTAAGTTGAAGTTCAGAAATGGTTATAAGATCTGGGCTGAACCTTTCTGACTGTTCACGATGTCAGGCGCATTTCCCAGCGGCATGGGGTGGAGGCAATGGGAAATCCCATTGACAGCGGCGGGACTGGAAAATCCCACCGCCGGCCAATGGCGCATCGCCTGCCATCGCATGGAACACGCCACGGGGAAGCCAGAGAACCCCGCTCCTTGTAGTTCCATATTGCAAGTAAGTTCAAAAAGACCAAGAATCCCTACATAAATGATGTTTGTTCAAAGGAATTTGATCTAACAATCGCATTCATTTAGGACTGAGGTCAAGCTCAAACGCATACTTATTTCGCTACTTTTAGTTTGGCCATTCAGCTGAGTGATGAGATCCAAGTCATTGCCAACCCGAAACTATCAAAATAGATTGCAGAATGTCATAAAACATAGTACCAATACAAATTAATGTTCTGGCATTGTGTGGTGATGGCTCAATTATCCAAAACATAGCTCGAAGTTGATAACCCAACCTTCCTGGCAATAAATGATGCTTACACTTGCCAATTCAATGAATTAATTTGAGATATATTTGCGAATGCATATTATTCCCTGTTTTGAATAAGTAAGGACAATTTTCCCGCTCCTCTCTCCCAACCCTCTTTCCCTTGACAAGTCCTGGTCTGGTGTGGTGGAATTTCCTTTGCAGATCATTATTAACATGTTCCCAAAGCACCCTGAGCCCAGATCTGGCGCTGGACACAGCATACGCCAGAAAGTAAAACCAAGTTAGGAGTAAACTAGAAGTTGCAGGCACTGATCTAATTTTGGCACCCGAAGCCCCTTCGACCACCAAGGTTCCCCAAAACTTCCAGAACAATGGAAACTGGTGGGAGATATGGCAAAATAGGCCTACTTTTTTTGATCTTTGCTTGGCAGAATGGGACCAGGCAAAGGTCCCCAGACCAAACTTCAACAAAAATCCCCAGACCAAACTTCAACAAAAATGTTGCACACAATCACAGACCTCAAGTCCAATTTTAAATTATTTTATGGCATGGGAAGGATAAACACCGCAACAAAAATTCTGTTGATTTTTCCAGCACTGTACATACAGTACTGGAAAAATCAACAGAATTTTTGTTTGAGTTTGTCACATGTGATGTGCTGCTCAAGCAACTTTATTTCCAGTGGTAAAGACAAAAACCGCTGCTACTACTCTGCAGGTCAGGCAATATCCATTGACAGGGAGAGTCGCAGTTAGCATTTCAGTTCGCTGACTATTCAGCATAACTGGAAAATGTCAGAGGTGTGATTGGCTTCAAGTCTGTGTAAAGGGGAGAATGGGAAAAAGAACAAGACGGAAGATCTGTGATTGGGTGGGAGACAGGAAAGATTACTTGATGAAAGAGTTGATTTGATTTATTATTGTCACATGTATTGGGATACAGTGAAAAGTATTGTTTTTTTTGTGCACTATTCAGACAAAGCATAGCATTCATAGAGTACACAGGAAGGAAGGAACGGAGAGGGTGCAGAATGTAGTGTTACAGCATTTGATTTGATTTATTATTGTCACATATATTAGTATGCAGTGAAAAGTATTGTTTCTTGCATGCTATACAAAGCATACCGTTCACAGAGAAGGAAAGGAGAGGGTGCAGAATGTTACAGTCATAGCTAGAGTGCAGGGTCAGCTTAATACGATGTAGGTCCATTCAAAAGTCAGATGGCAGCATGGAAGAAGCTGTTCTTGAGTTGGTTGGTACATGTCCTTCAACTTTTTCCTGGCAGAAGAAGGTGGAACAGAGTATTCCGGGGTGTGTGGGGTCCTTAATTATGCTGGCTACTTTTCCGAGGCAGCGGGAAGTTTAGACAGAGTCAATGGATGGGAGGCTGGATTGCGTGATGGACTGGGCTTCATTCACGGCCCTTTGTAGTTTCTTGCGGTCTTGGACAGAGCAGGAGCCATACCAAGCTGTGATGCAACCAGAAAGATTGCTTTCTGTGGTGCATCTGTAAAAGTCATAGCGAGGATATAGAGAAAGATCAACTGAATATATGGTAGATCCATTTAAAAGTCTGATGGCAGAAGGAAAGAAGCTGTTCTTAAGTCAGTTGGTATGTGTCCTCAGACTTTTGTGTCTTTTTCCCGTCAGAAGAAGTTGGAAGAGAGTATGTCTGGGGTGTGTGGGGTCCTTGATTATGCTGGCTGCTTTTCAGAGGCAGCGAGAAGTGTCGATGGAGTCAACGAATGTGCGTCTGGTTTGCCTGATGGACTGGGCTACGTTCACGACCCTTTGTAGTTTCTTGCAGACTTGGTTAGAGCAGGAGCTATACCAAGCTGTGATACATCAGGAAAGGATGCTTTCCATGGTTCATCTGTAAAAATTGGTGAGAGTCATAGCGGACATGCCGAATTTCCTTAGCCTCCTGGGGAAGTAGAGGCATTGGTGGGCTTTCTTAACTCTAGCGTCAGCATGGAGGGACCAGGACAGGTTGTTGGTAATCTGGACATCTAGAAACTTGAAGCTGTCTGCCATTTCCATTTCATCACCATTGATGTAGGCAGGGGCATGTCCTCCACTAAGCTTCCTGAAGTCAATGACTTCCAATTCGATTTTCAGGTTTGCTGACGACACCATCGTAGTGGGTCAGATCTCAAACAATGACGAGACAGAGTAGAGGAAAGAGATCGGGAATCTGGTGAATTGGTGTGACGACAATAATCTTTACCTCAATGTCAACAAAATTAAGGAGATAATCATCGACTTCCGGAAGCATAACAGAGGACATGCCCCTGTCTACATCAATGGGGATGGAGTAGAAATGGTTGAGAGCTTCATGTTTTTAGGTGTCCAGATCACCAACAACCTGTCCTGGTCCATCTATGCCGAGTTAAGAAAGCCCATCAATGCCTCTACTTTTTCAGAAGACTAAGGAAATTTGGCATGTCCGCTATGACTGTCACCAATTTCTACATATGCAGCATAGAAAGCATTCTTTCTGGTTGTACGGTTCCTGCTCTGTCCAAGACCGCAAGAAACTACAAAGGGTCATGAACGAAGCCCAGTCCATCACTCAAACCAGTCTCCCATCCATTGACACTGTCTACACTTCCCGCTGCCTCGGAAAAGCAACTAGCATATTTAAGGACCCACACACCAGGACATTCTCTCTTCCACCTTCTTCCTTCGGGAAAAAGATACAAAAGTCTGATGACACGTTACAAAAGACTCAAAAACTTCTTTCCTGCTGCCATCAGACTTTTGAATGAACCTACCTCGCATTAAGTTGATCTTCCTCGACACTCTAGCTCTGACTGTAACACTGTCCTGCACTCTTTCCTTCCTTCTCTATGTATGGTATGCTTTGTCTGTATAGCGCGCAAGAAACAATAGTTTCAGTTTATTTATTAGTGTTACAAGTAGGCTTACAGCAACACTGCAATGAAGTTACTTTTAATTGTATGCTAATACATGTGACAATAATAAATCAAATCAAAGCAAGGTGAAGAATTAAAATGACAAGCGATTGGAAGCTCGGGATCACACTTGCTGACTGGACGGAAGTGTCCAGTAAAGTGGACACTCCATCCATGTTTGGTCCCACGTGTATAGAGCAGATTGCGTTATAGGCAACAAATACACTCCACCTGGAAGAAGTGTTTGGGGCCTTGAACCGTGAAGAGGGAGGGGTTACTTATTTCCATGTTGGGTTCCAGAACAATATTCAAACATCGTGCAACCGAGAAATAAAAATAAAACTGCAAATTAAGATAGGCTTGTTAATATTACTAACGGGCACAAGTTGTGTGCAGTATCCGCCAAGTGTTTATACATTATTTCACCCATTAAAACCAAAGGTGTTAATTAGTATTTACTGACTGGTGTCCCAGATGCACAGTCGTTCTGCCTCTGCGACAATACATTGCTGTTCAAACTTGCCTCTGAAACCTGAGAGAATTCACTGTGATACTGTTCTCTCGATGTACTTCTCATTGAGACTGATAGCGTATTATAAATGGAAATAAATGCATGTCAAAATAACACATTAGCAAATTCCTTTTACCTTAAGATACCACTGAAGTGTTGCATTTTGGTTCAAAATTACTGATGTATAGTTATTACAATGCATTCAATTCATGTCATGATATATCACGATGATTATGTGTGAGTCTCACTGTGAGACTTTTTGAAATTTAAAGAAAACAACCTGGCCAAAAAGTGTGAAATTGGAACTTTATTCCAGATGCTTAGCTGATAATCATTTAATCAGACACTGGACTGGATTATAGTAATTGATAATCATTTGGATATGATAATACATGGATGTGATAGCAAAGATTTTACTCAGCTCACTAAACGTTAAGCTGGCAATAGACCAGATTAAACTTGCCAGTTTGGAGGGAAAACCCTCCCACAAACAGCTGTGGCCAGGCAGACTGTGAGGGCCCCACAGCCTGCCTGGATTGTGGATCCCAGCGTACCTCCAAACTCTCACCTCAGGTGCCTGCTTACTCCCGAGAGTTGGAGGATCCGGCATCCACCTTCTCGAACCCCAATTATGGTCCCCTTTGTAAGTTAAAAGTTAAAGTTTATTTATTAGTCACAAGTAAGGCTTACATTAACACTGCAATGAAGTTACTGCAAAATTCCCCTAGTCGCCACAGTCCGGCGCCTGTTCGGGTCAATGTGCCTAACCAGTACGTCTTTCAGAATGTGGGAGGGAACCGGAGCACCCGGAGGAAACTCATGCTGACATGGGGAGAACGTGCAAACTCCACACAGACAGTGACCCAAGTCGGGAATCATACCCAGGTTCCTGGCGCTGTGAAGCAGCAGTGCTAACCATTGTGCTATCGTGCCAATTCTCTTGTGCTTCATAGTAAACCAAGGCAGACTTTTGTCCGCTTTCATGGCTACTTATTCCTGGGAGAGGTCGCGGGTCTATATTTGTATATAGAAGGGGCTCAAAGAATGCACTGTGTTTTTGGGAGTTCAAGCCTATGAACTAACCTGAAATGCAAGCTTTCAGTTAAGGGCTGAATCCTATTTGAAGCCAGGCTGACAAGAAGTCCAGCGTCTGACATCGACCCCTGGTAATTTACATCTGTTCTGTAAAAGGTAAATGGATTGTTTTCTCCTCCTTATACAGTGTGTCAGAAAGCCCAGGAAAGGTGGAGCCAAAAGAGAAAACGCTGGAAAATCTCAGCAGGTCTGTCAGCATCTGCAAGGAGAGAAAAGAGCTGACGTTTTGAGTCCAGATGACCCTTTGTCAAAGCTGACAGCTCTTTTGGTTTCAGATTCCAGCATCCACAGTAATTTACTTTTATCCAGGAAAGGTGGGGAGTGGATTTCTCTCATGTTCGAGCCTCCCACTCAAGCTGACAACAAGGAGACTGTAAACCCTAAGGATTTTCTGCCTGTACATTGAAGACTGTCAAAAGAATGAGAGAAAAATTAGAACTTTTAATTGTAGAGGGAGCTAGGATGCGAAATGCCATTCTGAAAACAGTCATAAAAAAAAACATATGATAGATTTTCAAAGAAAAAGCTGACTACTTGTAAACAAAACAATGTAAAAGATTTGCAAATAGGGGAGTGAAATACGACTTGGTGCCTATTTCAGAAATGTTTTGGAGGTGATGTGGACTGAATAGTATCCTTCAGTGGCATAGTGGTTAGCACTGCTGCCTCACAGCACCAGGGACCTGGGTTCGATACCCGGCTTGGGTCACTGTCTGTGCGGAGTCTGCATGTTCTCCCCATTTCTGTGTGGGTTTCTTCCGGTTGCTCCGGTTTCCTCCCACAGTCTGAAAGACGTGCTGGTTAGATGCATTGGCCCAGCTAAATTCTCCTTCAGTGTACCCGAACAGGTGCCAGAGTGTGACGACTAGGGGATTTCCACAGTAACTTCATTGCAGCGTTAATGTAAGCCTACTTGTGACACTAATAAATAAATTAATCAACTTTAAAACTCTAGGATTTGTTTAAACTCTATGGGCTGCAATTCATAGCTGCATCTTTTCCATTTTTGGTAGCTTATTAGAAGTTGTTTGAGTCAGACACAATGTCATTATAGCACCAAATTGTTGCGTATCTGACCAATACCAAAGTTCTTGGGTTTATTTCTGCTGGCATTGTAGGCTTGCAAGAATGTCACTCAATTTTGGAGCCCAGAGAACTACTTGCTGAAAGGCCAGTGGCAGTTTGGCCTGGTGAATTGTTTCAATATCCAAAATGGTCAATCTCTGATTCTCATGAAATAGAATTGAATTTAAAATGTGTCCCATTATATTAAGAACCTTTAACCATTATGTTTCTACAAAAGGATTAGAGTATGAGGCAAGAATATCAAGAGATTGACGAGGTGAGGATTGTATTCGCTGGCGTTCAGACGAATGAGGGGGGGGGATCTCATAGAGATTTATAACATTCTAACAGGACTAGACAGGGTAGATGGAGGGAAGATGTTCCCGATGGTGGGGGAGTCCAGAACCAGGGGTCACAGTTTGAGGATTCACGGTAGACCATTTAGGATGGAGTTGAGGAGACATTTCTTCACCCAAAGAGTGGTGAGCCTGTGGAATTCATTCCCACAGGAAGTAGTTGATGCCAAAACATTGAATGTATTCAAGAGGCGGCTAGATATAGCACTTGGGGTGAATGGGATCAAAGGTTATAGGGAGAAAGCAGGATTAGGCTATTGAGTTGGATGATCAGCCATGATCGTAATGAATGGCAGAGCAGGGCCAAATGGCCTCCTCCTGCGCCTATCTTCTTTGTTTCTATGTTTCTATCTCTCGTTCCAATTCCAAGCATGTCAAATAGGCATTCTCATTGGATCACCGAATAAAATGCAGATGACTGCAGTAGGCAACTGGATCAAAAAATAATACACTGCCAGCAATAAAATAATGAATGAACACATTTTTGGATAATAATGTTATTAACAGAGCATAGCTGCAATCACTGATTTCATGAGGAGGTCTTGTGGCACAGTGGTCGCGTCCCTTCCTTTGGACCAGAAGTTTCAGGTTCTAGTCCAACACCAGAATTTGTTGGAACATCCTTTTTTTTATTCATTCATGGGACATGGGCGTCGCTGGCTGGCCAGCATTTATTGCCCATCTCTAGTTGCCTGAGGACAGTTGAGGGTCAACCACATTGCTGTGGCTCTGGAGCCACATGTAGGCCAGACCGGGTAAGGATGGCAGGTTTCCTTCCCTAAAGGACATCATTGAACTACTCTGCAGTTTTAAAACTGCGGTGTGGCTCCCTTGGTGCTCAGTCCAAAGATGTGCGGGTTAGGTTGATTGACCATGCTAAATTGACCCTCGTACCAGGGGGATTAGCAGGGTAAGTGTGTGGGGTTGTGGG
The DNA here is from genome assembly GCF_964213995.1 of Mustelus asterias. NCBI lineage: Eukaryota > Metazoa > Chordata > Chondrichthyes > Carcharhiniformes > Triakidae > Mustelus > Mustelus asterias. The sequence goes on from NC_135809.1 coordinate 128,749,901, forward strand.
ATCAGGGCCTGGGTGGGATTGTGGTTGATGCAGACTCGATGGGCTGAATGGCCTCCTTCTGCACTGTAGAGATTCTTTGATTCTAATTACTTTTAAGTAATGAGAAGCTGAGCTATGGCATGATCAGTCTGTCGTGATTTGGTGATCTATAAAATATGCCTTCTATTCATGTTATCCTGCATTGCTAAGACATTGTATTTATGTCTCTTTTAGGAATTCTGTGAACTTCAAAGCAGTGGCACAAATCAACTTGGACTGGGAAAATATAGGTCTACCTTCAATACCAGACACCACAGACAAATGAAACTCTTACCAAATTAATCATCATCAGAAGAAGGACAAAGGAGGAATTTGCACATTACAAAACCTAATTTAATAGGCTAGTGACTGATCAATGTGGCATAAGTTGTTTTTATAAGAAATTACTTCTTGACTTGGTGGTGTAACAAAATTATAATATGTTACCAAAACTAGAAGGGTAGATTTCAAGTTTGGCGAGCTGGTATAAGCAAGGTGGTTATGCCCAAAGCTGGCTTACCACCCCACTTAGATCAGTACTCTAGCCACTGCCATTCTTTGCTGGGCAGCTGGCCTGCCCACTTGCTTCAGATTGTAGGCCCTGTTTATATGCAAATCACGATTATGTGATGTACGTAGTCCACTTGCAATTTTGATGGTCATTTGCATGCCTCCCAGTTGCATCAGAAGGTATAGCAGAAGGTGCACGCAAAGGGTAAGTTCTGAATAATGTTCACGGAGCCAGGATGAGCGGGGATGCCCCTCTGCAAGAATGATATGGGGCACTGCCCACCCAGGCTCCTCTCACTTCATAAGCTGCACCACCCAGACCTAACTTCCAGCAGGCTGGATTTAGTGTCCGTTTCCCATTGGCACCGTGTTAACAGGGTCCATCCTTCAAAATGGAACAGACCTCCTATCGCAGTATCAGCCCTCTGGCATATTTCCACTGCTTAGCCATTAAATAGTTAAAATCTACCGCAGAGTTGATTAAGTCACTCTACTTTGTATTACTTTTATGCATGCATTCCATGCCTGAAACAGAAATACATTAATGCAATTCTGTACACATGCCCAATGTGAGATAAAAATCATACTTATGTGTAATTATTTCAGGAAGTGGCAGGTTTTAGCTGTAGATATTGTATTATAGTTGTACCATATCACAATGACAATTTCTTTTGTACTTTTTTTATACAATTCTTACCAATATTTCTGTAGTCTTATAGATGGTTTTTCCCAATTTTAGTAGGGATCTGAACATTGTTGGCAAGGCCAACATTTATTGCCTACCCTTGATTGCCCTTGAGCAGGCTGTGGAGAGCTACCTTCTTGCCGTCCATGTGGCAAAGGCCCGCCCATAAATGTGTTGGTGAGGGAGTTCCAAAATTCTGAGCCATCAACAGTGAAAGAGCTGCGATGCAGTTTCAAGTCAGCGTATTGAATGAGTTGGAGGAGAGTTTTCAGGTGATGGTGTTCCCAAGTGTATGCTGCACCCTTTTAAGGGCCAGGCTCATCATTTGATCTGGTTCTTCATTGCCTGTTGCTTTATTTGGACAAGATTAAGAGGTTTGAAGTCGATGATAGCTTTTGTCATTGATGTGGCTGATTGATACCTTTAAGTTGTGGGGAGATTTCCAAAGTGTGTTTGTGTATTGTGCCAGTTTAAGAAGCATTTCAAAGACTTGCCAGGATTGCCAATGGCTCAGTGGTTCTATATGTAGTAAAAACTAGAAGGAAGATGCATGGAAGGGTCATGGAAAGGGCATGGGGGTAGGAAGGGGTTTAGAGGGAGCAGGGAATAAGAGGAGTGGTGGCAGGGACATACCCAGAAGAGGGTATTGGCAAGACCTCTTAAACCTAGCTGTCAAAAGGTTCCCAACTCAACAGGCTTCCCCCAAGTTTTATGAATTGCCTTACCTGGGGCGGGGGCAAAGAGGTTCCCAAATCTATCCAGGGGAATAGTAGAATGGGGGACAAAATTCATATTTCCTCATAGGCTTTAAAATGGTGAACTCGACATGACAGGCCATGCATGTGGGATCATTACCTGATTGGGGGAAGATGGCAGGGGTCAGGAGTGTAGAGCCATTAAACATTAATTTACCCATTCCTGACTCAATCTGAGGCAGTTTTGAGCGGGGGAAAATGCAATCCAATCGTCTTCAAATATTGAAATTGAGACAGTAGGGTGGAATCTTTCCATTCTAGCAGGGGTGAGCTTGAAGGCAGGACAGTGGTCTGACATACAGACCATTGGGGATGGGACTCACATTCATGCCAGTGGAAGAGTATTTTCTAAGATTCTGTCCCATATCTCATACATTAAAATCTGTTTAAAGATTATCTTTTTTTCCATGGAGACCCAGCATTTCACCACCCCACTTGTCACACCTGACACGTTTAAATAATACTGTAATAGGGATAGCCTCCAAGATCTATCGGGCTACATTTGCACAGACAAAAAGAGTTGTTTTGGAACATGCAGGTTTTTAGTAATCCAGAAGCATGCTAAACCTTCCTCCTTTTATAATGCATGATTAACAATATTGTTTTTTTCCACTGTACATAATTTACAGCTCACCTCAACATGTTAAATTTAAATTCGAACCTGCTAATCACAGTGGAGTCCTGCCTTTCCCAACTTCCCTGTTCACATTTTCACTTTGTATACCGCATCACCCATCGCTCGACCAATGTTTGCTTATCCACATTTGAAATGTCCAAATCTCTGTACTGCATCTTTGACAAGTACACCCTCTGAGCACAGCTTGAGTGCGGCATCGGTTCATTTACCCGAAGATACCACTTTCATCATAAATTAATTTTGTGAAAGATCCTTTATTTTACAATAGCAGTTTGCAAATGCTCAAATCAGATTTGTCTAATTAGTGAGACTCTGGAATATAATACAGGTGGGTGTGGTAGGTGCTGAATCTTCCAATATTTTCAGAGGGACCTTGATTAGTTCTTGCTGAGGACTGAAATCACACAATACAGAATGTAAGTGTCTTTATAAATCTTTGAAATTCTTGGCTCTTTGGCTGGTTGCAGTGACCTGAGGGAGAGAGGATCAGAGAGGAATTTTCCAGGATATATTTTATGGCTTGCTGGCCCTGGATTTTTCTCTTTTCCACTTACTGCGATTTTTAAATGTGTCAACTAAAACGGCCAGTGCTGGAAATTGGAAACAAAAAACAAAGATGTGGAGTATACTTAACAGGTTTAACAACATCAGTGAAGAGAAACACAGGTTATTATAGAGGGTGGGCACGGTGGCACAGTGGTTAGCACTGCAGCCTCACAGCGCCAAGGACCCGGGTTCAGTTTCAACCATGGGTGACTGTCTGTGTGGAGTTTGCAAGTTCTCCCCTGTGTCTGCGTGGGTTTCCTCCGGGTGCTCCGGTTTCCTCCCACAGTCCAAAGATGTGTGGGTTAGGTGGATTGGCCATGCTCAATTGTCCCTCTGTGTCCAAAGATGTGTCGGTTAGGGGGATTAGCCATGGTAAATGTGCAGAGAAAGGGCTGAGGGGAAGGCCTGGGTGGGAAACTCTTTGAGAGCTGGATGGCCTCTTTCTGTACCGTAGGAATTCTATGATTCTATGAAACTGTAACTGCCCAAATCAATGCTGCCCTCGCTTGGTGGGAACCAATGTAACTGAATCCCATTCAAAAGCATGTTTCCTCTTCGCAATTTTGCCATTTGCGAGGTTTCGAGAGAACATTTCTATTCCTATTCCTGTGTTACCCTGGTGAACGGTGGAACTTTATTATTCACTTATATCTTATCATCTACCCAATACAAAATTCATCATCTAAACTATTTAATTCTCATTTTACTGCAGTTATAGCAGTGTTGTTCTTCACTGCAGCATATCCCGTTAAAACATATTATGGTCAGCCAATTACATATTTATTAAAAGTGCTTTAAACAAGAGCAGGAGAAGGCCATTCGGCCCTTCGAGCCTGTTTATACTGTTCCACACTGAATGTTCCAGTGCGCACAATTTTCAAATTGGGTGCATAAACTGCTTTCCTTTTCTTTCACCCTTTTAGTCAGGTATCTACAATTTCTGAAAATGTTTTGAACCAGGACTAGACTATAATTTTTTCAAATTACGATCTGCTGTTGCTGATATTATGGGGATAGGGCCTGGGTGGGATTGTGGTCGGTGCAGACTCAACGGGCCGATTGGCCTCCTTCTGCACTGTAGGATTCTATGAAAGTGCACCAAAGGTTTAAAACAAGTTGGATTCATAAAATATCATGGGAAGGCCTACATTAATCTGCTTGGGTCTGACATGCCGTGAACAGAGTTTAAAGAAAATAAACTCTTAGCTCCTAAGACAAAGCAGTGGCACAAATTTGCAATTATACTCATGGATCTACTTAAGCGGCGATGGGCACATGTAAAAACATGCTGGCCACTCTTCAATCGGGCAAAGTTGAACTCACTTAATGTAGTTAAATTCACATCAACAGTTTTGTTGCCAGGTTTCTAACTTCATTTTGAAAATAAATACTAAATTGTCCCGTTGAATCTTTATGCAAGAATTCAAAAATGTTCCTTTACACGTGTTGTGAGTACACGGCAACTGGTGCAAAGGCGTAGCAACATGAGGCTATCTAATTCTGCTGGTCTCACACTCATAGCTAATATGCAAGCTCACACTGGCTTGACTGAAGTTACGCTCCGCAGGCTGGATTTAACACTACCTCACAGGCATGTTTGAAGATGGGGAGGGCATCTTAAATCCAGCGGGCGAACTTCATAGAATCATAGAATCCCTGCAATGCAGAAGGAGGCCATTCGGCCTATTGAGTCAGCACCGACCACAATCCCACCCAGGCCCTATCCCAGTAGCCCCACATATTTACCCCACTAATCCCTCTAACTTACGCATCCCGGGACACGAAGGGGAATTTAGCATGGCCAATGCACCTAACCCGCACATCTTTGGACTGTGGGAAGAAACTGGAGCACCCGGAGGAAATCCACACAGACACGGGGAGAATGTGCAAGCTCCACACAGATGGTGACCCAAGCCGGGAATCGAACCTGGGTGCATGGCGCTGTGAGGCAGCAGTGCTAACCACTGTGCCGCCCTTGCTCACCTCTTTCCCCTCCGCAATTGTACCAGTGTCAGGGTATGTCAGGCAGCTCACCCGCAAGGGGATCTCTAAGCAGGCAATTAATTCCTGCCTCCAGGAGTTACCAATGGCAGGAGAGGCCCATGTCACGCGGTCAGCCTGACAGGTTTCCCTGTATGAGCTGCTGAGGGGTCGTCCCTCCTGCATGGGCCTCTGGGCTCGTTGGAGGGTTCCCCTAGATCACCCATAGTTGTCAACTTCCCGCCCCAGCCCGTCCACCCTCACTCCATCCCACCCAAAGGGAGGAATCCTTCGGCAAATCCGGCCAGCAGAATCTTCCAGTCCCGCTGAAGTTGATGGGAGTTTTGAACAGCTCACCACATTTTCTAGCCCCACTCCCGCCTTGACAGGGCTGTAAAGTTCCGCCCAAAGGGTGGAAGTCACATCTCCATTGAATGGCTGCAGGACAGTCGTTCTTCACCTGGGGCAGGTTCCCCCTCCCCCCCTTCCCCTCCCCCAGCTTTTTTTATTCAGGGCAAGTTGGGGAATCTGGTGCCTTGTTAAATCCAGCCCCATATCTTGTAAAGGGGGCCTTGGGAATTTTGCAGTTACATAAAATGTATATAGTAATTAATACCATTTATTACATTGACCAATGTCAGAACCGCAACAAAATTAGCATGGTATTCACAACCAGTTCAGTGGAGATTTTATTTACATGTACACATAGAACCAGAAAGGCAGAGGGGCTTAACAGTAGATGGATGGCAAGTACTGAGTGAAGAAACAGCCTTCTGCAGTAAATTATTCAAGCAGTTGTTAAAAAGCTTACACAGGATAATTTAAACCTTGAATGTTAAATGCTAGCAATTTATCAGAATGCATGCATTAATGTAACACACAAAGCAAGCACTAATTGTTCCATTTGGGTTTGATTCTTAATGTCGATATCTTTGTTTCAGCAGATTTGATTTGTTGTATGTGGTATCTTCTCCAGTTTAATCTTACTGCTTATAAGTAACCTTTCAAGAAATCAGAACGATGCGTCACTTTACATAGCACTTTCTTAATTGGAGCACGTGAGTAAGCAGGTTTAAAGAAAGCAATTTTCTATCAAGGTTTTACCATTTAAAGAAGCAAATACCAAAGTCATTTTTTTAAAAAAACGAAATGTATTATAAAAGCTTTACTTATAAAATTTGCAATGTGCAAAATCACGTGATATATATGTAAAAAAATTAATTCAAGAGAAGTAGTGTAGTGAAAAAAGTAATATATTTTTTCACAAATGTAGATAAACAGATATTACATGGTTTACATGGCAAGTGTAACATTATGTTCAGGGGTTGCCCCAGTTGTATAAAGTCAGAGGTAATTGCAGTGTACATAAAGTGAAATAATGATTGGGACTTAAGTGCAGGAAATAAAGCTATCAAGCTGAGGCTGAAAACAATAGCAAATACTATAGTAATTAATAATTCTGTATATTCATAATCATGTAAAAATTCTGTAATGTACAATTGTAAGGAACATGTTGAATGTGTTTGAGGATGGCTTGGACAGTGTTTGATTTGCTGCAAAATTACTTTAGTTACTGGATCACCAGTGCTCTTTCTAAATTCCAAATGTTCACCTTTCTATCTGTGTTTGACAAAATATTTTTCCCTTGGCATCTGTGTTTCACATGATTCCTTAAAGATAGTTTTTACAATGCATGATGCAATTTGTTTTCTTCCTTCATTGCCTGCAGAGATGTGTAAATACATCAAAATGTTTTATTTATTTGGGTGCTACTGTAAGTGGGCATTTGGAACCCTCTTATTTTGTAAAGTAAAATAAATCTCCATGTTTATAAGCATTGAAATCAGCAATATCAGAGATGTTGTATAAAAGGGATATGTGCAATGCAAAATAAAATAATTAAAAATGAACTGCCAAGGACTGCATATGATAAACCTTTTGTCGGAAAAAATGGGAACACATCAAGAATTGTGCCTAAGCTGTTTGAGTAGCAAGAACAATTTACATTTATATAGTGTATTTAACACATGGAACGATCAGGTGAGGGGGAGGGAATCAGCTCCCCTCTATTCAGCTGTCTTGGTAGGTCACAAACGTTTTTAAATTTATTTTTGCCCTGGATGCCTTTTTCCAATTCAAAATGTATTCTTTTATTATCTGTGCAGGGAATAATAAGGAGCCAATCAAAGGAGCCAAAGAAAGAGCAAGTCTACTAGACACTGAACCCAAGGAAAAATAATAAAATCCACCACATCACAAACACATACACGTATCAGAAGCAAGGAAAGTTAGAGTCCAAATAAAGATTAAAAGGTTATACAGTTAGAAGTCCTTTGTTGGTGTTTGAGGCATAGATTATTAAACATTGTGACCGATTGAAGTTATCTGGATCCCTGGACCAGATGTATGTCAATTCTTACAAGATCTCAGTTTGTTGGTAGGTCTTGGATACACTAATTTCTTGAACCAGGTGTTGCGTTTATTCCTAGGGGAAGAGAGAGAGTGAGAGATCTGTTCAGCCTATTTCTCTTCTGGTCTTGTCCCAAAATCTCTCTGATGGTATCTCAATCTCTTGTGCTGGATCTTTAGGCTATAGAAATAGGTTTCTACTTGAGAGCCAGAGATTCCTCACTACTCAGCAACTTCTCTAGATTTCTCTGTCTCTGCTTGGCAAACCCAATTCTTGAAGCCCCGCTCACTGTACATTCCAAAGGAATTTGATTGATGTGAGTGCTTTGAAAACAAGGATGAGGATTTGAGACGTCAAACAATAAACCATTGAGTGATAGGTGAATGAGATTTTGGAACATGCTAATCTGCAAAATGCATAATTAAGATGTCATGGTTACAGTGCTTTTAACTTGAACGCATGGAATGTAGTAAATAATGTTGGCGAGCTAGAGATGCAGATAACCAGAGTGGAATGGGATGTTGTGGGAATAAATGACTCAATGAAAGGCAAGACTAGGTACAATATAGTATAGTACACAGTGTTCCAGAAAGACGGGGGAGAAAAGAGAGGAGATGGCGAGGCGGTATTGATTAGGGAGAATATTACTGTTGGAGAAAGAAGATGTCTGGGAAGCATCAAGGACAGAATTTATTTGTTCCGAGCTAAGGTAGAGATACCTTTACATTAGTGGATGTATTCTGTAGGCTGCCAATTAATGGGAGAGATATGGAGGAACCAATTTACAAGGAAATTACAGAGAGGAGATGGTGCAGGTACAATTGAGGTACATTTTCATGAAGGGGAAAGGCAGGACAAGGTTACAGCTCTCTTGATGAAAGTAGCAGAGAGCAAGATGAAGCAGAAGATGTGACTGCGTATGACAGATTTCAGCATGGCAATTTAAGTGAAAATCAGGCTGAATATAGAAAGTTCAGAGGGCAGGTATGAAACAAAATAAGAAGCAAAGCGAGTATGAGAAAAAACTGTCAGCTACATAAAAGCAAATCCAAAAGCTGTCTACATTATAGGTACACGAATAGTAAGAAGATAATAAAAGGAAAGATGGGATTGAATAGGGTCCATCAAGGGGATTTACACACGGACGTAGAGGGCATGGCTGTGATACTAAAGCAATACTTTGCATCTGTCTTTATCAAGAAAGAAAATGCAGTCAGAGACATGGGGAAAGAGGAGGTAGGTGAAACACTGGATGGCCTAACAATTGATAAAGAGGAAGTATTAGAAAGACTAGTTATATGTCACCAGAAACAGATGAGATGTATCCAAAGATACTGCGGCAAGAAAGGGTAGAAATTGTTTCACAATTCAGAAGCTGTGTTCACAAACAGGGCATATAAAGACACAAACTCAATTTACAAGACAATGGTTGGAATGCGAGTCTTTACAGGTAATCAAGTCTTAAAGGTACAGACAACGTGAGTGGAGAGAGGGTTAAGCACAGGTTAAAAGAGATGTGTATTGTCTCTAGCCAGGACAGTTAGTGAGACTTTGCAAGCCCAGGCAAGTCGTGGGGGTTACAGATAGTGTGACATGAACCCAAGTTGAGGCCGTCCTCATGTGTGCGGAACTTGGCTATCAGTTTCTGCTCAGCGAATCTGTGTAACCCCCACGACTTGCCTGTGCTTGCAAAATCTCACTAACTGTCCTGTCTGGAGACAATACACATCTCTTTAACCTGTGCTTAACCCTCTCTCCACTCACATTGTCCGTACCTTTAAGACTTGATTATCTGTAAAGGCTCGCATTCCAACCATTATCTTGTAAATTGAGTTTGTGTCTATAAATGCCCTGTTTGTGAACACAACTCCCACTCGCATGAAGGGACAGTGCTCCGAAAGCTTGCGGCTTGTGCTACCAAATAAACCTGTTGGACTTCAGCCTGGTGTTGTGAGACTTCTTACTGTGCTCCCCACACTGTCCAGAGCATGTTAGCATGATAACCAACGCCTCACCCCTTGGCATTGCCCAAGTGCTGAGCCCCCATCCTACTCCCACCTGTGAAGCACAGAGGGTATCTTCTGCAATGGCCATGCCCCCTCTGCGTGCTGACCCTTTTATAAGGCTGAGGTAATTTCCCTGGGGCAGACAGGCATGACTGGCTCCCCACTGCGAACCTGCCTCCCTTCAGTTGGCCAGCCACTGACAGCATGTGAAAGGATTACTTGAGAAAGGATATAAAGGATGTACTGGCACTGGAGGGGGTGCAGAGGAAATTCACCAGGTTGATTCTGGATTTGAGAGGGTTGGCTTATGAAGTGAGACTGAGGGCCTGATTTTACCAAAACTTCGCGCCCGAAATCGTGGTAAAGTTGGGCATCGGGCCTATACCGCAATCTGCACCCGATTCCAAGCAGATCACGGCTTTACCGACACCCGATTCCCCGCGCCCGAATCGACTTAATGAACCGCGCGCCCAACCCTACTGCCAAATCCCACTTTACCGTCGTCTGGCCCGTTCCAGATCCGTGCTTTTAGCGACCTGCAATATAAAAGTCCGAAGCGGATTTCTATTTTGCAGGGGAACCTCCGAAGCCCTCTCTGCCCTTGCGAAGTCACCATCCTCCTCCTTCGTGGACCCCCCCGCTAACCACCCCGACAGACCCCCCCCCCCCCCACCCCTGGGATCAGACCCTCCTGAGAGACAGGCCCCCCTCGGCAGAGCACACCCCCAACCTACCTCGATCGCTGGTCTCCCTCCACCATCCTTCCGTTAGCAAGATAAGCTGTATGTTCCTTAGCTAGATCCACTTTGGTCAACACAAAGATGGTCCTTCTGCCTTGTGGGTCCATCTGGCTCATCAAGTCAGTTACAATACTGTATTCAGCATCTACTGAACCATCTTGGATACAAAGGATAATGAATGGTACTGGTCGACGTTCCTGGTGTTATCAGTTCTGTAACATCAGGAACGGCTGCTGACACCAAGGATATAATTTTTAGCATAAGCAAGGCTTACATGCAGAACCCTAATGCCATTATCCCCCCCGTTGAGGGTGATCTGGGTCCTGCCCCCTCTCCTCCTCCCGCCCCGCCCCCCCCCCCACCCCCGAGGGTGATCTGGATCCCGCCCCCTCTCCTCCTCCCACCCCCCCCTCCAGAGGGTGATCTGGGTCCCGCCCCCTCTCCTCCCATCCCCCCCTCCAGAGGGTGTTCTGGGTCCCGCCCCCTCTCCTCCTCCCAAACCAACCCCCGCCTCCCCAGATGATCTGGGTCAGAGAGCCGCTCTCTCTGCTTTTTTCTCCCCGCCCGGGCGCGCTGCTTCGGATTTTTTTTCGAACTGCGCACACGCAGTTCAGAGCTCCGATCGTTCCGACAGCACTAAGCCCCGCCTACAGCGCGAATCAAACCGGAGCCAGCAAAACGCGTATGGGCACGCTGGAAAGACGATTCCAGGCGCGGATCTATTTGATGCCCAGATTCGGCACTTAGACTCAAAATGGTAAAATCAGGCCCTGAGTAGACTGGGACTATACTCATTGGAATTCAGAAGAATGAGGGGAGATCTTCTAGAAACATGTAAGATTATGAAGGGAATAGATAAGATAGAAGCAGGGAGGTTGTTTCCACTGGCAGGTGAAACTAGAACTAGGGGGCATGGCCAATGTCGCTTTCCTTCGGGTGCTCCGGTTTTCTCCCACAGTCCAAAGATGTGCGGGTTAGGTGGATTAGCCTTGCTAAATTGCCCCTTAGTGTCCAAAAATGTGCAGGTTAGATGGATTAGCTGGAATGGATTTATTCATTAGATGAATAAATGTGGGGGACTATGGGGCGAGGGCAAGGGGTGGCACTGGATAAGATGCTCTGTCGGAGAGTCGGTGCAGACTCAATGGGCCGAATGGTCTCCTCCTGCACAGATTCTGTGATAACAGCAGAAAGAATCTACTTTCTAGAGCCTTCTGAACAGAATAATACCTGCTCCATAGGAGTGTTAGAAAACAACATTTAACACTGAGACATAAGGAAATATTAGCACAGGTCACCAAACGTTAGGTCAAAAAGGTCAATTTTTTTTTTAAAAAAGTGTTAAAAAGGGCTTCATAATAAGGGGAAGCAGATTTAGGACTGAGTTGAGGAGGAACCTCTTCACACAAAGGGTTGTGAATCTGTGGAATTCCCTGCCCAGTGAAGCAGTTGAGGCTACCTCATTGAATGTATTTAAGACAAAGATAGTTAGATTTTTGAACAGTAAAGGAATTAAGGGTTCTGGTGAGCAGGCGGGTAAGTGGAGCCGAGTCCACAAAAAGATCAGCCATGATCTTATTGAATGGTGGAGCAGGCTCGAGGGGCCAGATGGCCTACTCCTGCTCCTAGTTCTCGTGTTCTTCTGAAAATGTCAACAGCGCTCCTTAAAAACCAAATGTGATTATTAATGAGCTCCTAAACAACCTTAATATTGATTTTAATTGAGGAGTGGACAGGACCACACACCACTGCTCTGCGCCCCCCCCCCCCCCCCCCACCCTGTCAACAATGCCAGTGTCAGGTACAGCATGTTTGGAGGACACACCAGCCTGCGCCAGTATTTTCAGGGCTGCCTGCCTCTGTTCCTGTATCCTTGTTGTCATCTACTGACTCGGATATACAACTCTCTATCCCTTCATCCGTGTCATTCGCAGCTATGGGCCAGGATTCTCCGGCCTCGTCCGCGGCTGGGATTCTCCGGTCCTGCTGCTGTGAATGGAGATTTGGCTGAGCACCAAATTCTCCCTTCTCGCTGGCAGCAATGGTTGTAGTGAACGACATCAGAGAATTCTGGCCATGGTAAAAGCTGAGCCTCCAGTATTCATCTTCGGGGGCACCATTTGTCACATTCTGCCAGTGTACCTTTTGCCTTCACACTCTGCGGCACTCTGGGGTAGCACAGTGGCACAGTGGTCAGCACTGCTGCCTCACAGCACCAGGGACTCAGGTTCAATTCCCAGCTTGGGACACTGCCTGTGTGGAGTCTGCACGTTCTCCCCATGTCTGCGTGGGTTTCCTCTGAGTGCTCCGGTTTCCTCCCACAGTCGAAAAATGTGCTGATTGGGTGGATTGGCCGTGCTAAGTTCTCCCTCAGTGTACCCAAACAGCGCTGGAGTGTGGTGACTAGGGGATTTTCACAGTAACTTTATTGCAGTATGGATGTGAGCCTACTTGTGACTAATGAATAAAATAAAACTTAAACTTTAAACTGTCTCCTATCACTGAATAAATTCTTAACCCAAGACCTGAGGTTACTGCCATTTGCATACTTTCACCGTTGCTAATTATTTCTTATTGAAAGCCATTTGGGAGTTCATTTAGATGCCATCCTGGGCATTTTCCTGCTTACTTTATTAGTGAGGGGCCTGTTCAAAATATTCAACTACATTAGTCAGACAAGTCTTACTTTTAACAAAGCCATGCTGTCTCTCAGTTCATATCTGTTCAACTCTACAGTCGCTCTCTCAACGACAGACTCGAGTGAGTTCCCCACAGCTGGCGTTATTCATTTTCCAAAGAAACTATTTACAACTGACATATTACTTGGATTAAAATATTTAGGCATCTGCACTTCAAAAGTTGGAATTGTATATTTAATTCAAATTAATATTTCATAACCCCAGTTATTCAAGACCGAATACAATAATGCTCTATGGTGTTGAATTCTTCCATTTGATACACTGAGTAAAGTATCTTAAAGAGTGGAGTCAGTTTACCAATCCTTACATCGGGTAACACTTTTGCCTCTCGTAATGAATAATTAAGACAGGGCGGTAATAGAGAACAGATTTCCTGCTCATTTCCTTTGCTAGTAAACTAGTTTATGTAGCAACGTGAGTGTAGTCACACCTCCGCTAGTCTAAAATGCTTCTGTCGCAAATCAATTTTTGCAATCGCATAGACAACCAATTTAAAGGAGTTAATTGACAAAGGTCTGTGTTGAAGTCTCTTCTTCAAGCTGTGTAACATTGAAGCTATCGAGTGGTCTTTCCAGTTCAACAATTTAAATGCAAGCTGAATAAACTGGGCTTCCGAGTTCCCCAGGTGCCCCAAAGATGCGCTGGGAAATCCCTCTGGGAAATTCCCAGGTAAGGGTTTACATGGCAATTGTCCAGAAGCGCTAACTTCCCCTGGACAATTGCACCACGCTGGAACCATCTGACACTGTGATTTAAATCGCTAATTTCGGGTATTTCTGCCGATTTAACACCAATAGGTACGCTGGAAGGGTAATAAAATAAACCCACTTCTAACTTCAGCATAACTAGTTCAAATACCCAGATAAGACCCCGCGTGCATGCCCCCCGCACCCCGCCCCCCCCCCCCAGTGCAACTCATAGAATCATAGAATCCCGATAGTGCAGAAGGAGGCCATTCGGCCCATCGAGTCTGTACCGACCATAATCCCACCCAGGCCCTATTTCCATAAGCCCACATATTTACCCTGTCATCCCCCTGATACTGAGGGGCATAGCTTTGGACTCGGCCTGCATCCCCTGAACCCTGCCCCAACCCAACCTGACCCCTCCCACACCCAGCCCAACTTGACCTGACCCCAACCCGACCTGATTCCCCCACCTCCCCTCCTCCAACCCAACCTGACCTCCCTGACCCGACCTGGCCCCTGACCTGATGCCTCTGCGACCCAACTCAATCTGAACACCCACCAAAGTCCGACCCAGCCCACATGTCTAAAGCCTCCACCCCCTGAAAGCTAAATTCCCCGATGAGGGGAAGGGCGGCACGGTAGCACAGTGGTTAGCACCGCTGCTTCACAGCTCGATTCCCGGCTTGGGTCACTGTCTGTGTGGAGTTTGCACGTTCTCCTCATGTTTGTGTGGGTTTCCGCCGGGTGCTCTGGTTTCCTCCCACAGTCCAAAGATGTGCGGGTTAGGTTGATTGGCCATGCTAAATTGCCCCTTAGTGTCCTGAGATGCGTAGGTTAGAGGGATTAGATGTACGGGGATAGGGCCTGGGTGGGATTGTGGTCGGTGCAGACTCGATGGGCCAAATGGCCTCTTTCTGCACTGTAGGGTTTCTATAAAAAAAGTAATTCTATAATGTCCAACCCCAGCCTCCCCACCACCCCGCCCACCCGATGTCAGACCCTCCACCTCCACCATGTCCAGCCGACCCCCCATTTACCTTAGACACTCACCTTCTCCCTGGCCTATTATTTTCAACGGGACAATTAACTTCACCTGCCTTAAGGCAGCTAGTGCCATACAAAAGTGGCATATCCTCCTTTGTTCCACTTCCTTTAGACTCCAACCCAGGAATTGGCTGTGCTGCCTGGATCTCACCCAGCCTGAGTCAGGAAGGTCGGGCGAGGTGGGCACTGGAATAATTTAGCATGGGTAAGTGGGTACGGAGTGGCAACCCAATCCTGATTGCCACTCCGAGGAAGTTCTGACCCAATTTAATGATCAATGCTATTCAGCGCTATTAAGGAACTGATTAACAAGCTATGGTTTAAAGTCAGGCCATGACTACAGCATGTATGACGTGGCTATGATCGTGGCATTGTGAGACATGGGCCTCATCTAAATGTTGAAACGCTGACCCCTGCCTAAACATGGTGGGAATGTCGAGGAGACTGGCTGGCAAGAGTGGGATTGTTCGGAGGCAGGAAAGGTGCTTCTAGAGATTGGAGAGAATCATAGAATCCCTACAGTGCAGAAGGGGGCCATTCGGCCCTTCGAGTCCGCACCGACAACAATCCCACCCAGGCCCTATCCATGTAACCCCACATATTTACCCCGCTAATCTACGCATCTCGGGACACTAAGGGGCAGTTTAGCATAGCAAATCCACCTAACCCACACATCTTTGGAGTGTGGGAGGAAACCCACGCAGACACGGGGAGAATGTGCAAACTCGACACAGACAGTGTAGCCGGGAATTGAACCCAGGTCCCCGGAGTTGTGAGGCAACAGTGCTAACCACTGTGCCACCATGCCGCCTGAGGAACAAAAGAATGGTCCTCGACACTCAGCAGACACTAACAGGGAGAGTATGGTGAGAAGCAGGGTCGGGGGTGGAAACCCAGGGCAGAAGAAGTCCTTTTTAAAAAAAAACAATTTGGACCTCTTCTGGCCGTGTGCTTTCCGCAGACAGCTGTCAATTATGGTTCCAGGATTGAGCATTGAATACAGTGCTACGGTTTAATGACATTAGGGTCCATGAGAGTGCACTAGACCACTGCAGTAAATTACTGCTGAGGGTGACATTTGCCTGTGGCGGGCATGACCATGACCAGTGTTAATAAGGTTAAGATGACAGCTGATGTGGATGAATCGGGAATATGGTGGGAAGCACTCCACCGCCTGTGTAACTACCCATCTTCTTAGATCTCACCAGGCAAGAAGGGGTTAAAGTCACAGAATCGTTGCTGCCCCCAAGGAGGCCATTCAACCCATCATGTCTGCACTTGTTCTCGGAATGAACATTTCGCCCAGTGCTATATCACCCCGCCATCTCCCTGTAACATCGTACATTTTTCAACCGATGTTTATCCCTGGATTCTCTTTCCTGCAACCAAACAAGTTGAATTCTGCAAGTCCCTCTTCATGATTTAGTCACATCCCCGAATCATGCCTGTTACTCTTCTCCCGAATCCTCTCCAAGACATCGATCGTCCTTGATGGGAGGTTACCCAAAATTATGTTAATAACCTGTGGAGACCAAATGCACAAATTGCACCCCAGTAATGAGTGAATCTTGACAATAACCTCACTATCATTGGCACATAATTAACAATCATATGCAAACATTTTGCCACTCTAGGTATTGATATGTTTCATGCTTTTCATAGAATCATAGAATCCCTACAGTGCAGGAGCAGGCCATTCAGCCCATCAAGTCTGCCCCTCGACCACAATCCCAACCAGGCCCTATTCCAGTAACCCCACATATTTACCCTGCTAATCCCCCTGACATTAGAGTCAATTTAGCGCAGCCAATCAACCTAACCTGCACATCTTTGGACTGTGGGAGGAAACTGGAGCACCCGGAGGAAACCCACGCAGGCACGGGGAGAATGTGCAGGCTCCACACAGACTGTGACCCGAGGCTGGAATTGAACCCGGGTCCCTAGCGCTGTGAGGCAGCAGTGCTAACCATTGTGTCACCGTGCTGAAGCTTTTCCTGACAGAGTGCTATTTTGCATGTAATTAGATTCAATTTAATTTGCCATTTTTCAATTTGCTTAAAAGCACTTTGAATGTATCAATCTTCCAGAGGCATCTAGTTATACAGAATAACATTTAGATAGTAAATGGCAAAAGAGTAATTCAATGGGGCTGGAATTGAGTGCCTAAGGTGGGATAGATTTGCTCATTCTCCTTTTTAAATGCAAAGAAGGTGAATTATGTTGCTTACACACAATCTGACACTGACTATAATAAGACTATTCAGCATCAAGTGCCATAAATAATCCATTAAAGTGAATCAAAATAGTATTAGCATTGCAAACATCCTAGATGGGAGGGAGAGATTAAAATTCAAGGCTGTAACTTTAGGATGCAAGTGAAATATACCTTGTGATTCCAATGCAAGTGATACCTTTAAACATAGTATTTGTATGCAAATTAACTGGGAGAACAATTGGGTGGAGATTGGTTGTTGAGAGGCATTGATATTCTGGGTGTGCACACGTTATTTAATTTTCACTGTCGGAGCAAGAAGAACCAAAGGGAGCAAAGCTCAAGAGAAATTGAAAGTTTTCATCCACCTCAGTTTCTGAGGTGCTGGAAGTGGAGAACAGTCAGGTGATTGTAAATGCTACACTCACTAGCTCACTCAAATAAAGAACTGGAAACGTATGTGAGTAACGACGGAATTACAGGAATCAGCATTCATAGAAATAATCGACTAGAAAACTGCCTGCTCTCATGCTCGGGGGCCTGGATCAGCTTTGGGGATTCTGATATTCATAAGGAGGTCCTTTCTGTGATATTATAAATTTCCACTAATGGTGGATGGCATGGTGGCACAGCGGTTCGCACTGCTGCCTCACAACACCAGGGACCTGGGTTCAAATCCAGACTTAGTCATGGAGTCATAGATGTTTACAGCATGGAAACAGGCCTTTTGGCCCAACTTGTCCATGCCGCCCTTTATTTTAAACCCCTAAGCTAGTCCCAGTTGCCTGCATTTGGCCCATATCCCTCTATACCCATCTTACCCATGTAATTGTCTAAATACTTTTTAAAAGACAAAATTGTATCCCCCTCTACTACGACCTCTGGCAGTTTGTTCCAGACACTCACCACCTTCTGTGTGAAACTTGGGTCACTGTCTGTGTGCAGTTTGCACATTCTCTCTGTGTCTGTGTGGGTTTCCTCCAGGTTTTCTCCGATTTTCTCCCACAGTCCAAAGATGTGTAGGTTAGATGGATTAGCCTTGCTAAATTGCCCCTTAGTGTCCAAAAATGTCTAGATTAGATGGATTAGCTGGAATGGATTTATCCATTAGATGGATAAATGTGGAGGATTATGGGGCTAGGGCAAGGGGTGGCCCTGGATAAGATGCTCTGTCGGAGAGTCGGTGTAGGCACAATGGGCCGAATGGTCTCCTTCTGCACTGTAGGGATTCTGTGTTAACAGCAGAAAGAATCTATTTCTAGAGCCTTCTAAACAGAATAATACCTGCTTCATAGGAGTGTTAGAAAACAACATTTAACACTGAGACATAAGGAGATATTAGCACAGGTCACCAAATGTTAGGTCAAAAAGGTAAATTTTAAGAAACATGCTAAAAGGAGTAAGGAGGTAGAGGTGGTGAAAGGTTTAGGACGGAATTCCTGAGCTTAGGCCACTGCCAGCTGAAGACACAGCTACCAAGGGTGAAATGATGACAGCAGGATGCTCAGTTGGACAGTCAGAGAGCAGGGCAGTGGTTCAGTAATTAGTGTAATTAAAGTTGATTGCAATCAAAGGTATTGGTAGACAAAGAGAAGAATGGCAGATGGATTTTAAAATGCAAATCCTTTCCTCTTACCTCATCAGCAATGACATGGCCCCATCATCTGCAGGAAAGTGACCGGTATCCACCTGCTAATGGCAACCACCTCTACCATCAGTCTTCACTCAGTTGGCAGCACCCTCACCACTACAGTCAGAAAGTTGTGAATTCAAGTCTCACTCCAGGATTTTGGTACAAAAAAACCTCAAGGCTGACATGTTGGTACATTGCTGAGGGGAGTGCTGTCCTGTCAGAGGTGACTTCTTTCGAATGAGATGTTAAACATAGACCCCTTAAGTGGGCGTCATACTTAAGCGCAGGATACTGTTTTGAACAAGAGATTCAAGATGGCCTGGCCAGTATTTGTTCCTCAATATCACAAAAACATATTATCTGGTTCCCATTCAAGATGGCGCCGGGGCGTGGTGACTTCTTGCGAGCCGTGTGCTTACCCTCTAATTCTATATTTTAGTCTGGTTCTATGCTTTTAAAACTCTATAACTCTTATTAACTACATTTTGCACCCTCTCCTTTCCTCTACGTACGGTATGCTTTGTCTGTGTAGAGTTTGGACATTCTCCCCGTGTCTGCATGGGTTTCCTCCGGGTGCTCCGGTTTCCTCCCACAGTCCAAAGATGTGCAGGTTAGGTTGATGGGCCGTGCTAAATTAACCCTAGTGTCAGGGGATTAACAGGGTAAATATGTGAGGTTCTGGGAATAGGGCCTGGGTGGGATTGTGGTCGGTGCAGACTCGATGGGCCAAATGGCCTCCTTCTGCACTATAGGGATTATATGATTCTATAGCATGCAAGAAACAATGCTTTTCACTGTATCCCAATGCATGTGACAATAATAAATCAAATCAAATATCATGATCACGTTGCTGTTTGTGGGAACTTACTGAGTGCAAATTGGTTGCAACATTTCCCAAACTAAACCAGTGACTAAGGTTTGAATTTAATGCCCCAATCCCAACTCCTGGAGGCAATTATGGAGGAGGGGATGGGCATTTGATCATGTGGGAGGTGGAGACTCCGCCACTTTACTGCTCAGGGCGGGAAGGGTGGAGGGCTGCCTTCCTTGTGGAGGTCAGTTGAGTAGCCACTTCGGGGCCTCATTCTGCTGCCACTGGTATTCAACCAGCAGCAGGCATGCAAATAGCCAGGGAGGGGTAATACTGTGCAGCATACCCTGCTGGGCTTGAGTGTGGTGGTGGGTGGGCCCTCATTCTCAGGCACTGACTGAGGAACCCAGCATCCAGAAGGGAGGGCCCATTGAAAGACACACCTGCTGTCTGGTCGGGACAATTACAGCTCCTATTGGTATACATGCAATCAGTGCCACAGTAATCAGTCACATGTAATTAATGCCACAGTTTGGGGAGGTGATGGCCTGGTGGCATTATCGCTGGACTATTAATCCAGAAACTCAGCCAATGTTCTGGGGACCTGGGTTCAAATCCCACCTTGGCAGCAGGTGGAATTTGAATTCACTAAAACAAATCTGGAATTAAGAATCTACTGATGACCATGAAACCATGGTCTATTGTCGGAAAAACCCATCTGGTTCACTAATGTCCTTTAGGGAAGGAAATCTGCCGTCCTTACCCGGTCTGGCCTACATGTGACTCCAGAGCCACAGCAATGTGGTTGACTTCCAACTGCCCTCGGGCAACTAGGGATGGGCAATAAATGCTGGACAGCCAGCGACGCCCATGTCCCACGAATGAATTTTTAAAAAGTAATGGAGTTACAGAGTCACAATGCGAACACGAACACTTCTCCGCAGTGTGTTTAAGGGGACGAGGGGTGGCGTGCTGCTCGCTGGCAACAGGGTCGCACAGCCCCGCCAATGTCAATGGGGTTTTCCAGTCAATGCACCCCTCGCCAGTGGGAAACCCACGGTGGGGGTGCACAGTTAGATGCCGCCAGCATAAGCATCAGCAAGATTTCGGTGACTATGTACGAGTCCATTAAGTTAACTTAAATTCAGTGACTGGGCAATCCAAGTCAAAAGGAATTTGTTCCCCACAGGCCCAGCTCAAAACCTACTCGGCGCAGAGCTGAATCGTGACTTTAGGATGGAAATGAGGAGCCGGATTAGTGAGCAGATCCACTGAGTTATGCTTGGCCATTCTCATTCTACGGACAGAATTGGAAAATATGTGTCTGCATTCGTGTCCAATCTGCTCACCCATTAATCTTTGAGATTGGAATTAATCGCCTGAGCCGTACCTCATTGCTTTGAGAGCCAAGTTCCTGTCCTCCCACATTCCAACAGGCACAAATAATTTCAGAGTTTTGCAGAACATTTTCACATCCAGGCCATTAAATTCCAATTATCCTGGTCTGCGCACAGCATGTCAGCTGTCCGCCTGAAACACAGCTGCCCAGGGGGTGCAGTACTCTGTGCTGTGGAAGAATAGTCGCTGTGACTCAGGTGAGTCGTGGGGTCAAAGTGTGTTAGTGCTGGGATTTCATTTTAATGATTATTATAGAATCATAGAATCTCTACAGTGCAGAAGGAGGCCATTCAGCCCATCAAGTCTGCACCGACCACAATTCCACCTAGGCCCTATCCCCATTTACCCTAGCTAGTCCCCCTGACACTAAGAGGCAATTTATCATGGCCAATCCACCTAACCCGCACATCTTTGGAGTGTGGGAGGAAACCCGAGCACCCGGAGGACACCCACGCAGACACGGGGAGAATGTGCAGACTCCACACAGACAGTGACCCAAGCCGGGACTCAAACCCGGGTCCTTGGCGCTGTGAGGCAGCAGTGTTAACCACTCGGCTCATGTCCATTTGGGGAGAAGGTGATAAATTAGGCTTCAGTGATGACAAACAAGTGCATTTATATAGCACCTTTAAGGCAGTAAAATGTCCCACGACACCTGACAGGTAAAGATTGAAGCTGAGTGAAATAAGGTGGCATTAAGATGGGACACCAAAGGCTTCCTCAAATTGATAATCTTTAAGGAACGTCTTAAAGGAGGAGAAAGAGGTAAAGAGGTTCAGGGAGAAGATTGTCAGAGGTTAATTTTTAAGCAATTAAAATTAAAATAGGGTGGCATAATGGTTAGCACTGCTGTTTCACAGCGCCAGGGACATGGGTTCAATTCCCGGCTTGGGTTACTGTGTGGAGTTTGCACATTCTCCCCGTGTCTGCGTGGGTTTCCTCTGGGTGCTCCGGTTTCCTCCCACAGTCCGAAAGATGTGCTGGCTAGGTGCATTGGGCCATGCTAAATTGTCCCTCAGTGTACCCGAATGCGTTGGAGTGGTGGGCGATATTAACTAAACACCAATCGGGTTTCGGTTGGGGGATTAATATTACACCATTAGGTTCAAACATTGCAAAGGACACTTTTGCCCTGAACACTTTTGGGGAAAACCTTCCTATTTCTTAAGCTTGCAGAAGTGGCCGAGAATATCTAGTTATCCTATATTTGGTAGTTCAATGCTCTCAGTTTTACCAGGATGTCTTTTAAATGATGCCTCAGTTCATGCTCTTTCTAACAGTGAACTTGGAGAGGAGCCAAGTTATTGCTTTCTCGTTATTATTGTGAGAAAATAGCGATTGCAGCTGTTTGACATTAGTTTTGAATTGGATGGATTTGGATCAGTTTAGGGTCAAACTCTGAAACAAGGTCAATTTTGGCTTAAACTGGAGCATTTTTTAAAAGGAATGTAAATTAAATGTTTCAATGTCACAGTAACTAAGTTCTACTTACATGTAGGATTTAGAGTCATAGAATCCTACAGTGCAGAAGGAGGCCATTTGGCCCTTCGAGTCTGCACCCACCACAATCCCAACCCAGGCCCCACTCCCATACATTTACCCCGCTAACACCCCTGACACCAGGGCCAATTTTAGCATGGCCAATCAACCTAACCCACACATCTTTGGACTGTGGGAGGAAACCGGAGCACCTGGAGGAAACCCACGCAGAAATGGGGAGAATGTGCAAACTTCACACAGACAGTGGCCCGGGGCTGGAATTGAACCCGGGTCCCTGGCGCTGCAAGGCAGCAGTGCTAATCACTGTGCCACCATGCCACCCTGCTATTTATCTTATAGCCAAAGTGTGCATTTTTTTTCAACTCTTTTAAGGCCACATTTCAAGAAGAATATATGAGTTTTTTCTTCTCTGTGCAGGTGTGGTCAGCCCGAAACACGACATTTGTGTTTCCCTCCCTCCCTCCTCCTCTAACAAAAAAAAAGGCCACTGTAAGAAGGTAAAAGTGAAGGTAAGAGTTTTATAAATTTTCTTAAATAATTTAAATGGTGCTAGAAATGTCGGTCAGTGGGGTTAAGTGCTGCACTTGTGAGATGTGGGAGATCCATGACGCTTCCAGCGTCTTGGACAACTACATCTGCAGGAAGTGCGACCAATTGCAGCTCCTTACAGACCGCATGGATAAGTTGGAGCAGCAGTTGGATGCACCTAGGAGCATGAAGGTGGCGGAAAGCATCATATACAGGAGCTTTAGTGATTTGGTCATACCCAAGGTGCAGGCAGATAGATGAGTGACTGCTAGAAGGGGCAGGCAGTGAGTGCAGGAATCCCCTGTGGTCCCCCTCTCTAACAAGTATGCCATTTTGGATACTGTTGGGGCGGGGATGGCCTATCAGGGGATAACAGCAGCAGCAACCAAAGCAGTGGCACCACAGCTGGCTCTGTTGTTAAGCAGGGAGGGACAAAGAGCACTGGAGCAATAGTTATAGGGGACTCTATAGTTAGGGGTGCAGATCAGCGCTTCTGTTGACGTGAAAGAGACTCCAGGATGGTATGTTGCCTATGTGGTGCCAGGGTCCAGGATATCTCTGAAGGGCAGAAAGCATTCTGAAGGGAGAGGGTGAACAGCCAGAGGTCGTGGTACATCTTGGTACTAACGGCATAGGGAGGAAGAGTGATGAGGTCCTGCAGCAGCAGTTTAGGGAGTTAGGTAGAAAGGTGCTAAAAAAGCAGGACCTCTAGGGTTGTAATCTCAGGATTACTCCCTGTGCCTCGTGCCAGTGAGGCTAGAAATAGGAAGATAGTACAGCTCAAAATGTGGCTAAACAGCTGGTGTAGGAGGGCGGGTTTCAGATATCTGGATCATTGGGGTCTCTTCCGGGGCAGGTGGGACCTGTACACGAAGGATGGGTTGCATCTAAACTGGAAGGGCATAAATATTCTGGCTGGGAGGTTTGCTGGTGTCACATGGGAGGATTTAAACTAGTTTGGCAGGGGGATGGGAACAAAATCAAAGGTGAATTAACTGAAGGGGAACGAGAGAGTAGGGCCAGTAAGCCTCAGAGAAAGAGCAGGCACGGTGTGGTTGCTAATCAAAGAGGGTCCGGTGGACTGAAATGCATTTGTTTCAATGCGAGAAGTATAACAGGTAAGGCAGATGAACTTAGAGCCTGGATTAGTACTTGGAACTATGATGTTGTTGCTATTACAGAGACTTGATTAAGGGAAGGACAGGATTGACAGCTTAACATCCCAGGATACAGATGTTTCAGGTGGGATCGGGGGGAATGTAAAAGGGGTGGGGGAGTTGCACTACTGGTTAAGGAGAATATCGCAGTTATACTGTGGGAGGACACCTCAGAGGGCTCATACAGCGAGGCAATATGGGTAGAGCTCAGGAATAGGAAGTGTGTAGTCACAATGTTGGGGGTTTACTATAGGCTGCCCAACTGCCAGCAGGAGATAGAAGAACAGATAGAGGCAGATTTTGGCAAGGTGTAAAAGTAACGGGGTTGTTGTGAGAGATTTTACCTTCCCCTATATTGATTGGGACTCACTTAGTGCTAGGGGCATGGATGGGACAGAGTTTGTAAGGAGCACCCAGGGGGGCTTCTTGAAACAGTATGCAAATAGTCCAACTAGGAAAGGGGCCATACTGGACTTGGTATTGTGGAATGAGCCTGACCAGGTGGTTGACGTTTCAATAGGGGAGCAGTTCGGGAACAGTGACCACAATTCAGTAAGCTTTAAGGTCCTGATGGATAAAGATAAGTGTAATCAAGTGAAGGTGCTAAATTGGGGGAAGGCTATTTGCAACAATATTAGGCAGGGACTGAAGAATGTAGATTGGGGGCAGATGTTTGAGGGCAAATCAACATCTGGCATGTGGGAGGCTTTCAAGTGCAAGTTGCTAGGGATTCAGGACCGGCAAATTCCGGTAAGGATGAAGGATAAGCATGGCAAGTTTTGGGAACCTTGGATAATGAGAGATATTGTGAGCCTTGTCAAAGAGAAAAAGGAAGCATTTGTCAAAGCTAGGAGACTGGGAACACACAAAGCAAGTGTGGAATACAAGGAAAGTAGGAAGAAACTTAAGCAAGGAGTAAGGAGGGCTAAAGGGGTCACAAAAAACATTGGCCAGCAGGATTACGGAAAATCCCAAGGCTTTTTATTCATATATAAAGAGCAAGAGGGTAGCCAGGGAGAGGGTTGGCTCACTCAAGGACAGGGGTGGGAATCTATGCGTGGAGCCAGAGGAAATGGGCGAGGTATGAAATGAGTACTTTGTGTCAGTATTCACCAAAGAGAAAGACTTGGTGGTGGATGATTCTGGGAAAGAGTGTGCAGATAGTTTAATTCATGTTGAGATCAAGAAGGATGATGTATTGGGGTTCTTGAGAAACATTAAGATAGACAAGTCGCCAGGGCCTGATGGGATATACCCCAGAATACTGAGAGAGGCAAGGGAGGAAATTGCTGGGGCCTTGAAAGAAATCTTTGCATCCTCACTGGCTGCAGGGGAGGTCCCAGAAGATTGGAGAATAACCAATGTTGTTCCTTTGTTAAAGAAGGGTAGCAAGAATGATCCAGGTAATTACAGCCCGGTTCCTCAGGGATCAGTGCTGGAACCTTTGCTGTTTGTAATATATATAAGTGATTTGGAGGAAAATGTAATTGGTTTGATTGGTAAGTTTGCGGACAACACAAAAGTTGGTGGATTTGCGGATAGCGATGAGGACCATCAGAGGATACAACAGGATATAGATCAGTTGGAGACTTGGGCGGAGAGATGGCAGATGGAGTTTAATCCAGACAAATGTGAGGTAATGCATTTTGGACGGTGTAATACAGATAGGAAACATACAGTAAATGGCAGAACCCTTAAGAATATTGATAGGCAGAATGATCTGGATGTACAGGTACACAGATCACTGAAAGTGGCAACGCAGGTAGAGAAGGTAGTCAAGAAGGCATACGGCATGCTTCCCTTCATCGGCCAGGGAATTTGAGTTTAAAAATTGGCAAGTCATGTTGCAGCTCTATAGAGCAATAGTTAGGCCACACTTCGAATATAGTGTTCAATTCTGGTCCCCACACTACCAGAAAGATGTGGAGGCTTTGGAGAGTGTACAGAAAAGATTTACCAGGATGTTGCCTGGTATGGAGGGCATTAGCTATGAGGAGAGGTTGGAGAAACTTGGTTTGTTCTCACTGGAAAGACGGAGGTTGAGGGGTGTTCTGATAGAAGATTATGAGGGGCATCGACAGAGTGGATAGTCAGAAGCTTTTTCCCAGGGTGGAGGAGTCAATTGCTAGAGGGCATAGGTTTAAGGTGCGAGGGGCAAGGTTTAAAGGAGGTACGAGGCAAGTCTTTTACACAGAGGGTGATGGGTGCCTGGAACTCATTGCGGGGGAGGTAGTGGAAGCAGATACGATAGTGACTTTTAAGAGGCGTCTTGACAAATACATGAATCAGATGGGAATAGAGGGATAGTGTGTTAAAGTGGATTGGGGACTGGCTATCCGACAGGAAGCAAAGAGTCGGAATAAATGGGTGTCTTTCCGGTTGGAGGAAGGTAACTAGTGGCGTGCCGCAGGGATCGGTACTCGGGCCGCAACTGTTTACCATTTATATAGATGATCTGGAGGAGGGGACGGAGTGTAGGGTAACGAAGTTTGCAGACGACACAAAGATAAGTGGAAAAGTGAATCGTGTGGAGGACGGAGAAGATCTGCAGAGAGATTTGGACAGGCTGAGTGAGTGGGCGAGGATATGGCAAATGGAGTATAACGTTGAGAAATGCGAGGTTATACACTTTGGAGGAAATAATAACAAATGGGATTACTATCTCAATGGAAACAAATTAAAACATGCTACCGTGCAAAGGGACCTGGGAGTCCTTGTGCATGAGACGCAAAAGCCCAGTCTGCAGGTACAACAGGTGATCAAGAAGGCAAATGGGATGTTGGCCTATATTGCGAGGGGGATAGAATATAAAAGCAGGGATGTCTTGATGCACCTGTACAGGGCATTGGTGAGGCCGCAGCTGGAATATTGTGTGCAGTATTGGTCCCCTTATATGAGGAAGGATATATTGGCATTGGAGGGAGTGCAGAGAAGGTTCACCAGGTTGATACCGGAGATGAGGGGTTTGGATTATGAGGAGAGGCTGAGGAGATTGGGTTTGTACTCGTTGGAGTTTAGAAGGATGAGGGGGGATCTTATGGAGACTTATAAGATAATGCGGGGGCTGGATAGGGTGGAGGCGGAGAGATTCTTTCCACTTAGTAAGGAAGTTAAAACTAGAGGACACAGCCTCAAAATAAAGGGGGGTCGGTTTAAGACAGAGTTGAGGAGGAACTTCTTCTCCCAGAGGGTGGTGAATCTCTGGAATTCTCTGCCCACTGAGGTGGTGGAGGCTACCTCGCTGAATATGTTTAAAGCGCGGATGGATGGATTCCTGATCGGTAAGGGAATTAAGGGTTATGGGGATCAGGCGGGTAAGTGGTACTGATCCACGTCAGATCAGCCATGATCTTATTGAATGGCGGGGCAGGCTCGAGGGGCTAGATGGCCTACTCCTGCTCCTATTTCTTATGTTCTTATGTTCTTATGATATGGTCCCCGGTAGGATAGGGAGTTTTAGTTCAGTTGGGCAGCATGGTCGATGCAGGCTTGGAGGGTTGAAGGGCCTGTTCCTGTGCTGTGATTTTCTTTGTTCTTTGTGATGGGTTGAAATTCATTTGGATCCGTTTTCAGGTACCGATTGGTCACTGCTCAGTTGCGTTCGGGTCAAATGAGTGGCTACAGGCTGCCCCACATTCGGCCTTGGGCCTTGTTCACTGGTTAGGTGAGTTATCAATGCCTGCAGGCACATGCAGCTTGCAAACAGACACTCTCAGGCCGCTTGCCTCACCAACAGCAGAGGCGATAGGAAGGGGCGATAACTCCGCCTGTCGATATAAAGAAATATTTCTTGTTAACAGTCGCTGGAATTGTTTTAAAAGGCCCGTTCTCTGACAATTAGAGACTCATTTTTGCAGGGGACTTCTTCAATGCCCTCTGGCACTCAATTTAAATCTGCAACTGAGACCCAATGTCTGTTTTTGGTGACAAAGACATAGATCTATGCAGTGCACACTAATTTCAATCAGCAACCCCTCCACCCCCAACACCCCCATCCCAACCTCACCCCATAGCCCTGTTTTAGTTTTCTCTTTCTGATTGCTTGATTTTTGGTTTGCAAATTGGTTTTCTGTTCAGATTATCCCAGTGACCCAAAAAAGGCCTCTCTTGCGGTCCACATATCTCCCTTGTGACCAGCACCAAAGGTTCTATAGAATCCATAGAATCCCTACAGTGCAGACGGAGGCCATTCGCCCATCGAGTCTCCACTGACTCTCCAACCGTGCATCTTACCCAGGAACATCACCACCCCGAAGCCACTCACTGTCCTGACTTGGAAATGTATCTCCATTCCTTCACTGTTGCTGGGTTAAAATGCTGGAACTCCATCCCTAACAGCACAGTGGGTGCACTTACACCACATGGACTGCAGCAATTCTACAAGGCTTCTCACAACCACCTTCTCAAGGGGAATTTCCCCGTAACCCCACATATTTTACCCTACTAATTCCCCTATCTTGGGACACTAAGGGACAATTTAGCATGGCCAATTAACCTAACCTGCACGTCTTTGGACTGTGGGAGGAAACCGGTGCACCCAGAGGAAACCCACGCAATCACAGGGAGCACGTGCAAACTCCACACAGACAGTCAGCCAAGGTCGGAATCGAACCCGGGTCCCTGGCGCGGTGAGGCAGCAGTGCTAACCACTAATGGTTCTAATGGCCAAAGAACACTTCGCTTCTCTGAAAGCACAAAGTTTGCTGGTGCCGTAATGCCCACGCCAAACCATTGACAGCTTGCACCTGTACTGATTTACGTCACAAAGATTGCTCAAGCTGCAGGTTCCCAAGGGAAATGTCGACTGAAAGGTGTTTGGCATGAGTAACCACATTGCAGAATGCTCTGGCCAATATATCTGGCATTGTAGTGTAGCTGGTTGCTCTAATCTTGCTACTGAATTTGGCTCAATGGAATTGAAGCAAACCCTGTCATTTATTCCAATCTTGGGACAGTGGACATCAACAGATCATGTGATTTAGCCAAAAAAAAGTAGATTAAACAGCACAAATGAATATAGTAGATATTTTTAGTAGCACCTTCCAAACCCGTGACACCCAGAAGGACAAGGGCAGAAGTTCATCAGGAACACTACCACCTTGAAGCCACCCACCGTCCTTACTTGGAAACATATCACCATTCTTTCACTGTCGCTGGGTCAAAATGCTGGAACTCCCTCCCTAACATCACGGTGGGTGCACTTACACCACATGGACTGCAGTGATTCAACAAGGCAGCTCACCACCACCTTCTCAAGGACAATTTGGGTTGGGCAATAAATGCTGGTCAGGCAGCGATGCCCACATCCTGTGAATGAATAATATTTAAAACAAATTTCAATTACAATATGTCTAATCTACTTTTTCGTTGAATTCAAATGATCAAAACAACATAAAGGGGCGAATTTTCCCATCTCGCCTGCCGCGGGAGCGGGCGAGGGGCAGGCCATGGAACGGTCTGTTGACCTCTGGCGGGATTTTCCGGTTTCAGGGTGAATGTAGCCGGAAATTCCCACCCAACACTTTTCTAACTGAGTAGTAATACACCAGGATTGAAATCTATGGTCCAACATTTGTAGGTGAAATGTCATCTCAGATTCAATGTCCTTTCCACACAGTACACCTGTGCAAGAAAACCCCACCAATTGGGGAATGCTGCCCGATTTAGCCCTCAATCAGAAACATATGGACGTATGAAATATGAGCAGAAGGGTTAATAACTATTATGCTAATAGCAAGCATGCATCATTGGTGATGGCAGATCATGTACCACTGGAACTCAGGGCTGGTTGTGGAAGGAGCCTTGCGTTTATCTATTCCTGTTTTGCACAGTTAATAAATGTTTGGAAGTCCCTGGATGCCTCATTTCTGGTGGTCTCAATTAAATACACCCTGCCACTGTGTGATTGCGGCAAGGTGGCATGGTGGCACAGTAGTTAGCACTGCTGCCCCACAGCTCACAGTGCCAGGGACTCGGGTTCGATTCCTGGCTTGGGTCACTGTCTGTGTGGAGTTTGCATGTTCTCCCCATGTCTGCGTGGGTTCCTCCGGCTGCTCTGGTTTCCTCCAAAGATGCGCGGGTTAGGTGGATTGGCCATGCTATATTGCCCCTTAGCGTCAGGGGGACAAGCTCGGCTAAATGCATGGGGATAGGGCCTGGGTGGGATTGTGGTTGGTGCAGACTCGATGGGCCAAATGGCCTCCCTCTGCAGTGTAGGTATTCTATAACTCTATGACTGTTTATGATGATAAGTCATGGTGGCAGTGGTGGGATTCGATGGGGTTTCTTTATTCATCCATGGGACATGGACATCGCTGGCTGGACCAGCATTTATTGTCCATCTCTCGTTGCCCTTGCGAAGGTGGAGGTGAGCCGCCTTCTTGAATCGCTGCAGTCCACATGCTGTGAGTTGACCCAAAATGTTGTTAGGGAGGAAATTCCTGGATTTTGACCCAGCGACCACACATTCGCATGTAGCTACCCTCACTGTCCTCTGGGACCAGGCCGTTTAGGAGAGATTTTAGGAAGCACTTAGAATAGAATAGAATAGAATCCCTACAGTGCGGAAGGAGGCCATTCGGCCCATTGAGTCTGCACCGACCACAATCCCACTGGCCCTATTCCCGTAACCCCACTTATTTACCCTACTAATCCCCTGACACTAGGGTCAATTTAGCATGGCCAATCAACCTAACCCGCACATCTTTGGACTGTGGGAGGAAACCGGAGCACACCGAGGAAACCCACGCAGACACGGGGAGAGCGTGCACAGACAGTGACCCAAGCCAGGAATGGAACCCGGGCCCCTGGCACTGTGAGGCAGCAGTACTAACCACTGAGCCACCGTGCCGCCCCAAAGGGTGGGGGAGGTTTGGAAGTCTCTCCCACAAATGGCTGTTGATGCTCGATCTGTTGCTAACCTTAAATCTGAGATAAATAACTGATCCCAGAACTGGGTGCAGCCCCTGTTCCGACACAGAGGTGTAAATTATGAGCCAGCACCTCCAACAGCGCACGCAGTACGCTCTCAGCAATGTGCTGCAAAGTCAGCCTTGATTTTTGTACTGGAGTGGGACTAAAGCAAGAACCCTGTGACTCAGACGTAAGAGCGCTACCCACTGAGTTCTGGCTGACACTCATTATCCCACTGCTTACTCTCCTCCTGTACTGAACGCTGTCCAGTCTGTAAACCTGAAGTGACTGATAAGTGGATACATCTGGAGTGGGGGGGGGGGGGGGGGGAGAGAAAGAATATATTCAGCCGAGGTGGTGAATATAGTGTAACGGTCCCAAAACACAGGGAGTAAAAGTTACATTGCAGTGACTGATGGATTGCCAGCAGAACAGTCACATCAAATCGAAAGTAATATGAGCAGTTGCGAGCAACACCCTGACCATTCCTACTCCATGATGTGCCATTAGCTATGCAGCAAGGAGCACAAAAAGGGCCCTGTGCGAATAGCTTCCTGTATTAAATAAACATATGACACACATCCAGTTGGCAGTTCTTCCTATATCAGGGCTTCAGACATTAAGTTGATGACAAGTTGCTTACTCCAATTTAGGCTGACAGGAATTCTTCAATTTACTTTCAGTGCATTCTCATTTACAGATGTGAAATTTGACAGGAGAAACTGGCTTTCTCACCCCATGGTACCTCTGAGATATACAGCGCTAGATTGTAGCGGAAATTCCTTGTCCAACCAGGGCACATGTGGATCGACAACTGCCCACTTATTTAGCTGTGAAAGTTTTTCCAGTCGCTGTCGACATGTCAAAGGAGTTTGGTTCCTGCGACAAGTTAACATTTCCTGGCTTTTTGAAGGTGGGTGTAGAGGTTTTTCTGTCCACAGTGTAAATCTTTGTGATTGTTTACTGCTAAGCGTAACTCAAAGTTAAAGAAGTCAGCTTCTGATGACATCAGTACGTCTGGTGAATTGCTTGAGAATAGGAGGGAGGAAAAAAATATTGGCGGCCACGTCAAATATTCCGAGCAGTTCCGGAAGGATGACATGTCATCTATAATGAGCCATCGTTCCTGCTGTTATAAGCCTTTGAAGTGTATCGCTCAGTTATCCACAAACATTGGAGTCATGCGGTGGGTGTAATCCCGTAGTAATGTCGACCACGGCTAATAAACCTGTTGGACTTTAACCTGGTGTTGTTAAACTTCTTACTGCGTCATCTATAACTGCCAGACCTGCCAACCCCCACCCCCCCCCCCCCCTCCAAGACAGATCATTAATAACATATAAAAAGTTAATCACAACTTCAAAGGTTAAAGCAACATTACCAGAAATTACCAACTTTATGCATTGTGGCTTCTGAGGTGCCTTCCTCTTTTCATCATTCAATGATTTCCTCACCCCCAACACCCCCACCCTGGTCAACAAACACAGTTGACAGGGCCCATAACCGTTTCCCAACCCATTTACCACACTTCTTTTCTCACCCCTTCCCTTGCCTCCCAGAACCGCAATTGGGTTCCCCCTACTTAAAAGTTTAAAGTTTATTCATTAGCCACAGGTAAGGCTTACATTAACACTGCAGTGAAATTCCCCTAGTTGCCACAGTCCAGTGCCTGTTTGAGTCATTGCACCTCGCCAGCACATCTTTCAGACTGTAGGAGGAAACCGGAGCACCTGGAGGAAACTCACGCAAACATGGGGAGAACATGCTGACTTCACACAGACAGTGAGCCAAGCCAGGAATCGAACCCGGGTCCCTAGCGCTGTGACGCAGCAGTGCTAACCACTGTACCACCATGCCAACCCCCTCCCCCCCCCCCCCCACCCCCCCCATTACCTCACCAGTCTTCACATCCATTGGGTTATGCTCCTCCTTTTCCATGGTCTCTAAAATGGTGTCGCCCCTACCACATTGACCCCACCTCTCCCATTTCAGCATTGCCTTTCTCTCTGCGACACCATTGTCCAGTCCTCAGTCGCTCCGTTCCCTTCCCATGGTGCCTGACCATGCAAGTGCAGGAGAAGTAACAACTACCCTATTGCCAGTGGAGACACAGTGGGCTGAAGGGCCTCTTTCAGTGCCCTGGAACTCTACGTAAAGCTCTATGACTCCTCTTGCCTTGGTGTCTAAGGCCCACCCACTTCTTCCAAGTGAAGCAGATGTTTATGTGTACTTCTTACAAACTCATATCCTGGGTCCGCTGCTCATTATGTGGTGTTATAATCTGAAGAGGCGATGAATGATTCCCCTCTTTTCCTTCTCTTTATCCGCAACAGGATTTCAAAAATTAAAATGAATGTACTTGCTAATTCAGTGAGTGTCAATGCACTGTGATCATAAAAGACAGGTTTTCTGGAGTGTTAACAGAGAAAAGAGAATAGATTTTATTGCACTAAACCCAGTCTAGGTAAATGAATAAAAACATACAAATATGTTTGATGTAAAGCTTTTTGGTGATAGTGACCACAATTCGGTTACGTTCACCTTAGTGATGGAAAGGGATAGGCATGAACCTCGGGCCAGTGGTTTTAGCTGGGGGAAGGGTAATTATGAGGCTATTAGGAGAGAATTAGGAAACATAGGTTGGACTAGGAGATTACAGGGACTGGGAACGTCCGACATGTGGAGTTTTTTCAAGGAGCAGCTACTGCGAGTCTGTGATAGGTATGTCCCTGTCAGGCAAGGAGGAATTGGTAGGGCTAGGGAACCGTGGTGCACCAAAAAAGTTTCTTTGTTGGTTAAAAAGAAAAAGGAGGCTTATGTTCGGATGAGACGTGAGCACTCGGGTAGTGCACTAGAAAGCTTTAGATTGGCTAAGAGGGAGTTGAAGAGCGAGCTTAGAAGGGCTAAAAGGGGACATGAGAAGACTTTGGCGGATAGGGTTAAAGAGAATCCTAAGGCGTTCTATAGGTATGTCAAGAACAGAAGGTTGGTTAGGGCAAGTTTAGGGCCAGTTATAGATGGCAGAGGGAAGTTATGTGTGGAACCGGAGGAGATTGGTGAAGCATTGAACCAATATTTCTCTTCGGTGTTCACGCAAGGGGACATGAATATAGCTGAGGAGGACACTGGGTTGCAAGGGAGTAGAATAGACAGTATTACAGTTGATAAGGAGGATGTGCAGGATATTCTGGAGGGTCTGAAAATAGATAAATCCCCTGGTCCGGATGGGATTTATCCAAGGATTCTCTGGGAGGCAAGAGAAGTGATTGCAGAGCCTCTGGCTCTGATCTTCAGGTCGTCGTTGGCCTCTGGTATAGTACCAGAAGATTGGAGGTTAGCGAATGTTGTCCCATTGTTTAAGAAGGGGAACAGAGACTTCCCCGGGAATTATAGACCGGTGAGTCTCACTTCTGTTGTCGGCAAGATGTTGGAAAAAATTATAAGGGATAGGATTTATAGTTATTTGGAGAGTAATGAATTGATAGGTGATAGTCAGCATGGTTTTGTGGCAGGTAGGTCGTGCCTTACTAACCTTATTGAGTTTTTTGAGAAAGTGACCAAGGAGGTGGATGGGGGCAAGGCAGTGGACGTGGTATATATGGATTTTAGTAAGGCGTTTGATAAGGTTCACCATGGTAGGCTTCTGCAGAAAATGCAGATGTATGGGATTGGGGGTGATCTAGGAAATTGGATCAGGAATTGGCTAGCGGATAGGAAACAGAGGGTGGTGGTTGATAGTAAATATTCATCATGGAGTGCGGTTACAAGTGGTGTACCTCAGGGATCTGTTTTGGGGCCACTGCTGTTTGTAATATTTATTAATGATCTGGATGAGGGTATAGTTGGGTGGATTAGCAAATTTGCTGATGACACCAAAGTCGGTGGTGTGGTAGACAGTGAGGAAGGGTGTCGTAGTTTGCAGGAAGACTTAGACAGGTTGCAAAGTTGGGCCGAGAGGTGGCGGATGGAGTTTAATGCGGAGAAGTGTGAGGTAATTCACTTTGGTAGGAATAACAGATGTGTTGAGTATAGGGCTAACGGGAGGACTTTGAATAGTGTGGAGGAGCAGAGGGATCTAGGTGTATGTGTGCATAGATCCCTGAAAGTTGGGAATCAAGTAGATAAGGTTGTTAAGAAGGCATATGGTGTCTTGGCGTTTATTGGTAGGGGGATTGAATTTAGGAGTCGTAGCGTTATGTTGCAACTGTACACAACTCTGGTGCGGCCGCACTTGGAGTACTGTGTGCAGTTCTGGTCCCCACATTACAGGAAGGATGTGGAGGCTTTGGAGAGGGTGCAGAGGAGGTTTACCAGGATGTTGCCTGGTATGGAGGGGAGATCCTATGAGGAGAGGCTGAGGGATTTGGGATTGTTTTCGCTGGAAAGGCGGCGGCTAAGAGGGGATCTTATTGAAACATATAAGATGATTAGAGGTTTAGATAGGGTGGATAGTGATAGCCTTTTTCCTCTGATGGAGAAATCCAGCACGAGGGGGCATGGCTTTAAATTGAGGGGGGGTAGTTATAGAACCGATGTCAGGGGTAGGTTCTTTACCCAGAGGGTGGTGAGGGATTGGAATGCCCTGCCAGCATCAGTAGTAAATGCGCCTAGTTTGGGGGCGTTTAAGAGATCCGTAGATAGGTTCATGGACGAAAAGAAATTGGTTTAGGTTGGAGGGTCACAGTTTTTTTTTTAACTGGTCGGTACAACATCGTGGGCCGAAGGGCCTGTTCTGCGCTGTAATGTTCTATGTTCTATGTTCTATGTTTAAAGTAAAGTTTATTTATTTATTAGTCACAAGTAAAGCTTACATTAACACTGCAATGAAGTTACTGTGAAATTCCCCTAGTCGCCACGCACCTGTTCGGGTCAATGCACCTAACCAGCACGTCTTTCAGACTGTGAGAGGAAACCGGAGCACCCGGAGGAAACCCACACAGACACGGGGAGAATGTGCAGACTCCACACAGACAGTGACCCAAGACTGGAATCGAACCCGGATCACTGGCGCTGTGTGGCAGCAGTGCTAACCATTGTGCCACCGTGCACATAAATAGATTACAGACTCGAGAAGGATAAATTAAACACAGTTGAGCAGGAAAAATAAAAGGGGTGTATATTTCATGGAGGTTGGTGACTTGACTGACTTCAGGCTAAATTTGGCTGTTCTACTGCTTTCCCTCAGTGATGCTGATGCTTCCAGCATCAAGTTCATTTAAAGATGCAGGGGAATAATTTATCTGTTCTGGAGGCAGGTTTAACTCTTTCAACAATTTCTGTCTGCAGCACCTGGATTGTCACAATCAGCAGACAGGGTTCAAAAACAGGCAAGTTGAGTGGAGAGAGAGAGCAAGAGGGAGGAAGGAACTCACTTTGGTTCCTGTTCCTTCCCCTTATCGGTAGCTGGTCCTGTTCTTCAGAGAAAGCACATGTTTACACACACACACAAAGGGTTGGCTTGTCACCTGACCTTCGTTTTCCAATTGCCCAGGAATCCCGGATAAAGTCATGACCAATGCATCCCAATTGCAACTTGATTAGACCTTGCCTGGGAATCCCTCTCTCAGTAAGAAGTTTAAGAACACCAGGTTAAAGTCCAACAGGTTTATTTGGTAGCAAAAGCCACACAAGCTTTCGGAGCCTTAAGCCCCTTCTTCAGGTGAGTGGGAATTCTGTTCACAAACAGGGCATATAAAGACACAAACTCAATTTACAGAATAATGGTTGGAATGCGAATACTTACAGCTAATCAAGTCTTTAAGATACAAACAATATGAGTGGAGAGAGCATCAAGACAGGCTAAAGAGATGTGTATTGTCTCCAGACAGGACAGCCAGTGAGACTCTGAGGTCCAGGCAAGCTGTGGGGATTACAGATAGTGTGACATGAACCCAATATCCCGATTGAGGCCGTCCTCATGTGTGCGGAACTTGGCTATCAGTTTCTGCTCAGCGACTCTGCGCCGTCTCTCAGCCAGGGTTTGGCTGCATCTGGATTGAGTATCCAGATGGGTGCCTGGACGTGTGCTAATGGGCCAGGAGATGTGCGATTTACTCACATTCCCCTGAAGTCATTCGCCAGAATCCTCCAATGTTGTGCTGTCAGTGAGAAGAGAGAATTCGGCGTTCAGTCAAATCTCCATCCACTGCAGCGGGACTGGAGAATCCCGGCCGCGGGCGAGGTTGGGGAATTCCGGCCATTGTCTTTGGTGGGTTTTTGCAGATTGGTCAGCCTGGATTTCCATCCTCAAGGTGGGTAACAGGCTTGGGCAAATTCCTGGCTCGGCCCCCTCGGAAGAAAGCAAGATCTTTAACTCCAGTGGCCGGGGGAGGATTTGGGGTTGAAGACACGCTGGCAAGCCTGGGAAAAGTTTGCAGGCAGCCACAGGGGCTGCCAAGTACAGAGACAGATATTTATAGGTCCCACCTCAGGACAGTGGGACTTTGTCCCAGTTTAAGTAAAAACACAAAGGCCCTCCAGCCCTCACCTCTCACATCCCTCACCATTCAAGAACTCCCCATGTCCCACCAGGCCACCTCATGCCCCCCTCCCTCCCTCTCCCTGATGCCCACACGCCAAGCTCTGTCATTTCACCCACACCCCCAACCACGACTCCTTAAAAACCTGGCCAACCTCATGAAATGTTTCGAGGAGTAGGACACTCCAATTTCCACAATGGAACCAACAAGGTCAGCAGGGCCGATGAGGTCCATTGACAGGACCAAACCCACACCATTAAAAGGCACTCTCTAAAATCAGGCACGACAGGAATCATAAGAACAAAAGAACCAGGAGCAGGAGTAGGCCATTCAGCCCCTCAAGCCTGCTCCATTGTTCTATATGATCATGGCTGATCTCATCTCCGCCTCAACTCCACTTTTCTGCCCATTCACCATAACCCTTCAAACCCTTTACGAATTAAAAATCTGTCTATCTCCTCCTTAAATTTGCTTAATGTCCCAGCATCCATCACACCCTGGGGCAGTAAATCCCACAAACTCACAACTCATGACAGAAGTAATTTCTCCACATCTGTTTTAAATCCAGGAATTCAGGAATCGGGACCCATCCACCATTTTCAAAGCGTTCCCAAGTTTCAGACACAGTGCAAATCCAGGCTATGGTCTCCATCTCAATGGTGTTGGAATGTGAAAGGTATAGAGGTACAGTGATGCAAATTGTGTAGCCATGTTTGATTGTTAGCTCAAGTCACTGGAACATGTCTTTGGTTTCTGTTTTAAAAAGTTCAACGAGGCGCTCCAGCCGGTCGATTCAAATATTATTTTTCGAAATGAAGTGTGTTTTCACGATGGTACTTTTGTTTACATTGGGAAGACCAAGCGCAGATTGGATGATGACCTATGGAACATCTCTATTCAGTCTGCAAGCAATGACCCTACAACTATCTCATGAATTGTGCTTATTTGCTTTATTTGTGTCGTCATCACAATTTGCCAATCCCAACCATGATGATTTCTCAGCAAACCAATTAACTGTCTGTCTGCCCACCCACCCACTGACCCAACTACAAAGAACAAAGAACAATACAGCACAGGAACAGGCCCTTCGGCCCTCCAAGCCCGTGCCGCTCCCTGGTCCAAACTAGACCATTCTTTTGTATCCCTCCATTCCCACTCCGTTCATATGGCTATCTAGATAAGTCTTAAACGTTCCCAATGTGTCCGCCTCCACCA
This sequence comes from Mustelus asterias, assembly GCF_964213995.1. Taxonomy (NCBI): domain Eukaryota; kingdom Metazoa; phylum Chordata; class Chondrichthyes; order Carcharhiniformes; family Triakidae; genus Mustelus; species Mustelus asterias. Next base: position 128,788,465 of record NC_135809.1, read on the forward strand.
CCCTGCCTGGCAGCGCATTCCAGGCCCCCACCACCCTCTGTGTAAAATATGTCCTTCTGATATCTGTGTTAAACCTCCCCCCCTTCACCTTGAACCTATGACCCCTCGTGAACGTCATCACCGACCTGGGGAAAAGCTTCCCACCGTTCACCCTATCTATGCCTTTCATAATTTTATACACCTCTATTAAGTCTCCCCTCATCCTCTGTCTTTCCAGGGAGAACAACCCCAGTTTACCCAATCTCTCCTCATAACTAAGCCCCTCCATACCAGGCAACATCCTGGTAAACCTCCTCTGTACTCTCTCCAAAGCATCCACGTCCTTCTGGTAGTATGGCGACCAGAACTGGACGCAGTATTCCAAATGCGGCTGAACCAACGTTCTATACATCTGCAACATCAGACCCCAACTTTTATACTCTATGCCCCGTCCTATGAAGGCAAGCATTTATCAGGATTGAACTCTATCTGCCATTTCTTTGCCCAAATTTCCAGCCTATCTATATCCTTCTGTAGCTTCTGACAATGCTCCTCACTATCTGCAAGTCCTGCCAATTTTGTGTCATCCGCAAACTTACTGATCACCCCAGTTACACCTTCTTCCAGATCGTTTATATAAATCACAAACAGCAGAGGTCCCAATACAGAGCCCTGTGGAACACCACTAGTCACAGGCCTCCAGACAGAAAAAGACCCTTCCACTACCACCCTCTGTCTTCTGTGACCAAGCCAGTTCTCCACCCATCTAGCCACGTCCCCTTTTATCCCATGAGATCCAACCTTTTTCACCAGCTTACCGTGAGGGACTTTGTCAAACGCTTTACTAAAGTCCATATAGACGACATCCATGGCCCTTCCCTCGGCAACCATTCTGGTCACTTAGAACATAGAACATAGAACAGTACAGCACAGAACAGGCTCTTCGGCCCACGATGTTGTGCCGAGCTTTATCTGAAACCAAGATCAAGCTATCCCACTCCCTATCATCCTGGTGTGCTCCATATGCCTATCCAATAACCGCTTAAATGTTCCTAAAGTGTCTGACTCCACTATCACTGCAGGCAGTCCATTCCACACCCCAACCACTCTCTGCGTAAAGAACCTACCTCTGATATCCTTCCTGTATCTCCCACCACGAACCCTATAGTTATGCCCCCTTGTAATAACTCCATCCACCCGAGGAAATAGTCTTTGAACGTTCACTCTATCTATCCCCTTCATCATTTTATAAACCTCTATTAAGTCTCCCCTCAGCCTCCTCCACTCCAGAGAGAACAGCCCTAGCTCCCTCAACCTTTCCTCATAAGACCTACCCTCCAAACCAGGCAGCATCCTGGTAACTCTCCTCTGCACTCTTTCCAGCGCTTCCACATCCTTCTCATAGTGAGGTGACCAGAACTGCACACAATATTCCAAATGTGGTCTCACCAAGGTCCTGTACAGTTGCAGCATAACCCCACGGCTCTTAAACTCCAACCCCCTGTTCATAAAAGCTAACACACTATAGGCCTTCTTCACAGCTCTATCCACTTGAGTGGCAACCTTTAGAGATCTGTGGATATGAACCCCAAGATCTCTCTGTTCCTCCACAGTCTTCAGAACCCTACCTTTGACCCTGTAATCCACATTTAAATTAGTCCGACCAAAATGAATCACCTCACATTTATCAGGGTTAAACTCCATTTGCCATTTTTCAGCCCAGATTTGCATCCTATCTATGTCTCTTTGCAGCCTACAACAGCCCTCCACCTCATCCACTACTCCACCAATCTTGGTGTCATCAGCAAATTTACTGATCCACCCTTCAGCCCCCTCCTCTAAGTCATTAATAAAGATCACAAAGAGCAGAGGACCAAGCACTGATCCCTGCGGCACTCCGCTAGCAACCTGCCTCCAATCCAAAAATTTTCCATCCACCACCACCCTCTGTCTTCGATGAGACAGCCAGTTACCTATCCAATCGGCCAACTTTCCCTCTATCCCACACCTCCTCACTTTCATCATAAGCCGACCATGGGGGACCTTATCAAACGCCTTACTAAAATCCATGTATATGATATCAACTCCCCTACCTTCATCAACACACTTAGTTACCTCCTCAAAAAATTCTATCAAATTTGTGAGGCACGACTTGCCCTTCACGAATCCGTGCTGACTATCCCGGATTAATCCGCATCTTTCTAAATGGTCGTAAATCCCATCTCTAAGGACCTTTTCCATCAATTTACCAACCACCGAAGTAAGACTAACCGGTCTATAATTACCAGGGTCATTTCTATTCCCTTTCTTAAACAGAGGAACAACATTCGCCAGTCTCCAGTCCTCTGGCACCATCCCCGTGGACAGCGAGGACCCAAAGATCAAAGCCAAAGGCTCTGCAATCTCATCCCTTGCCTCCCAAAGAATCCTAGGATACATTTCATCAGGCCCAGGGGACTTATCGACCTTCAGTTTATTCAAAACTGCCAGGACATCCTCCCTCCGAACATCTATTTCCTCCATCCTATTAGCCTGTAACACCTTCTCTTCCTCAAAAACATGGCCCCTCTCCTTGGTGAACACTGAAGAAAAGTATTCATTCATCACCTCGCCTATCTCTACTGACTCCATACACAAGTTCCCACTACTGTCCTTGACCGGCCCTAACCTCACCCTGGTCATTCTTTTATTCCTCACATAAGAGTAAAAAGCCTTGGGGTTTTCCTTGATCCGACCCGCCAAGGACTTCTCGTGTCCCCTCCTAGCTCTCCTAAGCCCCTTTTTCAGTTCATTCCTTGCTAACTTGTAACCCTCAATCAAGCCATCTGAACCTTGTTTCCTCATCCCTACGTAAGCTTCCCTCTTCCTTTTCACAAGACATTCCACCTCTTTCGTGAACCATGGTTCCCTCACTCGGCCATTTCCTCCCTGCCTGACAGGGACATACCTATCAAGGACATCCAATATTTGTTCCTTGAAAAAGTTCCACTTTTCATTAGTTCCTTTCTCTGACAGTTTCTGTTCCCAACTTATGCCCCCTAATTCTTGCCTAATCGCATCATAATTACCTCTCCCCCAATTGTAAACCTTGCCCTGCCGTACGGCCCTATCCCTCTCCATTGCAATAACAAAAGACACCGAATTGTGGTCACTATCTCCAAAGTACTCTCCCACAACCAAATCTAACACTTGGCCCGGTTCTTCAAAAAACTTCTTCAAAAAACTCCACCAGGTTAGTGAGGCATGACCTCCTTCTCACAAAACCATGCTGACTATCGTTAACGAGTTTATTCCTTTCTAGATGCGCATACATCCTATCTCTAAGAATCTTCTCCAACAACTTCCCCACCACGGACTACCATCCTGCCTACCTATCTACCTACTTACCTACCTACCTACTAACCTACCTGTCTACCCATCTATCTACCTACCTATCTCTCCCCTGACCTAGCTATATGTCTACCTACCTACCTACTAACCTACCTGCCTACCATCCTACCTACCATTCTACCTACCTGTCCCCCACCTCACTCTTCCCCCCGCTGCCCATCTATTCTCTGCCCACCTACCAACCTACCTATCTGCACAATAGAATCTTTACATGTAGTCACAACTATGACCAGTGCTCAGAACATCTTTGAAGGTCCTCACAAAAACCGACAGAGCTTTATTCCTTTCCCGTGATAAAAATTCTTCTTAAACGGATGGAACTTTTTTGAATGAATTTATCTGAAACGTTTTTTTCTCTAACTCTGGCTGTTTCCTGCAGCCAGATGCTGACAGTCTTAAATTCAAAATGTGAAGCATGGCTGGAAAATTCCACTTGGCACCTGGCCTGAGACAGTTTCTCTTTCTTGATGATGTGTGAAGTGATTCACCAGCCTCATGAGTAACTGCCAGGACATTCCTTTCCCTGTGTCTGCTCCTTGACTAATTTCCCTTCACCCTTTTTTACAGCTCTTTCATCCTTCCTTGCTCTACCCGTTGCTAATGCTGATGATTCCTTCTGTTCTTCCTCAGAATCTTTACTGTCTGGATTGAAGTCCAGTTGCTATGTTTGACCAACCAAAAATTTGCGAGTTCCTCTTCACAGAAAAATCTATGTTGCTGGATTCTCAATTTCGAATTATTAAAGTTTATTTATTAGTGTAGATGAATAGGATGGGAATGGAAGGATACGGACTCTGTAAGTGCATACAGCTTTAGTTTAGACAGGCATCATGATCGGCACAGAATTGGAGGGCCGAAGGGCCTGTTCCTGTGCTGTACTTTTCTATGTTCTTTGTCACAAGTAGGCTTACACTAACACCGCAATGAAGTTACTGTGAAAATCCCCTAGTTGCCACACTCCGTCACCTGTTCGGGTACACTGAGGGAGAATTTAGCATGGCCAAAGCACCTAACCAACATGTCTTTCGGACTGGGAGAGGAAACCGAAGCACCCGGAGGAAAACCAGGCAGACACGTGGAGAATGTGCAAACTCCACACAGACAGTCACTCAAGGCAGGAATCGAACCCGGGTCCCTGACGCTGTGAGGCAGCAGTGCTAACCACTGTGCCACTATACCACCTTGCAGTTTTGGGAGGCAGGAGAAGGCAAACTTTGACACAATTGCGTAATGACCTCTGCTAGATGATTCATGTACATGGAGAGATATTTACATGGTTGTGATGGCTTCCATGATGGAATAGATGATAGACTAACCTAATTCCATTCACTACCTTGGCTAGAGTGGGTTATATTGAAAATCGCTTCGAAAACATCAAAAGGCCAAAGATAGGCCTCCTTACATTAGAAACGTGCTGACAGGGTTAATTCTGTTCTACTCATTGGCAGCCATGTCTTCAGCTGCTTAGACCCAAAGCTCTGTATTTCCCTTCCCGAATCCACCCAACTCTCCCTTTTCCTTTCAGACGCTACTTAGAATGTACCTCTTTGAAGAGGGTTTTGGTTGCCTGCCCTAATATCTCCTCATGTGGCTCAGCAATAATCAACATGTGAACCTTCTTGCTACGTTCTGCTGTCAGAATGGAACTGCCAAAAAGCTCGTTGCTGTTATTCTGTAGAACCCCCGACCATGTAATGTAAGTCAGCCTCATGGTGCCCTCCGTTAGGGCACAGAGCACTTACATTTTCTAGTTAAAGTCCAATCACCGAATGATGAATCACTGTGATAGAACTCACATTTCATCGATTCTTCAGGAAAGACCTGAATTGATGTTGGGGAGGGATGAGGGCCGTTTCACTTCATTCTAACGGTGATTAAATACAAGTTTAGCTGCGTAGACTTGGAGACAAATCTGCAGCCGTTCAGCCATGGAGCTGTAGGAAGCCATTCTCCAGATAAGCATTCGAGATTTGAAGTTGGGTCTGCTTTGTGCATAGGGAACAGCTGGACTTGAGCAAGGCCCAAATGTATAAAACGATATCAGCCACAAATATCCTCAGAACATAGTTATAGAAAAGCGGTGACTCATGATGCCTGGGTGATGGGAAGCACAATCGTTTAGTTTTAAAGAGTTAGCTGACAAATATCTCATGGAAAATGTGCGGCAATACTTCGGATCCACGGCGTGTTGACACCAAAGATTATCAATAAAGTGTCACAATTAAAAAATACTCACTTTCAGAATTTCAATTTGCAAGAAATCACTCGTACAGCTCCGGGTTTCTATTTTTGTGCCTTGTGTCATCTGGGTTAACAGCATCTGAATTAATTCTGTCACTGTCACTTACTGGATACAGCATTGACAATTCCAGATATTCAGATGGAAGCAAGTTACAGTAATAACAAATTGCATTTGTATAGTGCCTTTAATGCAGCAAAAGTGCTTCACGGAAGTGTTACAGAAATAAAAGTTTTAAGGATTGTCTTAAAGGAGGAGAGAGAGAGAGAGCGAGATGGAGAGGTTTATTGTAGCAGTTCTAGAGCTTAGGCCTGAGGCAGCTGAAGGCACGGCCATCAATGTTGGAGCAATAAAAATCGGCAATGCAAAAAGACCCAGACTTGTAAGAGTGCTGATATCTCAAAGGCTTGTAGAGTTGGAGGAGATTTCAGAGATAAAGGAGAACAAGGTCATGGTGGCATTTGAAAACAAGGGTGAGAAGGGCAGCACGGTGGCACAGTGGTTAGCACTGCTGCCTCACAGCATCAGAGACCCGAGTTCGATTCCGACCTTGGGTGACTATCTGTGTGGAGTTTGCATGTTCTCCGTGTATCTGCGTGGGTTTCCTCCGGGTGCTCTGGTTTCCTCCCACATTCCAAGGATGTGCAGGCTAGGTTGATTGGCCACGCTAAATTACACCTTAGTGTCAGGGGGACTAGCAGGGTAAATACATGGAGTTACGGGGATAGGGCCTGGGTGGGGTTGTTGTCGGTGCAGGCTCGATGGGCCAAATGGCCTCTTTCTGCACTGTAGAGATTCTATGACTTTTAAAATTAAAGCATTGCTGGACTGGTCATCAATGTAGGTGAGGGAGCACATGATTGGTGAGTGAATGGGATTTCTCATAAATTACGATGTGAACATCCATGTCTTGGACTGACTCCGGGGTGGGAGGCCAGCTCGGAAGGGGGGTGGAATAATCAATTTTAGGGATAACAAAGACATGGGTGAGGATTTCAGCAGCAGAGGAGTTGAGGGAGATGTGGTGACAGTTGACATTATGGAGGTGTAAGTTGGCAGTATTGGTGACGGATGGTGTATGCAGAGAGAGGACCCACCTGGGGTTGGATAGAACCACAACTTGTAGAGTAAGGAGATTGGCAAGCTAGGGGAGGGAGGGGTGGGAGAAGGTGCTATCTGGGGTTTGGTGCTATCTGGGGTTTGGTGCACCCTTCCTGGGAAGAATTTGGAGTTAGCCATGGGGGTTGCTGAGTGTCGAGGCAAGCTGTTTAAAAGGACAACCTTAATGCTCTGGAACTTTGTCCCAGTTGTAATAGTATAACAGTAGCAGCCCCCTATCTCTCACCCATCACACCTTCTCACCACCCCACACACTACACATGGTCCACCCATGCCAACTCATGTCAACGTATACACCCCACCCCCTCCACACAGCCCTCATGGTCTCTCATGCTCTCTATGCCAGCACATGACCACCGCATTCATCCTCATGGCTCTTTATAGACCCTGTGCCATCTTAATGTCAACTCATGCCCCCTCACCCACAGTCCTTTGCCCTTAGCCCTCCCGGCAATCTCATCCTGCTTCCACTATAGCAAGACTTCAGGAGCCATGGTGAGATGAAACAAAATAACATTTTAAGTATCTATTATAGACTTCGCTGTATAATTAAAAAACACTCAATAATAAAAACTCTTTTAAATCCCTTCAGGTACTTAATCCATTATAAAAGCAATTGTTTGTATTCATATCCCCAAATCAAAGGCATCTAATCTCTTTCTGAGCCCTTGGAGCTATCAAACAATGAATGTGCAGCCACATTCCACCCCCCCTGCCCCCCACCACACCCTACTGTGATAATGATAGGTTGCGGAAACAGTCAAGCTCGAAAATGATAGCACTCAGGTTTATGTAACCAAACATCTATTAAAATTCCAAGCACTGTTTGTGTTCAAGCTGGCTGTTTTTTTTTCAAAAGAGCACGGAATTTAAATGACTTGGACATTTTGAGAGTTCCACAGACTTTATCCACTTTTTAAGCACATTCAAGTTTACTTTTAACAATCCCAAAGGGGGTAACCGACCTCTCTAAATAATGCCAGTAAGTTTAAACCTTTGAATCAAATTTGTAAATCCCACAAGTTATATTTTAGAATCAAGAGTGACCAAAATTGTTTTTGTTTGAAGACAGCTGCAGTTTTAACTGTGCTTCTGCCGCTGTGAATGGTGCATGTGTGAAATATGTCCCACCGCCGGCCGCTACACCTCCCCCACCCCCACCCTGGTGAGAATGATAGATGCCAGTTTCGGGAAGGACTTCCAGACTCTGGACTCCGAGGCAATTTTGGCGAAGAGTCATCAAGGTTTACTGTACAGAAAGTGACCCTTTGGCCCATCATGTCTGTGCCAGCCTCCAGGCACTTATCTATTCTAATCCCACTTTTCAGGGGATCCAAGATGGTACCGGAGTGAGGCGACTTCTTATGAGCTGTGCCCAGCATACCTTCTAATTCAATCTTTTACGCTCACTCTATGCTTTTAAGACTGAACTCTAACTCTTATACACCCGAGCTGTGACTGTAACATTACACACTGCGCCCTCTCCTTTCCTTTTCTATGAACGGTATGCTTTGTCTGTATAGCGTGCAAAAAACAATACTTTTCACTGTATACTAATACATGTGACAATAATAAATCAAATCAAATGACTTGGTCCATAGCCTTGTATGCTGTGTTTATAGAAGTGCTTATCTAAATACTTCTTAAATGTTGTGACGGTTCCCACCTCTGCCATGTAAAGGGCAGGTTTTTCACACAGAGGGTGGTGAATGCCTGGAACGCGCTGCCGGAGGAGGTGATGGAAGCAGATTCTATAACAACGTTCAAGAGGCATCTGAATAGATACATGAATCGGCAGGGAATAGAGGGATATGGACCATGTAGAGACAAGAGACTATGAGATTAGAGAGGCATCTGTGTCGGCACAGGCTTGTTGGGCTGAAGGGCCTGTTCTGTGCTCTACTGTTCTTTGTTTTTTCTTTGTTCTTTACCACCCTTTCAGGCAATGAGTTCCAGATTCCCACCATCCTCTAGATGGAAAAGATTTTCCTCAAATCCCCTCTAAATCCCCTGCCTCTTACATCTATGCCCCCTGGTTATTGACCCCTCTACTGAGGGGAAACATTTCTTCCTATCTACACAATTTAGAACTCTCATAATTTTGTACACCTCATTCAGCTCTTCCCCACGCCCCCTCCCCCCACCTCTCGGCATTCGTTGCTTTGAGGAGAACAACCCCAGCCTAACCAGCCTCTCTTCATAGCTGAAATACTCCCAAGTAACATCCTGGTGAATCTCCTCCGCACTCTCTCATATCCTTCCTATAGCATGGCAACTGGAACTGCACACAGTATTCTAGCTATGGCCAACAAGCATTTTATACAGCCCCATCATAACCTCCCTGCTCTTATATTCTATGCCTTGGCTAATAAAGACAAATATCAGATATTGCCTTCTTAATCACATTGTCCACCTACCCTGCTGCCTTCAGCGATCTTGGACATGCACCCCAAGCTCCCTCTAGTCCTCTGTACTTCCTAGCATCCTACTGTTCATTGTATATCCCCTTGCCTTGTTGATCCTTCCAAAATGCATCATCTCACGCTTTACGGGATTAAATTCCTTTTGCCACTGTTCGGCCAATCTGACTAGCCCATCTGTATCATTCTATAATTTAAGGCTTTCCTCGTCACTATTTACCACACCACCATTTTTAGTGTCACCTGCTAGCTTCCTGATCTTGCTCCCCACATTCACATCTAGATCATTAATGTACACTACAAACAGCAAGGGACCCCGCACTGATCCCTGTGGTACACCACTGGACACAGGCTTCCAGTCACAAAAACAACCTTCGACCATTACCCTCTGTCTCCTGCCACTAAGCCAATTTTGGATCCAATTTACCAAATTGCCCCGGATCTAATGGACTCTTACCTTCTTGATTAATCTGCCCTGAGGGACCTTGTCAAAAGCCTTACTGAAGTCCATGTAGACTACATCCACTGCACTGCCCTTATCTACACACCTAGTTATCTCCTCGAAAAATTCAATCGAACATGTTAGGCACGGAGAACTTTCAACTTTGCGAAAATTAGAACCTTTGCATTATTTTCAGACTGGAAAAGCGCACATTTCAGCAGTCCCATATTTTTATTCCTCTCCAGGGAATAAAAAAGATCCTCCTAAATGCTTTATGTGATGTGTTGGAGGGTTTCTTATATTCATGTCCCTTTATGTGGACTCACAGAGAAGTGGAAACATTTTCTCCATGCCTATCTTGTTAAATTTCTTTGTCACTTTAAAGGCTTCCAATGCCTTACTTGATGGCTTTGATTTGATTTGATTTGATTCATTATTGTCACATGTATTGGGATACAGTGAAAAGTATTGTTTCTTTTGTGCTGTACAGAAAAAGCAGACAGTTCATAGATTATAGAGGAAAGAAGGAAAGGAGAGGGTGCAGAATATAGTGTTACAGTCATAGCTAGGATGCAGAAAAAGATCAGCTTAATATATGATAGGTCCATGCAAAAGTCTGAAGGCAGCAGAGAAGAAACTATTTTTGAGTCAGTTGGTATGTGATCTCAGACCTTTGTATCTTTTTCCTGACGGAAGAAGGTAGAAGCGAGAATGTCCGTGTTGCATTGGATATTAGATATAGTTTTTGGAGATAAAGGGATCAAGGGATATGGGGGGGAAGTGTGGATCAGGATATTGAATTCGATAATCAGCCACGATCAAGATGAATGGCGAAGCGGGCTCGAAGGGCCGAATGGCCTACTCCTGTTTCTAGTTTCTATGTTTCTATGTGCATGGGGTCCTTGATTATGCTGGCTGCTTTTCTGAGGCAGCGGGAAGTGTAGATGGAGTCAATGGATGGGAGGCTGGTTTGCGTGGTGGACTGGGCTTCGTTCACAGCCCTTTGTAGTTTCTTGCGGTCTTAGTCAGAGCAGGAGACATACCAAGCTGTGATACAACTAGAAAGGCTTGACGAGACACTCCCCTTGAGCTCCATCTGGCTTTTCAGACTGAAGCTGGAGTGACCATTCTGATCACACGCTGACGAGGATTGACGCCCACATTGCCAGTCTGCACCGAATCTGTAGCTGCAAACTGGTAGACTGCAAATAATGAGATGCAGGAATGTGGCACTAAGTTAAAATGGTCCATCAACCCAAGGATGGCAACTCCCACTAACACAAATAAAATCTAAAGAGTTGATTATATTATATTTAAACAATGTCATTCTGACATTGGATTCATTAATTATACTACGGGCATACAAAAACATTGGTGTGGGATGACACAAAGGTCAGGAAGGGCACCCTCTTAGCTTTGCAGTACCTACACCAGCTTTTCCCTCTTGCCAGCAATGCCAACTGCAGGATGGAGACATCAACTGCATTGAAATTACTTCGGAATATATTCCAAGTTTTATTTTGCGTTGGATTCAAATGCCAAAGAAAATTGTGACAGAAATAACAGTGTATAATCAGAAAAGAAAATTGAAATTTACCCAGGAGGGTGAAGATTAACACCCCATTATCTGAATTACTTGAATAGGATTCAGACAGTTAGCAGGAATGAACTGACACATTAAATTGAGACAAGATCTCACGACTTAAAACTTCGAGGTAATAATTTATTATAGAACATTGACTTATGTTAATAAACAGGCTCTTCCCTACTTTGCTCTCATAAGATTTTCAGATACACGTAATGAATTAAATATTAGTTTCCTATTTAATAGAAATGATTCTTTTGCTACATTTCACATTTACTAGTATCTCATGAAGTGATTAAATACAAGTATAACCTACATATTGCTAAATGGTAATACTAAACCCATAAATTCCTTAAAAAATCCAAAAGAATCCAACACTTAAATATTATGGTTCATGTACGATTCATTGAAGGGCAACTGCAATACCCATGGATAAACCTTTATCATTCTTCAGCAGCTTAATTTAAAAAACTGAATCTATCGCCCAACAGTGTCGTTTAAGATAAATAGCCAACAAATTAAATTATCAACTTAAAGATATGCCCTTAGGATGTTTATGTCACTGGCTGGGCCAGCATTTATTGCTCATCCCCAATTGCCCTTGAGAAAGTGATGGTGAACTGTCTTCTTAAATCACTGCAGCCCACGTGATGTAGGCACCCACAGTGCTGATATGGAGTGGGGATTCCAGGATGTTGACCCAGTGACAGCGAAGGAACTGGGTTGCAAGTCAGGATGGTGAGTGGCTTGGAAGGGAACTTTCAAGTGGTGGTGTTCCCATGCGTTTGTTGCTCTTGTCCTTCCCAGTGGTAGAGGTCGTGTGTTTGGAAGGTGCTGTTCCAGTAGCCTCGATGTGTTGCTAAAGTGCATTTTGTAGTTGGTACACACTGCTGCCATTGTGCTTTGGTGGTGGAGGGTGTGAATGTTCAATGGGGTGGATGGGGTGCTGATCAAACAGGTTGCTTTGCCCTTGATGGTGTCCAACTTCTTGAGTGGTGTTGGAGCTGCACTCATCCAAGTGCGGAGTATTCCATCACACTCCTGACATGTGTTTGTAGATGGTGGACAGACTTTGGGGGGAGGGGGGGGGGTTCAAGAGGTTAGATACTCGCTGCAGGATTCCAAGCCTCTGAGCAGCCCTTGTAGCCACAGTATTTATGTAGCTGGACATCATCTATACCCCACATAAATGCCTCGCCATTTTATCAGCACCTCCAGTCAGTTGGCAAGCAGCTGATGAAATCCTTCCCAGGCTCACCAACAAAGCTCATTGCACAATCATCTGGAGTGGGATTCTTGAAGAATTCCTCTTGTGATGTCACTGTACCTTTAAGAAAAGTTTTTATTTAAATCATGTTCTCTGCAGCTATCACAGCTTCAGTTTTTTATTTCCATTGTTGCCGGGTTGTCTGGAGAAGTCCTTTTATTGCTGCTTCAATGACTTAAATGGGGTTTTGTTTATTTTTACTGTGGACCTCAGATAATTTCTGGAATTTGTTTTATGACCCTGCATTGTTAGGGGGAAGACTGGTTGGCAGGTCAGTTAACAGGAGCTCTTTCGTTTTCAGTTTTGAGCTGCTGTTTTAGTTTTGAAGGGGGTGGACATCAAGCTGGAAAGCAGTGTTTCTCTCTCTCTCCCTGGTTTTGGAAATTCTGCTGTTAGCTGGAAGCAAGGCTCCTGGCCTTCCTGTATTAGAAAATCTGCTGTTGGTGGTTGGCTTGACTAGAGTCTCTCTCCTGGCTGTTTTGGGAAGCTGTTCTGACTCCAAGCTTGTCTGTGTGTGCCTCAAGAGAACTGCAGTGTTCAACCAAAGGACTCAGTTCCAGTATCACGTGAGCATTAGTCTTTGCTGTGTTAAAGCTGTGGAAAGGGTTTTGTTTATGGGATTGGTTTGTTAAGGGTTATGCAATATCATGATTGTTTTTTTCTTGTTTGTAATTGGTAGAAGTGCTAATTTTCTTTCTATACATGTTGACTGTATTCTAAAATAAAATTTGTTTGATGAACTTTGTTTGATGCTCCTTAGTGGGTCAGTTGAATCATACTTGAAGTGCAGTATCTCATGCTCACCGTAGCCAAATTCAAAGTGCAAAACTTTATGATCGAGGCAGACTTCAAACAACACTTTGAAGTTTCTGACCTGAATTATAACACACTGCCCCAGGCAATTCAAAGCCCCTCATGCTTCTCACCCCCCTGTTGAGGTTTACTGACTATGGGCAGAATGTCGATTGATCGCAAAACTTTATGGATTCTATGGTTTTTGAGTATAGGAATCAAAACATTTGACTGCAATTGTACAAAGCATTGGGGAGGCCACACCTGGAATATTGTGTGCAGTTTTGGTGTCCTTATCTGGGGAAGGATGTCCTTGCTATAGAGGGAATACAGGGAAGGTTTACCAGGCTAATTCCTGGGATGGTAGCTGTGTCATATGAGGTGATATTAAGTCGGTTAGGATTATATTCATTGGAGTTTAGAAAAGTGAGAGGGGATCTCATAGAAACTTATAAAATTCTAACAGGGTTAGACAGGGTAGATTTAGAAGGAATGTTCCTGACGGTTGGGGAGTCCAGAACTAGGGGTCATAGTTTGAGGATAAGGGGTAAACCTTTTAGGATTGGGGTGAGGAGAAATTTCTTCACCCAGAGAGTGGTGAATTTGTGGAATTCACTATCATAGGAAGTAGTTCATAGAATCATAGAATCCCTATATTGCAGAAGGAGGCCATTGAGTCTGCATTCGACAACAATCCAACCCATAACTCCATGTATCTACCCTACTAATCCTCCTGACACTAAAGGTCAATTTAACATGGCCAATTCATCTAACCTGCACATCTCTGGACTGTGGGAGGAAACCGGAGCACCTGAAGGAAATCCAAGCAGACACGAGGAGAACGTGCAAACTCCACACAGTCACCTGAGGTCGGAATTGAAGCCGGGTCCCTGGCGCAGTGAGGCAGCAATGCTAACCACTGTGCCACTTTGCCATCCAGTTGAGGCCAAAACATTGTGTGATTTCAAGAAAGAATTAGATAGAGCTCTTGGGGCTAAAGGAATCAAGGGATATGGGGAGAAGGTGGAATCAGGATATTGAATATGATGATCAGCCATGATCAGGATGAATGACGGAGCAGGCTCAAAGGGCCGAATGGCCTAATCCTGCTTCTATTTTCTATGTTTCTATGTTTGAAAAAATGCAGATTTTTAACCAGGAGTTTATGGGTTAATCTGTAAAATGTGGAATGAGAAAGTGAACCTTCTTCATTAGTACATGCAATGAGTTGGTGAATGTGCTCTTGAAATAGAGCATAGGTGGCTTAATATATCAGTCATGTGGACAGAGAGAGCAAGACAGCAAAAAGTCAGGTGACACTGGTTTCTTACATCATAACATTGTTTGTGATACTATTTCGGCACAGTCTCTTTATTGGACGAACCTAATGGTCTACAGGCATTGAGTTATTAATCCAACATGTACTGCGATTGAAAGATTATCTGGGCACAGCAAAGTCCAACTGGCTCAAATCCACAACATAATAAAGCCCACAATTAGAACTTTCAATAAACCAATCACGGTCGAACGCCATTAAAACTCAAAGCACAGTCACAGAGAACAAATTTAGCCCGGTCATAAAACAATTACAAGTAAACGCACAACATTTGAAAATATTTTTAACTCGATTTCGTTGATTTGATTTGAAAAAGATGTCACAGTCAATCATTTTCAGCCCTCCTAACATGGGATAGCGCTGCCTTCTGCATTCACAAACACAATTACCCTCATCCAAACTGGAAATGTCCAGCTCGTCAGCAATCCACATCTGTCACATCATTTATCGTCCGATCCCTCGGAACAGCAGTTGCCAGTTTGGACTATGAAAGTGAAAACCGTGGCTTTTCACTCTGCCTTCAGACTCTTGCGTAGCCATGGCTTGCTTCCAAATTCATCAGCTGCCTTTACGCAGGAGCCATTCTTTTGCTCACTCCCAGTTGGATGTGCTTTTTCCCCAGTCCTGGCCAGTCGAAGAAAGAGAACGGAAGAAGACAGAAATAACCACCGGCCTCAATCCTCTGTGGGCTTTCAGCTGGAAATTATCCATCTCATGCCAACGCAAAGGGCACTGAAGGATGATTTCCTCTGTGTCTGAGCGATGAGAGGGTTGTAAACTCCCTCTTGATAACGATGTGTTTATGGTTTGACTCCACTGAGAAAAAGCTTTGTGTCCCAGTTCTCCAGCAAGAAAGGCAAGCGATGAATCAACGTTAATACAAAATGAACAGACAGGGTCATTTGCATTTTAAGGCAATTGCGTACTATATGAAAACACTTATATGAGCTGAAAACTGAAGGGAAACTGTACATTCTGCTTTTTGGCCATGGTCAATGTGAACAAACATATTTTAGGGTGTTGGCTACAGTTTGGTAGATCTGAAGAAGTCTTTCTAGTCATACATAGGTTAACTGCAAGTCTATTGACTCTTAGAACTATTCACATTTGCACAATAAATGGTACAAGCTGGAAGCTGCCTCCACGTTCGCTGGTACACACGGCTCTGTCCACACTCAACTGACCCTGGATGTGGGTCATGTGCCCGCTTACATCACAGTGTGGGCGGTACTGTACACAATCCCACATTAAACCTGTATGTGCCAGCCTCTGACACTGCAAAACTCTATACCAGAGGTGAATAGAATCTTTTTTCCTGGGGTTAATCAACTGACTCCAAATTTGATGCAGTATGAAAACCATCAACCATATGGACAGTGAGTAGAAATGTGCTAACTTGCTGATTTTACACATTCCTTTCACGAGTGCCATCAAATTATTTAAACAGATTTCCTAAGCAGCTGTTAGGTTTCAGGTTCATGGTGGAATATTAAAATCTTTACCAAAGATGTGCAGGTTAGATGGATTGGCCACTCTAACTTGCTCCTTGGTGTCCAAAGATGTGGAGGTTAGGTGGATTAACCATGGTAAATGGGCGTGGGGGTGTGGCTGGGTAAGATGTTCTGCTGGAGAGTCGGTGTAAACTCAATGGGCCGAATGACTTCCTTCTCCACTGTAGGGATTCTATGGTTCGATGGTTCTTTCCATTTTTACGGTCTGCTTTAGCACAGTAGGATATCATTCTTGCCTCTTGAGTCAGATGATCGTGGGCTCAGTTCCCACAACTGAGGATATGGGCACAAAATCTGGACCCAGCGAGCCACCCCCCCACTTCCCACACCTACCCCCCTCTCCCCTTCCACTGCCTCCCCTCCCCCCGCCCCCCTCCTGCCCCCCCCCCCTCCCCACCCCCCCCCCACCCCACCCCACCCCAACCCCCCCACCAACCCTCCTCACTCCACCATTGCTGGTTCCCCAGCAGCAGATGATGTGAACAATGGGAAAACCCGTTGACAACGGCGGGACAGGAAGATCCTGCCACGAGCCAATGGCAGGCCGTCACTTCCACCCACTCCTTTTCAAGTGAACTTGTAAAGTGGGCCTGCCGGCTTTGTAAGGTGGGTGTAAAATGGCACTTCTTCGAAGATGAACAGGGCAATTCCCCCGGCGTCCGGGCCAACATTCATCCCTTAGTCAACGTTACGGAAAAACAGATGACATCACATTGCTGTCTGTGCACAAATTGACCATCACATTTTCGATATTCCGACACTATTTCATTGGCTGTAAAGCTGTATGGGCTGCCCAGAAGGCTGCTTAGGGAGCTTTTGAAATATGCGGTTTCTTTAAAAAATATATTATTTAGAAGTCGTGTGCTATAGAAAGAAAAGATTAGGCATTCGGGGGTTATCCCACTCGTCTGTTAACCCTTTGAAGCTATCCTTTAGGTCGCTCATCACCGCTTTCCTTGTTTGATTCACACACATCATCATGCATTAAAAGCCTTTGTGAAAAGCTATAGGAATGGAAGGAATGCCCATTTGGTTAAATGGAATTTCTATGGTTCTATGGTTCTATGGAATATCCGATCAAAGCAGGTACATGGAATTAGCTCGCAGGTCAGCCATGTTCTCGCTGAATGGTGGAACAGGCTCCAGAAGCTAAATTGCCTCTTCCTGTTCCTCAGTCCGTTAAGAACATTAATCGATGCTGAGCAGCCATGTCCCAGAACATAGAAACATAGAAGCTAGAAGCAAAGGGTAGGCCATTCGGCCCTTCGAGCCTGCTCCACCATTCATTTTGATCACCAAATTCAATATCCTGATCCCACCTTCCTTCCATACCCCTTGATCCCTTTAGTCCCAAGAGCTATATCTAATTTCTTCTTGAAATCAGACAATGTTTTGGCCTCAACTACTTTCTGTGGTAGTGAATTCCACACATTCACCACCGTCTGGGTGAAGAAATTTCTCCTCACCTCAGTTCTAAAAGGTTTACCCTTTATCTTCAAACTATGACCCCTAGTTCTAGATTCCCCCACCACTGGGAACATTCTTTCTGAATCTACCCTGTCTGACCCTGTTCGAATTTTATAAGTTTCTATGTGATTCCCCTCTCACTCTTCTAAACTACAGTGAATATAATCCGAACTGGCTTAAGACTCTCGTCATATGACAGACCTGCCATCCCAGGAATCAGCCTGGTAAACTTTCGCTGTACTCCCTCTATAGCAAGGACATCCTTCCTCAGATAAGGACACCAAAACTGCACACAATATTCCAGATGTGGTCTCACCAACGCCCTATACAATTGCAGTAAAACACCCCTCGCCTCCTCAAATCCTCTCGCTATGAAGGCCAATTGACAACTGTGTTGATTCAGGACTGATTTACATCCAGTGGTAGATCAGCAAATGAGTTTGAGTGGAAACCTGAGCAAATAATTCGCTCGGTGAAGCCACCACAAGGTTGATTGTCATTTGAACCCGGGTCAGCGATTGTGTCCAAAATTGCCACACCTGGTTCCGATTTCCTTTTTAATAACCAAGAATATTTTGCAAGTTGATTCTTTTTTAAAAACAGTAATTCCTGATTCCATTCAGACCTATTTCATTGCAACCCTGATGTGGAATGACCTATTCTGATCACGGCTTCACAATCCAGAGCTGTCTCTGCTTCCAACACATTGAGGACAATCCATGCACGGTTTAGCATTCTGTCTTATTCATTCATGGGCTCTGGGCGTTGCTGGCTGGGCCAGTATTTATTGTCCACCCCTGAGGGCAGTTAAGAGTCAACCGCATTGCTGTAGCTCTAGAGTCACATGTAGGCCAGACCGGGTAAGGATGGCAGATTTCCTTCCCTAAAGGACATTAGTGAACCAGATGGGTTTTTACAACAATTGATAATGGCTTCGCGGTCATCATTAGACTTTTAATTCTGATTTTTATTTATTGAATTCAAATTCCACCATCTGTCGTGGTGGGATTTGAACCCTGGTCCCCAGCGCGTTACCTTGAGTCTCTGGATTAGGAGTCCAGCGATAATACCATTACACCACTGCCTCCCCTATTTGATTTCTTTGGGTGTAGAAAACTCTAGAAATGATCAAGTGAAGGAGTCACACATCAAGTTTGCAGCTCAGTTAATTGTATGCGGACTCACATGGTATAGGAACTCAACCTAACTATCAGATCACAGTGTTTTGAACAATGCTATCCAGTAGCTTGGAGCTCATTTAATACGAGATCATACCCCAGGTTAGAGTGGTGAGAGGTTCATGGTATTTTTTTTCTTAATTGACTGCTTTCTGTGGTTTTGTTTCAGTCTTTAGTTGCCAGTCTCTTGAAACATCTATTATACACGTGAACATCTTTAAGAGTGAGGTTACCTCCACCTGCTAGACCCATCTCTCTCACGACAGCCATTGAAGGCTAGTTTAAAGGGAAAATGGATTTCAGTGCTGAATGCTCAGATGATTACAACAAAACCTGATTCCTTTCCCAGGGTTGTTGGTGCTTTTGATTGTTCTGCAGTTCACGTGAAAAGTGTGCTATTGTTGCAAGGAAGTCAAACAGTTTCTACGACGATGTTCTAACTTACGGGCCGAGAAATTGGTTCAGATGTAGCACACCAGCTTTGAAGAGGCAGCACCAGGCTTATGGAGAGTTTCGGGGAGGGGGGAATTGGTGTGGAGAGGGAGAGAGGGAGGGAGGGAGGGTGTTGAGTTTTTTCATTCATGTGACATAGGCGTCACTGGCTGGCCAGCATTTATTGCCCATCCCTAGTTGCCCCTTGTTCAGAGAGCAGTTGAGAGTCAACCACATTGCCGTGTCTCTGGAGTCACATGTAGGCCAGACCAGGTACGGATGGCAGATTTCCTTCCCTAAAGGACATTAGTGAACCAGATGGGTATTTCCGACAATTGACAATGGTTTCATGGTCATCAGTAGATTCTTAATTCCAGATTTTTAAAATTGAATTCAAATTCCACCATCTGCCGTGTGGGATTCCAACCCTGGTCCCCTAGAGCATTGGCTGAGTTTCTGCATTAATAGCCTTGCGATAATAACACTAGGCCATCACCTTCCCTCAACAACAACAAGGGGATTAAAATACTGTATGTCAGACCTGCTTTTGGCTTTCCCTGACCGCAGTGGAAAACCCCTTCAAAGAAAGCTCAAAATATTTACCACCTAATTTATATTGCGCCTTCACTGGGCAAAAGCGGGAACTGTTGGTAGCAGTGTTGGCACAAGTGACAATTGTATCAGGCATCTGACTACCCCAGCATTAGCTTCGAGAAACATCTGAAAATTAGAATGAGCAGCTGCCTAGGGAAGGAAACGGCCCTGTCTCTTGTGGGCGGCACGGTGATACAATAGTTAGCACTACTGCCTCACAGCACCAGGGACCTGGGTTTGATTCCCAGCTTGGATCACTCTCTGTGTGGAGTTTGCAGGTTCTCCCCATGTTTCCTCCGGGTGCTCCGGTTTCCTCCCACAGTCCGAAAGACGTGTTGGTGAGGTGCATTGAACAAAGAACAAAGAACAGTACAGCACAGGAAACAGGCCCTTCGGCCCTCCAAGCCTGTGCCGCTCCTTGGTCCTTAGCATTGGCCATGCTAAATTCTCCCTCAGTGTACCCGAACAGGCACCGGAGTGTGGTGACTAGTGGATATTCACAATAACTTAATTGTAGTATTAATGTAAGTCTACTTGTGACACTAATAAATAAACTTCACTTTAAGTTTGGTCCTGGTGTCACACTGTATTCAAGCACAATTTGGGCAATAGTAAAATGAGAATAATCCCCATCTGAGTGATCAGCTTCCCTTAAACACAAAAACTCCTGAAAATACTAAAGCAAAATATCACGAATGCTGGAAATACTTCTTGGAATATTGTCGTCCAGTTTAGGGCAAGAAGGAATTTCGGGAGTGTTGTGTATTGTTTTCCCTCCTATTCTTTTTGATTATTGATTACCTGTTCATTGATGAAGCAGCTGGAGATGGTGGTGCCTGGGACACTATCCTGAGGAACTCCTGCTGCAATGTCCTTGGGCTGATATAATTGGGCTCCAAAAACCACAACCATATTCATGTATGACTCCAGCCAGTGGACTGGTTTCTCCCGATTCCCATTGACTTCAATTATTTTTTGTTCATTCGTGGGGCATTGGTTTCACTGGCTGGGCCAGCATTTATTGCCCATCCTTAGTTGTCCTTGGAGGGCAGTTGAGAGTCAACCACATTGCTGTGGCCCTGGAGTCACATGTAGGCCAGACTAGGTAAGGACAGCAGATTTCCTTCCCTAAAGGACATTAGTGAACCAGATGGATTTTGTTTTGCTTGGGTTCATTCGTGACACTCTTGGTCAAATGTTTGGTGTCACTCTCAACTCATCTCTTGACCTTGGCTCCTCTGGTGAAACATTGAAATCCTCTGACCCAAGGGGTAGTGGAGGCTGGATCGTTAGAAGCATTTAAAGTGGATATGGATAAATATTTGATAGATCGAGGAATAGAGGGCTATGGGGAAATGGCACAGAAAAGGAGTTGAGGCCGGCATAGGTCAGCCATGATGGTGTTGAATGGCGGGGCAGGCTTGGAGGGACTGGTGGCCGACTCCTGCTTCTATTTCTTGTGTTCTGTCCATTTTTTGGACCAAGGCTGGAATGAGGTCAGGAGCCTATGGCCTTAGTAGAACCCACGCTGAGAATCAGTGAGCAGGTTATTGCTGAGTAAGCGCCGTTTGATTGCACTGTTGATGGCCTCTTCTGTCCCATTGAGCCACAGAAAATAGAATCCCCACAGGGCAGAAAGAGGGCATCCGTCCATTGAGTGTGCACTGACTCTCCAAAAGAACATCCCACCCAGGCCCTTCCCTCCACCCTATCCCTGTAACCCTGCACATTTTACCATGGCCAATCCACCTAACCTGCTCATCTTTGGACTCATAGAATCATAGAATCATGGATTCCTACAGTGCAGAAGGAGGCCATTTGGCCCATCGAGTCTGCACCGACTACAATCCCACCCAGACCTTATCCCTACAACCCATGCATTTAAGCTAGCTAGTCCCCCTGACACTAAGGGGCAATTTAGCATGGCCAATCCACCTAATCCGCACATCTTTTGGACTGTGGGGGGAAACTGGAGCACCCGGAAGAAACCCACGCAGACACGGTGCAACGTGCTAACTCCACATCGTCACCCAAAGCTGGAATCGAACCCGGCTCCCTGGCGCTGTGAGGTAGCAGTGCTAACCACTGTGCCACCATGCCGATTTGCTAATGACTGACAGTAGGCCGAAGGGGTGATAATTGGCCATAGTGAATTGGTCCTGCTTTCTGTGGGCAGGAAGACATCCACATTGTTGGGCAGATGCCCATTTTGTAGCTGTAATGGAACAGTTTGGCTACAGACTCAGCTGGTTCTGATGCACAAGGATTAGGTACGAGAGCCAGGATGTTGTCAGGACCCACAATTCTTGCTGAAATCAGCCCCTTCAGCATTTTAAGCTTTAGGACTGTGGGGGAAAAAAATCCAAAGAGATTGGGTTAAGTCATCGAAAGCTTAAGAAAAACGTTATCCACCTGGCATTTCTTGCCATGTGATGTAATTCCGTTGGACTTTCGACACTTGCATTTTATCCAATATTTCACTGGGATTTCTGACAACTGCTCCCAAAGTGATTCACAATTAACACTGTGCCAGCTTTCTTGGTCGGAAACATAGATTATGTGAGTTCCTATTATCCTTGGTAAGCCTTTGCTCGCTCAAGGTGCAGCTTGGGAAAACAGGTGCTTAAGCCGAAGTGGAGATTTGGCGTGAGGTTATAAAATTGCACTGCCAGCAATACTTTTAATGCTTTGAAATGTACAACTGCAACGTAACATTCTGTGGGTGTTTATGAGTTAAATGAAAACAGAAAGAAAGGCTGACATTTATATTGTGCCTTTCCCAGCTTCAGGCACTGGAATTTACCCATTCCGCCCGCTACGGGAATTGTAACGGGGCGGGGGGGGGGGGGGGGGGTGTGGACAATGTAAAGATCTGCTGACCTCGGGACAGGACTTTCCAGTTTTGGGGTGAGCGCACGTAGAGAATCCCACCCAGGATGTCCTAATCATAATCACTGTTTAAATATATGCACCATCTGAACTGCACATAGTGCAAAATCCCACAAGCACCAATGAGGGAATGATCGGATAAGTTGGGTCCGTGATGAAGGATAATTATTGGTTACTTTCTGCTCCTCTTGAAAAAACAGCATGGGTACTTTTATAAAAGCAAATTACTGCGGATGCTGGAATCTTTGATTTGATTTGATTTATTATTGTCACATGTATTGGGATGCAGTGAAAAGTATTGTTTCTTGCCCGCTGTACAGGCAAAACATACCATATATAGAGTACGATATGGAGATGTCGGCGTTGGACTGGCGTGGGCACAGTAAGAAGTCTCACAACGCCAGGTTAAAGTCCAACAGGTTTATTTGGAATCACGAGCTTTCGGAGCGTTGCTCCTTCATCAGATGAGTCACTCCGAAAGCTCGTGCTACCAAATAAACCTGTCGGAATTTAACCTGGTGTTGTGAGACTTCTTACTATTCATAGGGTACATAGGGGAGGAGGAAAGGGGAGGGCGCAGAATGTAGTGTTACAGTCATAGCTAGGGTGCAGAGAAAGGTCAGCCGAATATAAGATAGATCCATTCGGATGGCACGGTGACACAGTGGTTAACACTGTTGCCTCACTGCGCCAGGGACCCGGGTTCAATTCCAGCCTCAAGTCACTGTCGGAGTGAGTTTTCACATTCTCGCTGTGTCTGCGAGGGTTTCCTTCGGGTGCCCCGGTTTCCTCCCACAGTACAAAGATGCACAGGTTAGGTTGATTGGCCATGCTAAATTGACCCTAGTTTTGGGGGATTAGCAGGGTAAATATGTGGGGTTATGTGAAGAGGGCCTGGGTGAGATTGTGGTCGGTGCAGATTCGATGTGCTCCTTCTACACTGTCGGGATTCTATGAAAAGTCTGACGGCAGCAGGGAAGAAGCTGTTCTTGAGTCAGTTGATCCGTGATCTCAGAGTTTGTATCTTTTTCCCGATGGAAGAAGATGGAAGAGAGTATGTCGGGGTGTGTGGAATCAAAAACAGAAAATGCTTCAAAATCCCATCAGGTCTGGCAGCATCTGTGGAGAGAGAATAGAGCCAATGTTTCCAGTGTTGGTGACCCTTCACCAGGTGGTTACTTTTGTGCCCTTCTGGGAGGATAGCCAGGACATTGGTATACGATCTCATACAAGCCACCTACGATGTGCAGCACTCCTCTCGTACTGCACTGGAGTGTCAACCTGGATTACGTGTTCATCATTGCTGGAGTGGGATTTGACCTCATGATGTCCTGACTCAGTGTACCACCGAGCCATTTGGTTCACTAAAAAGCCAGAGGTGGGAGAGTCTTTCCGTAGCAGTTCTCCCAAAGTGGTTCCGCAGCCAACCACGCCACAGGCCAAACTGCTTGAGCAAGCTAACCTTTTGCCGATTGCCAAATCAAAACTGGACACATCATCTGAGTTGGTCGACAGGAACAGATGCCATTGATTCTGGTACAGTTTTCTTTTGGCCAGGAATGCAAATTGGAGGCAAACATTAAAAGTTTATGCATGTCGATAGGCTAATCTTCCTCGCATTGTCTCTATTCAATTCATTCTTGGGTTATAGGTGATGGTGGCTAGACCAGCATTTATTACCCATCCCTATTTTGAGAAGGTGGTGGTGAGCTGCCTTCTTGACCCACTGCAGTCCATGTGGTGTAGGTACATGCACAGTGCTGTTAGGGAGAGGGTTCCGTGTTTTTGGTCCAGTGCCAGTGAAGGAACGGCGTCAGGATGGTGAGTGGATTGGAGGGGAACCTCCAGGTGGTGGTGTTCCCATATGGTAGCCTAAGCTATTAACTAACACCATGCTTGTTTTTATACAGGTCTCTGTCCAGCCCAAAACTGACTCTAACCTCAGGTCCTGTGTCTCTTTACATCACACTGTGAGCAGTACTGTTTCCCAGTCCACCTTAATCTTTGCTGTGCCAGATACTCTCATACTACACACTTTAGTGCAAGGAAATTGCAGTAATCGAATAATAATGTTCCAGGGACACCAGTGTTCCTGATTCTCAATCGATGAGTCTATACTTCTGCAGTCGGGTTAATATTCACTGTGCCGTTGCCATTCAGAATGTTGACACTATGCAGAGTTGAATCAAAGAAAATTCCTCTACATTAGCCTGACAATTTGTTACTAATTCATAGAATCATAGAAACCCTACAGTGCAGAAGGAGGCCATTCGGCCCATCGAGTCTGCACCGACCACAATCCCACCCAGGCCCTACCCCCACATATTTTACCCGCTAATCCCTCTAACCTACACATCCCAGGACTCTAAGGGGCAATTTTTTAAACCTGGCCAATCAACCTAACCCGCACATCTTTGGACTGTGGGAGGAAACCGGAGCACCCGGAGGAAACCCACGCAGACACGAGGAGAATGTGCAAACTCCACACAGACAGTGACCCGAGCCGGGAATCGAACCCGGGACCCTGGAGCTGTGAAGCAGCAGTGCTAACCACTGTGCTACCGTGCCGCCCAGGACATTCTTTTTGACATTCTTGAGTTAAATATTGGTGAAACAGGTGGTGTGATATGTTCTGATTCCATCTTCATGCATCTTGCATGAGTCATAATTTCCGATATTGACAAAATTGAAGTGATTTATTGGAGCTCTGCTAACACTAACCCGCTTCTTGTTCCAGTTGTCCTCTCAGTATAGAATCAGTCTGCACCAATTCTCCGACAGAGCATTCCACCCAGGCTCTCTTCCCATAACCCCATGTAATTATCCTGCTAATACCCCTAACCTCCACATGTTCGGGAACTAAGGGGCATGGCCAATCCACTTGATCTGCACATCTTTGGACTGTGGGAGGAAACCGGAGCATCTGGAGGAAATCCACGCAGACACGGGGAGAATGTGCAGGCTCTGCACAGACAGTGACCCAAACTGGGAATTGAACCCGGGTCCCTGGTGCTGTGAGGCAGCAGTGCTAACCACTGTGCCACCATGCCACCCATGATGCACCTGGCTATGCTCAAACCCTTCTCTTTAATTGTGTTTTTTGTGTCTCTTTGAACAACTCCATTTCCACACACCCACAACATTCCGCCAGAGCACCCCACCCCCCTCCCAGGTTCCTCCATTTCCTCCTTCTGTCCTCACTATTGTGACGTTAGTGTACCTTTAAGAGTGTTTTTTTCATTGTGTACTCTGCAGTTGTAAGTAAACTTTTTCAGTTTGTTTTTCTCATTGTTGCTGGGCTAACTATGAGAGTCTTTTTATTGTGTGTAAATAGGGGCTGGCTTTACTGGGATGTTTATGACTCTGCATTGTTAGGAGAACAACAGCTTGGTAGGTCAGGTGATAGGAGTTTTTTTATTTTCAATTTGGAGCTGTAGGTTTGAATTTTAGTTTTAGAAGGGACAGCAAGCTGAAAATACATCTCTCTCACTCTTTCACTGATTTTGGAAATTCTGTGGATTAACTGAAAGCCTTCCTGGAGTAGAAAATCTGCGATTGGTGACTTGACCAGAATCTACCTGGGGTTCTGGAAGCTGTTCTGACTTCAAACTGTTCTGGGTGTGTCAAGAGGAATACTAGAACTTACAAGACTGAGAGTTTCCAATTCTCCAACCAAAGGATTCAATTCCAGTATCACGCAAACATTAGACCTTGCTGTGTTGAACCTGTTTAAAGGGTTTTGTCAATGGCAAGGGTTTTGTTTTGATTGGAACATTTTAGATAGATTTGTTGAGGGTTATACATTATCATGGTTGTTTGGTGTTGTTTGTAATTGATAGAAGTTTATTGCTAATATTCTTACTATACATGTTAACTTCTTAAATAAACTTTGTTTGATAAAAGCTCCCTACTGGGTCATTTGAATCATACCTGAAGTGAAACCTACCATGCTTACCCTAGCCAAATTCAAGATGCAAAAGTTATGATTCAGGTGGGCGCCATACAACACCTTGGAGTTTCTGACCTGAACCATAACACTATCCACCACTGATAGTACCCTGAAAATGTTGACTACGTGATGCACTGAGGCAAGATTTTTTTTTCTCCTTAAATGCTTTTCGTTTCTGACAAACCTAATCTGTGTAAACTGATCTGCTACTTAACAACCATGGCAACATTCTACATTCGGCTATCAAGCGTAAACAATGAGTACTGATATGACCATTTATGTTCATCACACAACAGAAATCATGAAAATATTGCTGTATTTCCTTGCTACAAATGATTTGTCTTCAAATATTATCCATCATCAAGGTGATGGAACAAAGGCTAGGAGGTAGCAACAGAATAGGAATAAAGGAATCATGCCTTAGTAATATCGTAACAGTAAAATCTTATCAGTCTGATCATGTTAATCAAATACATAAAAGGGCAAAGGATAATTATTATGATTAATATTGATTTGATTTGATTTATTATTGACACATGTATTGGGATACAGTGAAAAGTATTGGTTCTTCCGCACTAGACAGACAAAGCATACCGTACATAGAGTACATAGAGGAGAAAGAAAGGAGAGGATGCAGAGTATAGTGTTACAGTCATAGCTAGGGTTTGATTTGATTTGATTTATTATTGTCACATGTATTAACATACAGTGAAAAGTATTGTTTCTTGCGCACTATACAGACAAAGCATACCATTCATAGAGAAGGAAAGGAGAGAGTGCAGAATGGAGTGTTACAGTCATAGCCAGGGTGTAGAGAAAGATCAACTTAATGCAAGGTAGGTCCATTCAAAGGTCTGGTGGCAGCAGGGAAGAAGCTGTTTTTGAGTCGGTTGGTACGTGACCTCAGACTTTTGTATCTTTTTCCCGATGGAAGAGAGAATGTCCGGGGTATGTGGGATCCTTAATTATGCTGGTTGTGTTGCCAAGGCAGCGGGAAGTGTAGACGGTGTCAATGGATGGGAGGCTGGTTTGCGTGATGGACTGGGCTATGTTCACAACCCTTTTCTTGCGGTCTTGGGCAGAACAGCAGCCATACCAAGCTGTGATACAACTGGAAAGAATGCTTTCTGTGGTGCATCTGTAAAAGTTGGTGAGAGTCGGCTTTGTTAAATAACTGACAGTCAGCGCTTGATGGGAACAGAGATTTGAGAAGCTGAAAACTCTCAAAAAACTCAGTGTTAGCTGGGCTCAACTAAAAGCATTTTTAAAAGTTTACCTGGAAGCTATGGGCTAATTTTGAGACATTTCAGGACACTCCTGAGGAAGATTCTGATTACCGCTGTTGCCATCTTTCAAGTAAGATGTTTGCCCCATTGACTTGCCCAGGTAAAAGTTCCCATGGCACGATTCAAAAAAAGAGTGAGGAATTAACAGTGGAATTCTATTAAAAGCCTGCCACAACTAACAGCACCAAAGCACATCACCTGGCCACCCATCTCACTTGCTGTGTGCGAGTCATTGCTGTGATTGCCCACCAAACAACAACAGGTGAGGATTTTCCAGCCCTTCCTGTCAATGGGATCTTCCAGTCCCACCGAAGGCCACCCTCCATGGTGGGTTTCTCGGCAGTGGGACACAGGCGAGCCAGGTCAAATGCCGTAGATATAGTTGGGACTGGGAAATCTCACTGACAGCCAATGATAAGCCACCTCCATCACCAGAGAACACGCTACGGGGTCAGGGGGGTTGGTGTGGGTTGGGGGGGGGGTGGTGGAGCAAGGAAATCCCACCCGATGCATTTCAACAAAATTTCGTTGAAGTTAAGACAGTTTGGAACATGACAGAATATTAATGGGAGTTCCTGCTTTACTTACTGAGGGTTCAATGAGACCAGCAACGTGGACTCAACATTACTGTGCTGCTACTGTCCAGCGAAGGAGCCTAAGTTGGATCAAGGGTATACTGAATTTCATAACTTCTTGGCTAATCCACCAAATGTAGTCAAGTAACTCCTGGTCCAATGTAACTGGAGATTAAAGATTATGAATAAATTGTGCAAAACAGATTTTTTGTTTGTAAGTATTTATCCTGGAGCAGCCTCAGTTATCACCTTTTAAAGTTACGAACATTAGCAAGTCAGAATGGCTGGGTGTGGATATTTTTCATCAGTAAGAAGGGATTTACTTTAACTGCAACCATTGCTACGTGATTGGGTAAGGTTGTATAGTCAAGTGTGCTTGGGTTGAGGAATGTGAAATATACAGAAGAATTAAATGCCAGTGGAGAAGGTTGGAAGACTTTATCCCAAGTTTAATAAGGCCACTTATTT
Source organism: Mustelus asterias (assembly GCF_964213995.1). Classification (NCBI taxonomy): domain Eukaryota; kingdom Metazoa; phylum Chordata; class Chondrichthyes; order Carcharhiniformes; family Triakidae; genus Mustelus; species Mustelus asterias. The sequence continues at coordinate 128,817,383 of NC_135809.1, forward strand.
TTTTTCCCTTGTTTCTGGTAATTCAATCTTTCTTCAGTCCAGGTTACCACAACCAGTCACTGATTATACACATGCTGCCCCCTGCCCACCACCCCCCCCCCCCCCCCCCGCCTCCCCCTACCCCCCACCCCGCACCCCCCTCCCACCCCATTGTTGCAACATTGCCTTCAGAAATAAGCTGCAGTCAATTTTGCCAGCAAAGGTTATGACATTATAATCACAAACATTTGTGCAGTATTCGGGCTGATTCCTGGAAGGGGCCCTCTTTTGAAGAAAGACATTGCAGAGAGAACTAGCAACTTTACAACCAGCACTTTCTATGAATGCCATTAGTTGGAGAGGGTATCTGATCAAGGATTCAGCCTTATTACATAATTCACTAACAAAAATTAATGTTCTGTTCACACAGATCATTGAAATAATAACCCTCGATTTCTGACTATATATTAGCTATTTATGCACTAGGTTGATTCCGGAGTTGAGAGGGTTGGCTTATGAGGAGAGACTGAGTGGACTGGGACTATGCTCATTGGAATTCAGAGGAATGAGGGGAGATCTTAGAGAAACATATAAGATTATGATGGGAATAGATAAGATAGAAGCAGGGGGGCTGTTTTAACTGGCAGGTGAAACTAGAACTAGGGGGCATGGCCTCAAAATAAGGGGGAGCAGATTTAGGACTGAGTTGAGGAGGAACTTTTTGACCCTCAGGGTTGTGAGTCTGTGGAATTCCCTGCCCAGTGAAGCTGCCTCATTGAATGTTTTTAAGGCAAGGATAGATATATTTTTGAACAGTAAAGGAATTAAGGGTTACGGTGAGTGGGCGGGTAAGTGGAGCTGAGTCCATGAAAAGATCAGCCATGATCTTATTGAATGGCGGGACAGGCTCGAGGGGCCAGATGGCCTACTCCTGCTCCTAGTTCTTATGTTCTTATGTTCCTTCGCGGGATGCAAGCATCATTGACAAGGTCAGCATTTTTTGCCCATCCCTAATTGCTCTTGGACAGAATGGATTGCTGGGATATTTCAGAAGGACAAATTAATGGTCAACCACACTGGGCAAGATTTTTCAGCCGTTCTTGCGGGTGGGATTTCCGGTCCTACCGACAGCGACCACTCCACCATGGGTTCCCGCACGGCGGAAGTTGTGAACAGTGGGAATCCCTGCTAACAGGAAGATCCCTTCACTCTCCAATAGTGGGGCGCCCCACAAAACATGCCCCGGGGAGTAAAATCCCACCCATTGTGTGGGTCTGAAGTCACATGTAGTCCCCCTAAAGCGAAGCAGATGGATTTTTACAACAATTGATGATGGTTTCATGGTCACTATTACAGAGACTAACTTTCAATTCCTGATTTTATTAATTGAATGGTGGGATTTGAACAAATGTCCTGGGCTGCTCGATTACTAGTCTAGTGATATTACCATTACAGCTTGCCAGCTGATGTATCCCTTAAAAAGTGAAATAGTTGCTGGTTAGTGTTCAAGAACAATATCATTCTCCATTGAGTCATGGTCCAGATATCTGGATATATCATTACAGCCACATCAAGCTAGATACTTGGAGATTCCTGAGATATCCAAGGTATAACCAGGGGTAAAGTACCAATAACAAAGAAAAGTACAGCACAGGAACAGGCCCTTTGGCCCTCCAAGCCCGTGTTGATCATGATGCCCCAACTAAACTAAAAAAACACCTTTTGCCCTTACTCGGTCAGTATCCCTCTACTCCCTCCCTATTCATGTACCCAGCCATGGGTGGCACGGTGGCACAGTCATTAACACTGCTGCCTCACAGCCCCAGGGACCGGATTTGATTCCCGGCTTGGGTCACTGTCTGTGTGGAGTCTGCACGTTCTTCCCGTGTCTGTGTGTGCTCCGGTTTCCTCCCACACTCCAACGATGTATGGGTTAGGTGGATTGGCCATGCTAAATTTCCTCTTAGTGTCAGGAGCACTAGCTAGGGTAAATGCGTGATGTTCTGGGGATAGGGCCTGGGTGGGATTGTGGTCGGTGCAGACTTGATGGGTCAAATGGCCTCCTTCTGCACTGTAGGATTCTATGACTTCTATGACTCATCCAGATGCCTCTTAAATGTTGCTAATGTGCCTGCTTCCACCACCTCCTCTGGCAGTGCGTTCCAGGCACCCACCACTCTCTGTGTGAAAAACATCACCTGCACATCTCCCTTAAACTTTCCTCCTCTCACCTTAAACCTGTGTCTCCTTGTAATTGACACTTCCACCCTGGGAAAAAGCTTCTATCCAAAAAAAGCCTCTGGCTAGCCAGAATGTTCACTTTGTCTTTCCTTCCACAGATACTGCCTGTCCTGCTGCGTATTTCAACCATTTACTATTTGCATTATCGTAACGTAGCCAAATCCTTCATAAGTCAATCCAATGTTCCTCCTTGGATTACGACCAGTATTGTATTTTCGTGTTCAAATGGTGATATGTGTCGGAGGTTGCCTTTTTAATCTGTAACCCAATATTTGTTTTCATCCAAGATATATGTTACTAACAGATCTATATTGGTCAACAAATTAATACGGGGAGAAAGGTGAGAAGCCCTTCAGTGGTTTAATACTAGCAAAGATCTGTGCTGTTGCTGTAAGGATATCCACCATTTAACTTCTGCACAGGAGCATAATCTCATCATGTAGCCCAGTCCATCACGCAAACCATCTTTATTGGTATCATTAATACATCAAAAGGTAACACCATTAAATAGGTCAAATAATAGCACTTTTTGAAAATGTTTTATTCATTTTTTCATGACCTTTCATAAACATAACGGATAATATAGTCCCATAGAAACATTGCGGTCTGTATTCCAACATTAAGTGGACTTTTTGATACACTTGGTGTGCTGCCAAGCTAAAAACACATTTGGTTTTAGTGCTATGATAAGATCTATAATTACATTAGAGTATCTTATAACCAAAGACAAAACGTAGTTAGTGCTAAGGGTTGTGTTTTGGATAAGAGGCTCATTGTAATGTGAATCATCACACTTTGTGGGTATTTACTCTGGTCCTGAGTGTATAATGGACCATAATTTGCTGTCAAAGTAACAGTGATTCTCATCAGTTTTTTTTTGATGTACAAATGGTGCAGTGACTTATGTTGAGGGGCAGATGCATGATTAAAGTCAAAATTGTAAAGCTGCCATTTGGGAAGGTCTCCTCCGCAATTTGTTTCAGACAAATGGCATTTTTCTCCCCGCCTCACGACCGAAATACATTAAAACAGCATAAAATTACACTCACACAAGCTACTCTTCTGTGTGGCTACAATGAACCAAGCTGACCACAGAAAGGTAACTCTTGTCCATTCTCGACTAAGTACCCTATTAATTGTATGCTTTGTTAATTACTGATAGTTAAACTCTCTGGCACTGAAAATGAACAATAACAGGTATAATTTTATTTCTTCAGGTCTTAGTACTGGTTGGATATTTTAAAGCTAATATTTAAAATTTATTTTTCCTTACTTCTCCTTTCCGCTACTTTTTCTCTCTGCCAATTCATTTTTCTTCTCTCCTTATTTACCTTTCTGTAGCTGATTTGATGCTGAATTCCCCAACTCTTCTTTCCATCTCAGTACGTATTCTGTGATACGAATTTTAAAGCTTAATAAATGGCTATGTTTTTAACTGTCTTCTTTAATTCAAGGTTAAATGGTGGATTGGGAAGGCTTCATACTAATTCAGCCCAACAATAAGCCTATGTGACCTGATTGCCATGGGCACTGGGTCCCAGGTCAAGTCATTTTGAAATCTATGTGCCATATTTAATAGCTAAACACAAAGGGAGAGGCAGTTGTTCTTGCAAGTGCAGAGTAAATCAAACAAGATCCCTGGGCAGAGAGAAGCTACGTAGGGTTGTGAATGTTGCCCAGTCCATCAGGCAAACCAGCCTCCCATCCGTTGACTCTGTCGACACTTTCTGCTGCCTTGGAAAAGCAGCCAGCATAATCAAGGACTTCACGCACTGCGGACATTCTCTCTTCCAACTTCTTCCATCGGGAAAATGATACAAAAGTCTGAGATCACGTATCAACCGACTCAGCAACAACTTCTTCCCTGCTGCCTTCAGACTTTTGAATGGACCTACCATATATTAAGTTGATTTTTCTTTACACCATAGCTAAGATTGTAACACTATATGCTGCACCCTCTCCTTTCCTTCTCCCCAATGTACTCTATGAAGGACATGCTTCGTCTGTATAGTGCATAAGAAACAATACTTTTCACTCTATCCCAATACATGTGACAATAATGAATCAAATCAAATCAAATCAAAGAGAGAGCAAGAGAGAGAGAGAGAGAGAGAGCTCTGGCGATAGAGGTAGAGAATTAGTAACTGTTGGAAGCAGCAGAGGAAAGAGCTGTTCTCTGTTAGCTACCAGGCAGAATGCTGATGGAATCTTATCTTCTAGTCTATGAAATGGAACATGCAGAGAGGTAAGGAAACTGGAAGGTTTGCCCTTGGATGATCAGAAGAAGTCGCCAGAGTTTTGCTGTTTTGGTTCAGGGATTTTCAGAAGGCTGCGGGGAATGACTTTTGATGGACATTGGATCAGATTGGATCTGATGACACAGGGAAACAAGAAGTGTGGCTGTTGGAAGCTGGAAGCAACTCTGGACTGGTTCCTGCAAAAACGACAACTTTGCAGAGAGTGCAGTGTAATGTATAATTGTGGTGTGGGGTTTTTGGTCTTTTTAGAAAGTTAAGGTGGGATATAATTTCTGTAGTTTAGTGTATTAGTTGCTTACTAAGTCATGTTTGGAGCAATGTAATGAACTAGCTGCACCCCTTAGCCAAGCTGTCCCAGTACAGCTACAACACTGGTATCTATCCGACAATGTGGAAAATTGTCCAGTTATGTCCAGTGTATAAAAAACACAACAAATCCAACCGGTCCAATTACAGCCCATCAATGATTGTCAGAAAAATGATGAAAGGTGTCATCAACGGCGCTATCAAGCAGCACTTACTCAGCAATAACCTTCTCACTGCTGCTCAATTTGGGTTCCATCAGGGCCACTCTGCCCCTGACCTCATTACAGCCTCAGTCTATACTTGGACAGAGGAACTGAACGAAAGAGTTGAGGTGAGAGTGCTTGCCTTTGGCCTGAAGGCAGCACTTGACCATTTGTGGCATCAAGGAGCCTGAGCAAAACAGGAGTCAATGGGGATCAAGGGGGACAACTCTCCACGGGTAACCCAGCTAAAAGTAAGATGGTTGGGATTGTCGGATGTCAATCATTTCAGTCCCAGGACATTGATTTTGATTTATTATTGTCACATGTATTAGTATACAGTGAAAAGTATTGTTTCTTGCACAATACAGACAAAGCATATTGCTCATAGAGAAGGAAAGGAGAGAGTGCAGAATGTAGTGTTACAGTCACAGCTAGGGTGTCGAGAAAGATCAACTTAATATGAGATAAGTCCATTCAAAAGTCTGACAGCAGCAGGGAAGAAGCTGTTCTTGAGTCAGTTGGTACGTGAAATAGACTTTTACATCTATTTCCTGATGGACGAAGGTGGAAAAGAGAATGCCTGGGGTGCGTGGGGTCTTTAATGATGCTGGCTGCTTTGCCGAGGCAGCAGGAAGTGTAGACAGAGTCAATGGATGGGAGGCTGGTTTGAGTGATGGACTGGGCTTTGTTCACGGCAGTTGCTCAAAGGAGTGCCCCGTGAAAAAGTTTAAAAATTGTTTGCTTGACGTTGCTGTAGGTCTACGTGGTAAGAGGTTTAAAAGGTGAAATCCTGTCATGTGGTTCAGTGTATTACTCACTCAGATTCAAAGCTCCTTTCAAAAGGTTATCTGTTTCCACGGGAACTGGAAAAGCTGTTAATTTTGCAATCTTTCAATTTCATTGGTTGAGGAGCTGCTCAGTTGTTTTCCTGTTTGCCGAATTCCCTGACACCCTTTCTTGCACTTTCAGCAACTTCTCACACAAAGATCAGGATTTTCCAGCCACGCTCGCCCCAAGACTGGAAAATCCCACCCGAGGTCAATGGACCTTTGCCTGGTCCGTGTCCCACCTGCTACAATTCTCGGGGCGGGCGAGAGGGGAAAGGTTTGCCCGAAGTCAGCCTTGGGCTTACAAGTGGCAAGTAACATTCGCGCCACACAAATGTCAGCCAATGACCATCACCAATAAGAGACACTCTAACCACCGCCCTTGACATTCAATGATGTTCCCGTCAATGAATCTCCCACAGCCAACATCCTTGGGATTACCATTGACCAGAAACTCAACTGGACTCACCACAAAAACACAGTGGCTACAAGAGCAGGTCAGAGGCTAGGAATACTGTGGCGAGTAACTCACCACCTGACTCCCCCCCAAAGCCTATCCACCATCTGCAAGACACAATCAGGAGTGTAATGGAATACTCCCCACATGCCTGGATAGGTGCATCTCCAACAACACCCAAGAAGCTTGATACCATCCAGGACAAAGCAGCCCGCTTGATTGGCACCACATCCACAAACATTCGATCCCGCCACCACCGAAGCTCAGTAGCAGCAGTGTGTACTATCTACAAGATGCACTACAGCAATTCACCAAAGATCCTTAGACAGCACCTTCCAAACCCATGACACTTCCATCTAGAAGGACAAGGGCAGCAGATACATGGGAACACCACCATCTCCAAGTTCCCCACTAAACCACTCACCATTTTGACTTGGAAATATATCGCCGTTCCTTCGCAGTCACTGGGTCAAAATCCTGGAATTCCCTCCCTAACGGCATTGTGGGTCAACCCACAGCACATGGACGGCAACAATTCAAGAAGGCAGCTCACCACCACCTTCTCAAGGGTAACTAGGGGATGGGCAATAAATGTTGGCCAGCCAGCAACGCCCATGTCCCACAAATGAATTTTTAAAAAGTCTTTAAAACCTAAACACACAAGGCAAGCGTAACTTAGATATAGGTTTGGGGCTAAAGCGATCAAGGGATATGGGGGGAAGGTGGGATCAGGATATTGGGGGCAATTCTCCCAAAAAGTTCTAAGTGTCAAATTTGCGTAAAAACTGGAGTAAATCCCGCTGCTTTTTCAGTGGGATTTTCAAAATGAATTTCCCACACTCTGTGCACTGCTGAGTGCCCCATCGTGAATCACGCTATAAATCAGTGGACGGGGACTATTCTTGCTGGAGAGGCCGGCAGCATAGCGCTGAGCAGACCACTGCACATGTCCCGATCTGTCAGCGCCGAGATGCACAGTAACCCAAGCACTGCCGGCCTCCCGATCGCTGGCCAGCCCTGCATCCCCCACATTGCCGGCCCTCCCACCCTCTCAAAGCCTTGACCCCCGTCCCACCCCGGCCCGCCATGATCTGCCCCCATCCGCAGCCCCGATTTGCCAATCACCCCCCACCGGCAGTCCCAACCCCCCCAACTCCATGATGGCCAGCCCCAATCACTGTCCTCCCTCCCTCTGTTACTCAGCCTGAGTACAAAGTGGCAGTGGCACACCCCCACCGATCTCCCTCCCCTTGAGGCCCATCCTCCCAGTTAGGCCTCATTTCCTCTGGCTCTGCCCAATGCCTGGTGGGCAGTGCAAAGGTGCCTGCTGCGTTCTGCCACTTTGCCCCTTGGGCAGTGCCAAGGGCTCGGGCTGGCACTGCCAAGGTGGGAATACCCAGGGGGCATCTCCCCCCTTACCCCGTACTCCTGGGGAGCCTCGATGGCCTCCTTCACTCCAGTGGGGTCGGGCCATCAGCTCCCCGCAAGTGGGGAGCTATTGCAAACCCTGCTGGAGTGAAACACTCCTGGCAGGGATGGATGGTGGGGTGGGAGGGGGCGGGGGGGGGGGGGGGGGGGAGGGGGGGGCGGGTGGGGTGGGGGGGAGAGAAGGGAGGGTGGGGGGGCAGACACTAGCGGTCCCGGAGACTTCTGTTCCGGGCCCGGCTAATAATATTGCAAATAGATTCAAATTAACATTTAAATAAATTAGACAGCTCCGTGCCGATTTCCGGCGTGGAGCTGACGACGCCGTAAATCCGGCTGCTGAAGATTCGTGGAGGCCGTGGCGCCCAGCGGAGAGCCCACAAAACGGCCTCGGCTTGAGTCTCGCTGATAGAGCAGTGCAGCGGGCTGGGGGAATCGCCCCCATTGAATTCAACGATCAGCCATGATCAAAATGAATGGTGGAGTAGCCTCAAAGGGCCGAATGGCCTCCTCCTGCTTCTATTCTCCATGTTTCTAACCAGCGTCTGATACGATAAGATGCCCTGCATGCAATTAGATTTTGAAGCAATGTCATATTCACTGACCCACTTATTCAGTTAATCTGCCTGTGTAAACACAGTCAATCCCTAATGCTGAATTCCCTCGGCGCCTATTTCTCAATCATCATCCTGAATCTCACTTCTTTTAGTTTAGATTATTCCCTAATGCCAATATCTGCCTGATGTTCTGTTTGGTTCACTGCCACCATGTTCCTTTAGCCACTTAAATGAAGACTTTATCAAATTTCCAAAGCACCCTTAACTTATATTAAATTATATAAACATGAAACATTTTTATGAATCAAGGCACCTTTTATCACTGCATTATGCAGTTATTCACATTTAATGTAAATCTCTCCCATAATAATTATGGATTTCTAACTGCACATGTATATCGTTATAGTGAGCTTCGGGTTTGCTGGGCGTGTTTGTATCTCTGTGTCAGAATACAAAGAGTTGGAATTCCATTCCTTGTGCTCCGGTGGCTGGAGACGAGAAGATGTTCTCTGATGATTGTGTAGGGTATCACATGTGCTCACTAGGGTGGTATGGTGACACAGTGGTTAGCGCTGCTGCCTCACAGCGCCAGGGACCCGGGTTCGATTCCCGGCTTGGGTCACTGTCTGTGTGGAGTCTGCATGTTCTCCCCATGTCTGCGTGGGTTTTCTCCGGGTGCTCTGGTTTCCTCCAAAAATGTGCAGCTTCGGTGGGTTGGCTATGCTGAATCCTCCCTCAGTGTACCCGAACAGGTACCAGAGTGTGGCGATGAGGGGATTTTCACAATAACTTCATTGCAGCGTTAATGTAAGCCTACTTGTGACACTAATAAATAAACTTTACTTTACTTTTCACATGTGGACAGGGTGATCATTAACTCAATGCTATAACCGACACCATTTTCCTGTGTTCAGCTCAGGACAATCACATTGAGTGGATAGCAGGCTGCTAGCTCAAAACACTCCCTTAATGTGCATTGAGGCTACATGTGCTCAAAGGAAACAGGTGGACACCCTCTCCCCTCCCCTTCCTTCCCCTCCACTCCCATCCACTCCCCTCCCTTCCACTCCCCTCCCATCCCCTCCCCGCCTCTCTCCTCCCCTCCCCTCCCCTCCCCTCCTCTCTCCTCCACTCCACTCCCTCCATTGTAAATGGTTGATGCAGCTCCGTAACCTTTGGTAGATAGCCTCTGAAGATATGGGCAGGATTCCACGACGTCGCTCGGGGCGAGGCTCGCAAAATCCTGCCAAAGGCCAACAGAGGATTCTGTTCTGTGAGGCTCACCCGCCCTGATTCCGGGGCTGGCGAGGCGGTAAAATTCCTGCCAACAGCTCTGAATATGGCAATGGGAAAACACTCCAGCTTCTATGCAATGTGGAGGTGGTGACCCCATCCACTGGCTAGAAAGGCTGGGGCCAGTCTGCCTTTGCCAACCCAGGAAGCACCACCGCACATACTGCCATCAGGTAATGAGTTTACATTTAAGTGCATTTATTATTGTCACAAGTAGGCTTACATTAACACTGCAATGAAGTTACTTTGAAAACCACTTGAGGTAGTGGATTCTGCACCTTCCCTGATTAAGGATGTCCCATTGGGTAGGCTCCGGAAAGGGAGGGGGAACAATTGGAAGGTGATTTGGTCGGCTGGGGGTGGAGAGGTGCCTACTCAGCAAGTGTGAGAGTCTCTTTCGGCTGAGATGACCCTCCACTGGGTACACAGCTTGACTGCCAAGATATATCTGGTGGCCTCACCCCATTGTGTAACCACAACCCCCCCCCCTCCCCACCCCCCTCCCCGCCCCGAACCCCCCACCCCCCAACCCGTCCCCGCTCCTCCCACCCAAATCTGTTGGTAAAATACCGGCAGCGACAGGAAGAGGGATTGAAATGGACATTGATTGACTGCCTAAGGGCCTCAAACGGATAAAAGGCAGGCTGTTACCTCTTCTGCCACTGGTAGAATACCGGCAGAATTGGGTAGGCAATGGGCGCGATACCCCCTGCCATCCCACTTGATTTTACACCCCCACCCCAGCCAGCACACTCACAAATCACCTTCCCTCTCCTTCCTGAGCCAACCTGCATCTGGAGAAGTAGAATCCATTACCTCAGTCAACTAACTACCTGACGGCAGTATGTGCGGTGGTGGCTTCCTGGGTTGGCAGAGACAGACTGGCCCCAGATTTTCCAGCCTGTGGGTGGGGTCACCACCTGCACGTTGTACTGGCATTGTAGCTGGAGTGTTTTCCCATTGCTTTATTCAGAGCAGACTTAAAATTCCAGCCTCTAATTGGCTTCAGAAGTTCCTTCATCAAGAATGTAGTTCAACCTGCAAAGGCTCCCATTTTCCGTGACAATGGAGCAGATCTTTTTGACTCCCATATCAGTGAAGCTGAGGTTGTCTTTTCAGACAAAGGACCCTGGTCCATCAGCTCCTGACAGCTGCACATCCTCCAGACACCCCTCCAACTTCAGGAACATCACTGTATTTGCTCCAGTTCCTTCACTTTACGAGTCACCTGTGCCAAGACTTGAATCAGGACTTTCCCAAGCGCCAAAGCCAATGGACGGACTGGTGGAGCCAGCCTCAACTGAGCTCATGTGAGCTCAGAAATGTGACCCCAGTTTTCTCCTGAGTGGCTGCGGTTTCTCTGGCTGTGTGGGTATATCACTGAATAAAGCTAATAACTAATTGCAAGCTTAGTGATGTGGTTCAGGTCAGAAATTCCAAAGTGTTTTATGGATCCCGTCTGGATCATAAGTTTTGCCTCTTGAATTTGTCTCGGATAAGCATGATAGGTTTCACTTCAGATATCGATTTCAAGTTTGCTGATGACACCACCGCAGTGGGTCGGATCTCAAACAATGGGGAGATAGGGTACATGAATGAGACAGAGAATCTGGTGAACTGGTGCAGCAACAATAATCCCTCCCTCAATGTCAATAAAACGAAGGAGATTGTCATCGACTTCAGGAAGCGTAAAGGAGAACATGCCCCTGTCTGCATCAACGGGGACGAAGTAGAAAGGGTCGAGAGCTTCAAGTATTTAGGTGTCCAGATCACCAACAACCTGTCCTGGTCCCCCCAAGCCGACACTATAGTTAAGAAAGCCCCACCAATGCCTCTACTTTCACAGAAGACGAAGTAAATTTGGCATGTCAGCTACAACTCTCACCAACTTTTACAGATGCACCATAGAAAGCATTCTTTCTGGTTGTATCACAGCTTGGTATGGCTCCTGCTCTGCCCAAGACCGCAAGAAACTACAAAAGGTCATGAATGGGTAGCCCAATCCATCACACAGACCAGTCTCCCATCCATTGACTCTGTCTACATTTCCTTCTGCCTTAGAAAAGCAGCCAGCATAATTAAGGACCCACGCACCCTGGACATTGTCTCTTCCACCTTTTTCCATCAGGAAAAAAATACAAAAGTCTGAGGCCACGTACCAACCGATTCAAGAACAGCTTCTTCCCTGCCGCCATCAGACTTTTGAATGGATCTACTTAGCATTAAGTTGATCTTTCTCTCCACCCTAGCTATGACTGTAACACTACATTCTGCACTCTATGAACGGTATGCTTTGTCCATATAGCGCACAAGAAACAACACTTTTCACTGTATACTAATACATGTGATAATAATAGATCAAATCAAATCAAAGTTTATTTAAGAATATAGTTAACATGTATGGAAAGAAAATTAGTAATAACTTTTATCAATTACAAACAAAAACAAAACAGCCACAGTGATGTATAACCCTTAACAAAAATATTTAGGATGTTTCAATCAAACCAATCCCATAGACAAAACCCTTTTCACAGGTTTAACACTAATGTTCACGTGATACTGGAACTGAGTCCTTTGGATGAATGTTGCAGTTCTCCTGATACACTCAGAACAGTTTGAAGTCAAAAAAGCTTCCCAGAACACCAGGGAGATTCTCTGGTCAAGCCACCATCAGCAGATTTTCTACTGTAGGAAGGTTTTCAGCTAACCAGCAGAATTTCCCAAAACCAGGGAGAGAGAGAGAGAGAGAGACTTCTTTCCAGCTTGATGTCCCTTCTAAAAAACTAAAACCTGCAGCTCAGAACTGAAAATGAAAGAGTTCCTGTCATGTGACCTGCAAACAATCTCCTTCTTGACAATGTAGTGTCATAAAACTAATTCCCACAGTAAAAATAATCAACCCCCATTTAAAACTACCAAAGGACCAATAAAAGGGCTGCTAGTAGACAATCCAGTGCCACAATGAGAGCGGAGAGCGACAGAGAACATGATTAAAATAAAATACTCTTAAAGGTACACTAACGTCACAATAGGAAATTGGAAATTCACATACCATGTTCTTTTTGCACCAATTTTCTTTGCTTCTTCTGAAGTTGTTGGTATCAGGCAGATTCCACAGATGTCACTTCGCCCCAATATCCAAAGTAAAGTTTATTTATTAGTCACAAGCAAGGCTTACATTAACACTGCAATGAAGTTACTGTGAAATTCCCCTAGACACCACACTCCGGCGCCTGTTCGGGTACACTGAGAGAGAATTTAGCATGGCCAGTGCACCCTAACCAGCACGTCTTTCAGAATGTGGGAGGCAACCGGAGCACCCGGAGGAAACCCACGCAGACATGGGGAGAATGTTGGCGTCTTCAGGCAGGGGGACATGGAGTTGGGAGACAGTAGTGTAGTGGTAATGTCACCTGACTAATAATCAGGAGGCACAGACTAATGCTCTGGGGGCACAGGTTCAAATCCCACATGGCAGCGGGTGGAATTTAAATTCAATTAATAATTTGGAATTGAAAAGCTAGTCTCAGTAATGGTGACCATGAAACTACCATCAATTGCTGTTAAAAACACAACTGGATCACTCATGATAATCTGGCTAACTCATATGACTATGGCCTACAAGTGGCTCTCAGACTAACTGCCCTGTGAAATGATCCAGTAATAAGCCACTCAATTTAAGGACAATTAGGAATGGGCAACAAATGCATCTTGTCATATAGATGCCCACATCCCATGGAAGAATAAAAACATTAATGTGCACCTACGCTACACGAGTCATCAAACAGGAGCTCAGTGTAATGTTTCATAGAACCCCTATAGTGCAGAAGGAGGCCATTTGGTCCATCGAGTCTGCACTGACTCTTCATCAGAACATCTTACCCAGGCCCATCCCTCTGCCCTAACCATGTAACCCCACACATTGATCCTGCGAATCCCCCAACCTACAAATCTTGGGACAGTAAGTGGCAATTTCACCATGGCCAATCCACCTAACCTGTGCACCTTTGTATGGGAGGAAACCGGAGCACCTGGAGGAAACCCACACAGACACGGGGAGAATGTGCAAACTCCACACAGTGAACAGAGGCCGGAATTGAACCCGGGTCCCTGACGCAGTGAGGCAGCAGTGCTAACCACTGTGCCACCCTGCCACCCTGTCTCAAACAGGCAAAACTACACTGGGCCAACTGCCCTGATGATAAACTCAAAGCCTGCTGAGGGGGTCATGTCCATGACCTTCTGACCCAATGGTAAGAGCAGGGGGGTCAGTTGGTCAATCACCATTTACAGCTGCGACAAATGGTGATCCAGCTCAGCCCACAGCATGTTGAATGGCAAGGCCTCCCGGTCAGTTTGATGCTCTGTCACCCTCCGTTCCCCCCCTGAATCCCCACCACTAAATGCTCATCAACAGAGCTCCATCTAGTGACATGGGTAAGCATGAGGAGCAAACAAAATTCATACGCAGAGGACAACCAAGTTCAAACAACAGAAATTAAGCTCTGTAAATAGACATCCAATGCCCTACCACTTGAGCCACGCAGCCAGTTCTGTATAAATATACACCATTTAGTCTATAGCAGTGGAAGACAATAAGTGACCAAATAAATCAGTCTGAAGTCAATTGTTGTCTTTGCATTCTGATCTGCTGACTGCTTTCATGTATGTTCTCATCACTCATCACATTTTCAGTCCCTATTGTACAACAAATTAAATGAAACATAATGGTTGGACTCAGCCAGCTATTTGAATGGAGCAGACCAACTGGATTTACAAAGGAAAATCGGTCCCCTCAGCTCAAGTTACCAACAACGTGGAACTTAATTTTTTTCCGCATTTCACAGTCAGAGCAACACGTCTGCGTGGCTAAATAACCAGATCATTCACAACTCGTAATATTCAAATTAGTTTTATGTTTTAATGCACAATAAACTGTGTAATGCTCAGTTAAGTACACAGAGTGAACACGTTCAATTAGTTTCAACCAGTGCAAATCAGTAAGCTAAATTGCCCTAGATTAATGGATTTACGAGGCATAGAATCACCACAGATAGCCTGGAAATTGATCTATATTCAGAGGCGAAATGCTGTTTAATTTTACACCGCAACTACTCAGAGATTTTATTTAATGTACATCAGGCCAACTTTGTAATATTTTGATGTATGGAATTCTGAACCGCTTCAACAATATGAAGAGGTATTGAAGCTCTGAATAAAATTACAGCACTTTATATATTGAGGGAAGATCAGAAAGCTTGTCACCCAACTTGTTGTTGAATGTCAGCTATCGCCGGTTCTTTTTATTGTTCATTCATGGGACATGGGCGTCGCTGGCTGACCAGCATTTATTGCCCATCCCTCGTTGCCCGAGGGCAGTTGAGAACCACAGTACTGTGGCTCTGGAATCACATGTCAGCCAGATCAGGTAAGGACGGCAGATTTCCTTCCCTAAAGGACATTAGTGGACCAGCTGGGGTTTTTCCAACAATTGACAATGGTTTCATGGTCATCAGTAAATTCTTAATTCCTGATTTTTTAAATTGAATTTGTGGTGGACCTCAGTTGTGCCTTTGTCCTATATGGACCACCGTTGTGTGTGTTTGTCATACCTGGACACATCCCCTTCCAGTTTGGTTCCTCCCCTCGGCACCTAGTATAAAGCTGGCTGTCTCCTCCCCCTTGTTCAGTCCAGGTCGGTTATTTGTTGGGATCTGCTCCTGATTCTGTTGTGAATAAAAGCCTACACTTGTATTGGCACACCGGTAGTCTTTCACCTTATTGATAGCGCATCAATTTTATTCACAACAGTTGACCAGCATGGAGCAGTTTCTAAAACTCGACTAGTTAGCATTAGACTCTCAAGAGGTTGGAGCCTCTGATAAATTCGATCATTGGCTGGACTGCTTCGAAGCATTCATCGACACCGCTACGGCCATCGACACCGACGACGCTAAACTCCACGTGCTCCGCGCCCGGGTAAGCGAAGCTGTCTATGGAATCTTCCGGGACGCTGCTACATATGCGGACGCTATCGAACTCCTAAAAGGGCAGTTCCGAAAGAGCCCTAACGTGGTTTACGCCAGACATCTCCTAACTACCCGCAAGCAGCAGCCAGGAGAATCGTGCGCCCAATTTCTGCGCGCCCTGCGGGTCCCAGCTCGAGCTTGTGACTGTAAGGCTGTTACAGCAGCTCAGAACACGGAGGACCTGATCCGCGACGCCTACATTGCGGACATTGAGTCTACATATATCCGGCAGCGCCTGCTGGAACAAGATGACCTAGATCTCCGAAGAACAGCCACGATGGCTGAAACGTTAGAAGCGGCCTCTCACAATCTCGGGTCCTACCCCGCATCCCATTCTACCGACGGCTCCACCACGACGGCTGTTCCGGCAGGGCCCAAATGTTACTTTTGCGGCCTACCCAAGCACCCTCGGTGTCGCTGCCCGGCGAAGGATGCGATCTGCTCCGGATGCGGTAAGCTAGGCCACTTCGCTAAAGTCTGCCGGGCAAAGCCGCTTCCGAAGCCTCGTGGCGCCACGTGTGTTCCGCGGGCGCAGCCATCTTTAATGCAGGCGGCGGCTGCGCGCAAATCGCCATCTTTAATGCGGTCACCGGAAGTGCGGGAATGGCCATCTTTGATGCGGTCACCAGAAGCACGGGAATCGCCATCTTTGAGACTGGCATCAAGACGCGCTGAGCAGGAAGCTTTATCCGTGATGTCATCAGACGGGGACGAAGACGGATTCTTCTTGGATTCGACGGTGGCATCGATTTGCCTGGACCAGTCGCAGCCTCATCAACTCTCTAAGTCAATAATGGAGATCAAGGTAAATGGTCATGCAGAAAACTGCCTGCTTGACTGTGGGAGCACAGAAAGTTTTATACACCCTCGCACAGTGCGTCCACATGCCCTTCCCATGTGACCCTGGAGCCAGACCATCTCCATGGCCTCGAATTCTCACTCAGTGGAGGTCCTCGGGTGCTGCTTGGTGACGCTGACGGTACAGGGCACAGTCTACGAGCGTTTTCGGCTCCTCGTGCTGCCGCGACTCTGCGCAGCTGTACTGCTGGGGTTAGATTTCCTCAGCCATCATAGGAGCATCACCCTGCAGTATGATGGCCCTGATCCCCCGCTCTCCATCTGCAAGGCGCCATCACTGCAGCGCCCCTCGCGCACCACCTGCAGTCTCTCGACCCTCAAGATCACCCCCCCCCCCCTTATTTGATAACCTCACCCCGGATTGTAGGCCTATAGCCACCAAGAGTAGGCGCTATAGTGCGGATGACCAGGCCTTCATTCGGTCCGAGGTACAACATTTGCTCTGGGAAGGGATTATCCAGGCCAGCACCAACCCCTAGAGGGCGCAAGTGGTCGTAGTTAAATCGGGGGAGAAGCACCGCATGGTGATTGACTACAGCCAGACCCTAAACAGGTATACCCAACTAGATGCGTATCCTCTTCCCCGTATCGCGGACATAGTCAACCGCATCGCGCACTATAGGGTTTTCTCAACGATCGATTTGAAATCGGCTTCCCACCAGCTCCCTATCCGCTCGGAGGATCGCCCATATACTGCCTTTGAGGCGGATGGCCGCCTCTACCAGTTCCTCCGAGTCCCCTTTGGTATTAGCAATGGGGTCTCAGTCTTCCAGCGGGCCATGGATCAAATGGTAGACCAGCACAGGCTACGGGCCACTTTCCCGTATCTGGATAACGTCACCATCTGCAGCCATGACCTGCAGGATCATGATGCCAACCTACAAAAATTCCTTCGTACGGCCACTCTCCTGAACCTCACATATAATGAGGCGAAGTGTGTTTTCCGGACACGCCGCCTCGCCATCCTTGGGTACGTGATAGAAAATGGTGTCCTTGGCCCCGACCCAGCCCGTATGCGTCCCCTTATGCAGCTTCCCCTTCCTACTACCCTCAAAGCACTGAGGAGATGCCTGGGCTTCTTCTCCTATTATGCCCAGTGGGTTCCCCGTTATGCGGATAAAGCCCGTCCGCTCCTAAAATCGACCTCTTTTCCCCTGGCGGAGGAGGCCCGTCGGGCCTTCGACGACATCAAAGCGGACATCGCGAAGGCCACGATGCATGCTGTGGACGAATCCATCCCATTCCAAGTGGAAAGTGATGCGCCTGACTTTGCCCTAGCCACCACCCTTAACCAGAGGGGCCGTCCGGTGGCCTTCTTTTCCTGGACCTTACAAGGCCCTGAGATTCGACACTCCTCGGTCGAGAAGGAGGCCCAGGCCATCATGGAAGCCGTCCGGCAGTGGCGCCATTATCTTGCGGGCCAACGATTCATCTTAATTACGGACCAGCGGTCAGTTGCCTTCCTGTTTAACACCAGGCAAAAGGGCAAGATTAAGAATGACAAGATCTTGCAGTGGAGGATTGAGCTCTCCACCTACAGATATGACATCATGTACCAGCCCGGGAAGCTCAATGAGCCCCCAGATGCCCTGTCCCGTGGATCATGTGCCAGCGCCCAACTAGACCAGCTACAGTCCCTCCATAACGACCTCTGTCACCCGGGTGTCACCAGATTTTTCCACTTTGTCAAGTCCCGTAACCTGCCCTACTCCCTCGAGGAAGTTCGGACGATTACCAGGCAATGCAGGGTCTGTGCTGAGTGCAAACCGCAGTTCTACCGGCCAGGTAGGGCGCACCTTGTAAAGGCCACTCGCGCGTTTGTGCGCCTTAGCATTGACTTTAAAGGCCCCCTCCCCTCCTCTAACCGCAATGTTTATTTCCTGAATATCATTGATGAATACTCACGTTTCCCTTTTGCCTTCCCCTGCTCGGACATGACCACGGCTACAGTGACCCTGACCATGCTCTTCACCCTGTTCGGCTTCCCAGCCTATGTCCATAGCAATCGTGGGTCCTCTTTCATGAGTGACGAGCTGAGGCAGTACCTACTCGCCAAAGGCGTGGCCTTCAGCCGCACCACTAGCTATAACCCCAGGGGCAATGGTCAAGTAGAGCGGGAGAACGCAACCGTCTGGAAGGCCGTTCTATTAGCGTTATGGTCTAGGGGCCTTCCAGTCAGCCGTTGGCAAGATGTCCTTCCGGACGCATTACATTCAATTAGGTCACTCTTGTGCACAGCGACCAATACGACCCCTCACGAGCGGATGTTTTCGTTTCCCAGGAAGTCCTCCTCGGGTACTTCGCTCCCGGATTGGCTGATGTCCCCAGGGCCCGTCCTGCTTTGGAAGCATGTCCGGACCCATAAGACGGATCCCTTGGTCGAGGAGGTCCAATTGCTCCACGCTAATCCTCAATACGCTTATGTAGCGTATCCTGATGGGCGGGAGGACACGGTTTCTGTCCGTGATTTGGCACCCGCGGGTGCCCCTGAGGTCACCACGTCCTTCCGCCCCACAGTCCCTGGTGCTGTCCACTCGGAGATTGCTGCACCTCTTCCTCCCTCTGTCCCTGTCTCCAATGTAGTGCGCCCAGAGCCTGTTGCGGCCCCCCACCCCCTAGCTCCGGTTCCCACTGTTCCCCATGCGCCACCAGGGCCACTGCTCACTCCTCTCGCCCCTGTGTACAGCTCGCTTGAGTCGCCGGAGCCGTCGCCACGCAGTACCCGACGACTGGATGGGACGACGGATCGGTCCGCTTCACACCACCTGGCGCCTTCTCTCGACGCTCTCTGCTCGGACGACTCTGCGACCTGCACTACGACGATCGCGACGGTGGATCAAGCCACCGGTTCGTCTGGACTTGTAATATTGTTTCCGCTTCACCCCTGTGTTATTTTTTAAAGGAAGGGGTGAATGTGGTGGACCTCAGTTGTGCCTTTGTCCTATATGGACCACCGTTGTGTGTGTTTGCCATACCTGGACACATCCCCTTCCAGTTTGGTTCCTCCCCTCGGCACCTAGTATAAAGGTGGCTGTCTCCTCCCCCTTGTTCAGTCCAGGTCGGTTATTTGTTGGGATCTGCTCCTGATTCTGTTGTGAATAAAAGCCTACACTTGTATTGGCACACCGGTAGTCTTTCGCCTTATTGATAGCGCATCAGAATTCCAATTCCACCATCTGCCATGGTGGGATTTGAACCCAGAACTTTAGCTGAGTTTCTGCATTGATAGTCTAGCAATAATACCACTAGGCCATCCTCTGTGAAGTATCCAGGGTGGATTATGGGGTGGCATGATGGCACTATGGCTAGCACTGATGCCTCACAGTGCCAGGGACCCGGGTTCGATTCCCGGCTTGGGTCACTGTCTGTGTGGAGTTTGCACGTTCTCCCCATGTCTGCGTGGGTTTCCTCTGATTTCCTTCCACAGTACGAAAGACGTGCTGGTTAGGTGCATTGGCTCTGTTAAATTCTCCCTCAGTGTATTTGAACAGGCGCCCGAACAAGCGCCGGAGTGTGGCGACTAGGGGATTTTCACAGTAACTTCATTGTCGTGTTAATGTAAGCCTACTTGTGACGATAAAAAATAAACTTTAATCCTTGACACCAGATGGAAAGATAAGGCATGGGATTTTCCGGCCCTTCCAGCCGTGGTGGGATCTTGGTGGCATCTTCCAGTCCCACCAAAGGCGACTCACCATGGCGGGTTCCCCAGCAACTGGATGGACGGGCCACACAAAGCACCGTAGAATTGGCAGGCCCAAAAAAATCCCATCGACAGAAAATCCCATCCAAGTTCTTTCCTGAAGCTGTTCTCTGTTAGGCCAACAAACTCGTGTTAATCAATCAAAGTAGTCTTCGATGGCTTGGGCACATACACATCTTTCCGATGTGGAATAAATGGATTCTGGAAAAAGCAGAACTCTGCAATGACATCTCGAATGTAGTGTTAACCTTATCATTTCTCTGAGTGATTACTGGACAGTTTTGATTCGTGCTCTAAATTGCTACAGTGACAGACCTACACTAAAGCATTTGCTGTTTTTCACATTTCCTGCATTGCCTCCATTTTTAATATCCATGTCGATTTATCAGTTTTGTAACTGATTTTATGATACTGTGAGACAATGTTTTCTTTCACAACCTGTGCGGAGCGAAAGGCCTAAGCACCACAAATTGTCAGTTTGAACTTTAGCCATCACTTTTAGTATAAAGTAACAGATTCCAGGGCATGACCTTAAAAGCGTAACCTAACCTCCAGCTTCAGGTAACATTCTGAAACTGCTTTAGCATCACAGTCACCTTTTACGTCATCATCTGATCCCTTCTATTAAATTACATCCTTGAAACGTGGTCCTGAATTTCTCTACCTCCATATAAAGTTCACCTGAGCGAATAGCTATTTGAAGGTAGCAGTTGTCGAAAGCAATGTTACATCCAATCTCATCGTGTCTTTCATCGCTCTCATTCTGAAGGCTGGTTGCTCGATGAACAATCTGATTTCCATTCACCGCTGCCCTCGCTGTTTGTCCCGTAGAGAGACCAGTTCACGCTCTGACGTTATCCATCCGTGCCATCTTGGCTCTTCCTGGTGGATGGTTTTCAGATACTTAATTGCATTTTCTCTTTTGTTCACTCCCTGCTCGTATCACACACCCGAAATACGTGAGCCTCTTTGCTATCACTGTCTCCAACAAGTCCCTCTTAAAGCCAATTTTCTTGCGCACCCACTCATTGCGCAGGAATTTCCAGCCCCGCTCACCCTAAAACCACCCAAGGTCAACGGACCTTTGCATGGTCCATAAGACCACTTTCCCGCGTGCCATCTCTCGCCCACCGCCAACTCACCGGATCACTGTCAATCCGGCTGCCTGACACCCGCACCAGTTGGCCCAGCCTCCCGCTCCCCGCTTCATTCTCCCGACCCCTCACTGTGAGTGGAGATGAACGGCGAGGGGCGGGAAGCGAGGACCTACTGTAAATTAGAATTACCAAAGTTATCCAACTGAACACAAGCAAGTTTAAATGACGTCTGATGAGGCGACTCCCAGGCTGTGGTTATGAGCCAAGTACTTCAGCCGCAGGCCCAGGAGATGTGTACAGTGGTTGAGGATGATTCGGCAATGGTTAGTGATATTTATCCAAGGAATAACAGGTTCTGTTCTGAACTGAACTCTGTTGTGCTGGAAAGGCCTGTGCCTCGTGATTGACAGATTTTATACAATACAGCGGAACACACGAAATGGAGACACGCTTTGCTGAAAGTCAGAGAGAATAAGAGCCCAATGGAATCTTCATCCAGTAGTCAGTGATAACATCTGCTGTAAAACATCTGGCAACACTCTGCAGAAGTCATAGGATCATAGAATTCCTGCAGTGCAAAATGAGGCCACTTGGTCCATTGAATCTGCACCAACTCCTACCCAGGCTCATCCTGTAACCCCATGTATTTACCCCGCTAATCCCCCTAACCTATATATCTTGGTCCACTCGTGTTACTCACCAACCAATCAACTTACTGCTTTCCAAAGAGGTCATTATTTACCACTTTTGACCCCCAGCCCCACAGCCACCTGTCAACCCCGCTCCGGGAAGCAGTGAGATGCGGGTGTGACGCTTGCAGCAAGGGTAAGTGTGCGAGGGTGAGGTGGAACACATGAATGTCGGCCATGATCTCTGGTTGCTGATGGGCGGCACGGTGGCACAGTGGTTAGCACTGCTGCCTCACAGCGCCAGGGACCCGGGTTCGATTCCAGCCTCGGGCAACTGTCTGTGTGGAGTTTCCTCGTTCTCCCCGTGTCTGCGTGGGTTTCCTCCGGGTGCTCCGGTTTCCTCCCACAACCCATGGATTGATTGGCCGCGCTAACTTGCCCCTTAGTGTCAGGGGGATAGCAGGGTAACTACGTGGGTTTACGGGGATAGGGTCTGGGTGGGATTGCTGCTGGTGCAGACTCGATGGACCGAATGGCCTCCTTCTGCACCTCAGGGATTCTGTGATGAGTGGATGATGAGAGTGTGGTGCATTAGCCACTGTCTGAAGTTGGTGTGCGGTGGGTAGGAGTTGGCATTTGAAGATGCATTCGCTGACCTTGCCAATATTTTTTGTTGTTCTGATATTGTAGTCAGATCCTCTGGCACAGTCCCCTGGCATTGACCTCCACGGCCTCTGCACCTACTATCTTCATGGGGCCCACCTGGAGGGTCTGCTGGCTCCTTGCAAATAGACCAACTCACTTATCCTTTCAACGGGATGCACTGGCTCCATCCACGGACCTGGGAGCCTTGGCTTATGATCCAAAATATCTGAAAGAGGTGGCTTTCAAAAATGGACTTAATGTTGCTGAGGTTTACACTGCAATGTGGAGAGGTGATTCTGTGAAAGTAGGTGACAGTGAATTGGCAATTCCTTTTTATATGGAGAGTGAAGCAGTCAAATCCAAAACAAGGCTCCTGAATCTGAATAAAGGGAACAATGAGGGGCAAATTGGCAAGGATGGATTGGGGATCGTTACTATAGGGGTTGACGGTGGATAGGCAATGGTAAGTATTTAAGGAACATGTACGTGAATTACAACAATTCTTCATTCCTGTCTGACACAAAAATAAAAGAGGAAAATAGAAGAGGGCGGCACGGTGGCACAGTGGTTAGCACTGCTGCCTCACAGCGCCAGGGACCCGGGTTCAATTCTGGCCTCGGGTCACTGTCTGTGTGGAGTTTGCATGTTCTCCCCGTGTCTGCGTGGGTTTCCTCCGGGTGCTCCGGTTTCCTCCCACAGTCCAAAGATGTGCGGGTTAGGGGCATTGACCATGCTAAATTGCCCCTTAGTGTCCAGGGGATTACCAGGGTAAATATGTGGTGTTATGGGGATAGGACCTGGGTGGGATTGTGGTCGGTGCAGACCCGATGGGCCAAATGGCCTCCTTCTGCACTGCAGGGATTCTATGTTTCCATGTAAGGTGGCTTATACCATGGCTTACAAAGGAAATTAGGGATAATATTAAATTCAAAGAGGCGACATAGAAAATTGCCAGAGAACGCAGCAAGCCTGAGGATGGGGAGCATTTTAGAATTCAGTAAAAGTATCACTGGCTGGGGAATATAGAACCAGGGGGCACAGCCTCAGGATAGGGGTAGACTACTTCGCACTGAGATGAGGAAAAACTTCTTCACTCAAGAGGGTAGTGAACCTATGGAATTCCCTACCACAGAAGGCTGGGGAGGCCAAAACACCGAACGTATTCAAGAAAGAGAGAGATCATCTTTTAGATTTTAGAGGCATCATTGGGTATGGAGAGAAAGCAGGAATATGGTGTTAAGATAGAAGGTCAGCCATGATCATATTGAATGGCAGAGCAGGCTCGAAGGGCCGAATGGCCTACTCCTGCTCTGAGTTGCAATCCTTCTACATTCAATTTTCTTTGGAGAGAGTACAGAGGAGGTTTACCAGGATGTTGCCTGGTATGGAGGGGCTTAGTTATGAGGAGAGATTGGGTAAACTGGGGTTGTTCTCCCTGGAAAGACGGAGGATGAGGGGAGACTTAATAGAGGTGTATAAAATTATGAAAGGCATAGATAGGGTGAACGGTAGGAAGCTTTTCCCCAGGTCGGTGGTGACGTTCACGAGGGGTCATAGGTTCAAGGTGAAGGGGGGGAGGTTTAATACAGATATCAGAAGGACATATTTTACACAGAGGGTGGTGGGGGCCTGGAATGCGCTGCCAGGCAAAGTGGTGGAGGCGGACACACTGGGAACGTTTAAAACTTATCTGGATGGCCATATGAACAGAGTGGGAATGGAGGGATACAAAAGAATGGTCTAGTTTGGACCAGGGAGTGGCACGGGCTTGGAGGGCCAAGGGGCCTGTTCCTGTGCTGTATTGTTCTTTGTTCTTAATCCAAAGAGAAAATCAGAGTGTGAAAGGAAGCTGCCAGTTCACTCATTGCCTGATACACCATGTTACACCATTGCCAAAGACGAATTTAACTCCCAGCAATTTCAAAACGGAACTATCCAGGTTCCTGTCAAGCAATGACAATTTAGGATTAAGGATATTTGCGAATGCACCGAGGGAATGGACAACCCCAACCGTCTGAAAGGCAAAATCAATCAATAACATGTTTGTATGTCTGGTGAGAAAGAACAGCTTTGTTCCAAGATGTTGAAAGCTTACTTTGGATGAGTCTAATTCCGCCTGTTTTCCCCTATTCTCCAGTGCCCTAACATCAATTATTTGTTTCCCTGTGGTGAAGGTGAGATGAGACTCTGTGACGCCAAAGCATTCGCGTTAATAGTCTCAGATCGTAAGGAGATCTGGGTTTACTCATGAAAAATGTTTCTGATATGAACACAAATCAAAAACGCTATCAGGTGACACATGGGACCTCTATTGTCCCAGTCACTTTAACTCGATAATTCAGATTAAGAGGATTATCTCCATTGATAAAACATTTGTTCTGCTAATGGCAGAGAGATTAAATACAACACAGTGAGAGTATCTTAACTAGCTTTGACATCTCAGTTAAATAATCGTATAGAATTGCAGACATAGGTAAACACTTTTCTAAATACTGAGATTCAAAGCTGATTTCTATAACAAACCCGAACGGATTGACGGTGCCACAATGGTTAGCACTGCTGCCTCACAGCGCCAGGGATCCGGGTTCGATTCCCGGCTTGGGTCACTGTCTGTGTGGAGTTTGGACATTTTCCCCGTGTCTGCGTGGGTTTCCTCCGGGTGCTCCGGTTTCCTCCCACAGTCCAACGATGTGCAGGTTCAGTGGATTGGCCATGCTAAATTGACCCTTAGTGCCAGGGGAATGAGCAGGGTAAATATGTGGGGTTATGGGGATGGGGCCTGGGTGGGAATTGTGGTCGGTGCAGACTCAATGGGCCGAATGGCCTCCTTCTGAACTGTAAGGGTTCTATGATTCTAAGTTAAGATTATGGTCATGGAAGTGGACAGAACACCTATTCTTTTGTGGAATTGATAAAATCACACCGAGCAGCTACTTTCAAACAACTTGAGGCAATCTGATATTAAATAGCAAAAGAGAAAATGCTGGAAAATCTCAGCAGGTCTGGCAGCATCTGTAAGGAGAGGAAAGGGATTTTCCGGTCCTGCGAAAGTTGACCCTTGTCGCAGGGTCCTGGCGAAGGAGATGGGTGAGCCATGCAAATTTCCATTGACTTCGGTGGGACTGGAGGATCCCAGGGGAAGGAGCGTGTTGGCAGGCGCGGGACTGGAAAATTCTGGTTGAAATAAATAGCACCTCCCATAATGGTGATGTCAGGTCCAGAGGAGGTTCACAAGAATGATCCCTGGAATGAAGAACTTTTCGTATCAGGAACGGCTGAGGACTCTGGGTCTGTACTCCTTGGAGTTTGGAAGGATGAGGGGGGATCTAATTGAAACTTACAGGAAACTGCGAGGCCTGGATAGAATGGACATGGAGAGGATGTTTCCATTAGTAGGAAAAACTAGAATCAGAGGACACAACCTCAGGCTAAAAGGACGATCCTTTAAAACAGAGATGAGGAGGAATTTCTTCAGCCAGAGAATGAATCTGTGGAACTCTTTGCCGCAGAAGGCTGTGGAGGCCTGGTCATTGAGTGTCTTTAAGACAGAGATAGATAGGTTCTTGATTAATAAGGGGATCAGGGGTTATGGGGAAAATGCAGGAGAATGGGGATGAGAAAAAATATCAGCCATGATTGAATGGGGGAGCAGACTTGATGGGCCAAGTGGCCTAATTCTGCTCCTATGTCTTATGGTCTTATGGTAGGAGAGCACATGGCCAAGAAAGGAGAGGAAGAATATTCATGGCTTCAGCAGTCTTCTTTTCTCTCCTTACAGATGCTGCCAGACCTGCTGAGATTTTCCAGTATTTTCTCTTTTAGTTTCGGATTCCAGCATCTGCAGTAATTTGCTCCTCTCCAGTATTAAATAACACGGTACGTTGAAGTCACTTCAAGTTTCTTTGTCCAGAAGGTTAGGTTGACTGAAATAAAAATAAAGGAAGAGAAAGACAGAGATCCACAAAATTTCAACAATTGGAGAAAGCAATTTTTAAAAATGTGACTTTTCTTTGTAGGCCAGTGTGAAATTCTGGTGTAACTGGTGGTCGCTGTGTGATTGTGCTTTATCGATTTGAATAATGGTGTGATAGAG
Source organism: Mustelus asterias (assembly GCF_964213995.1). Taxonomy (NCBI): domain Eukaryota; kingdom Metazoa; phylum Chordata; class Chondrichthyes; order Carcharhiniformes; family Triakidae; genus Mustelus; species Mustelus asterias. Next base: position 128,843,983 of record NC_135809.1, read on the forward strand.
TAATTGGACATAAGCATGGTGGATGCGGGAGAATGTGGAGAAATGTGGTGCGGGATCAGGAGATTGATTTTGATCAGTGTCAGCCAGGATCAAAGTGAACAGCAGAGCAGGCTTGAAGGGCCGAATGGCCTACTCCTGCTTTTATTTTCTGTGTTTCAATGTTTCTATGAATACAAATCTGAGAGGACTATATACTTTACATATGAGGAACTTGACATCTGAGCAACGGTTGAGGACTCTGGGTCTGTACTCGTTGGAGTTTAGAAGGATGAGGGGGGATCTTATTGAAACTTACAGGATACTGCGAGGCCTGGATAGAGTGGACGTGGAGAGGATGTTTCCACTAGTAGGAAAAACTAGAACCAGAGGGCACAACCTCAGGCTAAAGGGACGATCCTTTAAAACAGAGATGAGGAGGAATTTCTTCAGCCAGACAGTGGTGAAGGCTGTGGAGGCCAGGTCATTGAGTGTATTTAAGACAGAGATAGATAGGTTCTTGATTAATAAGAGGATCAGGGGTTATGGGGAAAAGGCAGGAGAATGGGGATGAGAAAAATATCAGCCATGATTGAATGGCAGAGCAGACTCGATGGGCCGAGAGGCCTAATTCTGCTCCTATGCCTTATGGTCTTATGATCCAATCATTTTGAGTAATGGGTGAGTTTTGTCTGCCATCACTGTTCCCATATCCCTGTTTGCATTCTAATTAGTATTCTGTAACTTGATTTCTGTGTCTGTGCACTGTTGAAGAACAGATATCCACTCCATCTGACGAAGGAGCTGTGCTCCGAAAGCTTATGGTATTTGCTACCAAATAAACCTGTTGGACTTTAACCTGGTGTTGTGAGACTTCTTACTGTGATCACTGTTCCCAACATTCCTGCATGTGACACATCAGTGTGGATGGTTTGTTTGCCACTCATTTATTTCCCATCTCCTTTTGGTAATACAAATTAGCATTGAAAAAACATGTCAGGACTCTTGTTTGTTGATTAGCCTAGTTTCGGAACTGACTGAGGTGATGGTATGTTCAAACCACAATTGGTTCATTTTATAGAAGCTATGTACAGCTATCCAGGACTGGGTGTTGCACTGCTGAAGCCATGAATATTCTCCCTGTCCTTTCTTGGTCATGTGTTCTCTTGCATCATCATTATGGGAGGTGCTATTTATATCAACTGGAATTTTTCAATCCTGCGCCTGCCACCACCTCCCTTCCCCCGGGATTCTCCAGTCCTGCCAAAGTCAATGGAAATTTGCATGGTTCTCCCATCTCCTTCGCAAGCACTCCATGACAAGGGCCGACTTTGGCAGGACCAGAAGATCCCATCAGTGGTAAGGGCTGGAAAATCCCACCCACAGGCCAGAATTTTCTGGCCCTTACCGTCCGTGGAATCTTCCGGTCTTGCTGACAGCGAACCTCCCACCCCCTCCCCATCACTCCGTGAGTTTCCTGGCAGCGGGAGGTGGATGCGAAGGGAAAACCCATCAATAGTGGCGGGACCAGAAGATCTTGCCACTGATGAATGGCAGGCCTCCTCTGTCACTGTGAAACACTGGGGGATAGAAAACCTCTCCCATCGGCCTTGGCAGGATTCAAAGCCGGGTCCCCAGAACATCAGCTGCGTTTCTGGATTAATAGTCTGGCAATAATACCACTAGGCCATCGCCTCCCTTCTAGAAAGACAGTGCTGGAACACAACCGTGGGTACAATATGTAACGGATGGGACCATGAACTCTACAACTTTGAAGACATTTAGTCCCTCAGCTGAATGAATGAATTGAATAATCAGGTTTATTATTATTTATTTATGAGTGTCACAAGGAGGCTTACATTAGCACTGCAATGAAGTCACTGTGAAAATCTCCTAAGTGCCACACTCTGGTGCCTGCTCAGGTATGCTGAGGGAGAATTTAGCATGGCCAGTGCACCTAACCAGCACATCTTTCGATCTGTGGGAGGAAACTGGAGCACCTGGAGGAAACCCACGCAGACACGAGGAGAATGTGCAAACTCCACACAGACAGTGACGCAAGCCGGGAATCAAACCCGGGTCCCTGGTGCTATGAGGTAGCAGTGCTAACCACTGTGCTACCGTGCCATGTTTATAATGGATATAACAATTATTCCTTATCAATTAACACTTCTCCCACAATATTTTGCATGTTCTAATGAATTTACAAAAAGGGTTCAAGGTTAGTTTAAACACGGCCATGCTTCAAGAGTGGGAAGAATTAGCGCTGCAATAATTTACATAAATCAAATCAAAATCAAAATCAAATAAAGATTTAATGACTGGTGTGTTTTTGTAAAATATTGTAATTGCAAATGACTGCTGTGACTTCTTATGTGAATCACAATGATAACTGAGTTCATATTTTATGCTTTCCATTCTTTGATCGTCTCATGTTTTATTATTTATTGGATTTGGTAATACGTTCCATTGGTAATTTTTGGAAGAAATAAGTAGATGCAGAGTGTGAGTGCATTATAATTGATGTGTTTTGATTGCTTCATAATTTACAAGAAAACAGTTTTGATGCTGGCTTAAGGAAACCATTAGGGCTTTCATTTGTGTTTGCACCTTATATTTACACCTGCCCTTTCCCAGCGATATGTTCAGTCTAACGGGTATTTCTATGATTGTAAATTCAAGACAGTTTATTTGAATTATTTGTTAGCAGATCGAATGTTTTACATAAATTGAAACTTCTGTCTGCATGATAATCGATGTCTACATCAATGGGGACGAAGTAGAAATGGTCGAAAGCTCCAAGATTTTAGGTGCCCAGATCACCAACAACCTGCCATGCTGACACTATAATTAAGAAAGCCCACCATCACCTACTTTCTCAGAAGACCAAAGAAATCTGGCATGTCAGCTATGACTCTCACCTATTTTTACATTTGCACCATAGAAAGCATTCTTTCTGGTTGAATCACAGCTTGGTATGGGCTCCTGCTCTGCCCAAGACCGCCAAGAAATTACATAAGGCCGTGAATGAAGCCCAATCCATCACGCAAACCAGCCTCCCATCTGTTGACACTGTCTACACTTGCCGCTGCTTCGGCAAAGCAGCCAGCATAATTAAGGGTCCCCACGCAGTCCAGACATTCTCTCTTCCACCTTCTTCCTTTGGGAAAAAGATACAAAAGCCTGAGGTCACGTACCAACCAACTCAAGAACAGCTTCTTCCCTGCTGCCATCAGATTTTTGAATGGACCTACCTTGCATTAAGTTGATCTATCTCTTCACCCTAGAGGAATTTCCCAGATTTTTTTCCCCATATTGGCCCTGGGGTTTTCACTCTGGGTTTTCGCCTCTCCCTGGAGATCACATGGTCTGGAATGGGGGGGTGGGGGTGAGTTAATAGGTTGTGATGAACAAAGCATCGTAGCTGTGAGGGACAGCTCGGTGGATAGGATATTAGTATGTAGATAGGCTGGAAAGTTGGGCGGGGATCCTGGATTCAGGATTCAATCCTGGACCGGGGAGCGGCGCGGGCTTGGAGGGCCGAAGGGCCTGTTCCTGTGCTGTATTGTTCTTTGTTCTTTGTTCTTAGCTATGACTGTAACACTACATTCTGCACTCTGTCATTTCCTTCTCTATGAATGGTAAGTTTTGTCTGTATAGTGCGCAAGAAACAATACTTTTCACTGTATGTTAATATATGTGACAATAATACATCAAATCAAAAAGCTTGTGATTCCAATCCACTTTACGTAACTCTGCTTTATCATAGTTCACTCAACTTCTTGACTTTTTGGGCGGGATTTTCCAGCTATGTTAGTCCCAAGACCGGAAAATCCCGCCCAAGGTCAATGGACCTTTGCACGGTCTGTGTCCCGCCAGCTACGATTCCCGTGGTGGGCGGGATGGGAAAGTTCTGCTCTTTACCTTTCTCCCATGGGGTGGGGGGGGGGGCAGTGGTGAAATGGTATTGTCACTGGAGTGATCCAGCCGGCCCGAGGTAATGTTCTGGAAACCTGGATTCGAATCCTACCGCGGCAGATTGTGATTTTGACTTTAATTTTTAAAAATCAGGAATTAAAAATCTAAATGGTGACTGTGGGGGGAGTTTTCCCATCCCACCACCTCGGGAATCATAGTGGACGGGGGGGGAGGGGCAGACCATGCAAAGGTCCATTTACCTCCGGCGAGGTTTTACGGTTTTAGGGCGAGTGCGGCTAAAAATCCCCGCCCCATGAAACCATTGTCGATTGTTAGAAAATCCCATGTGGTTCGCTAATGTCCTTTAGGGAAGGAAATCTGCCATCCTTATCTGGTCTGGCCTACATGTGACTCTAGAACCACAGCAATGTGGTTGACTCTCAACTGCCCTCTGAAATGGCCGCGCAATCTCAGTTCATGGGTGTTGTGTATATGCAGTTGGCCCTGACCGATTGGACACCAAGGGAAAAAGATTTGCGAGGTGCCGCACTGTGGGTGACTTAAACAAACCAATGCAGCTTTATTTATAAGGTGTAGACTGATTGAAGTCCTGCAAATGCCTCCGGTGATGTCACCGCACGTCATGTGACTAATCCCAAAGAGACGCATTCCTTTACAATACAAAATATCCCTCCCCCTTTACTTCAGTAATACAACAACAAACTTTCAAACAATAATTACCCACAACGAACATCAGTTACACTACCAAGAATTATTATCTATATGCGTACAATTAATTATTTCTGTTGTCACAACGTCAGGTTAAAGTCCAACAGGTTTATTTGGTAGCATGAGCTCTTGGAGCGCTGCCCCTTCACCTCTCTGGTGGACATCGATATGACTTTCCGGAGTCTGATCTTTAACATCCTCGGCAGTCAATGGTTCCTCACAAGTACCAAGTACTTCATCTCTGGAACAAAGAACAAAGAACAAAGAAAATTACAGCACAGGAACAGGCCCTTTGGCCCTCCAAGCCAGCACTGACCATGCTGCCCGTCTGAACTAAAACTCCCTACCGTTCCTGGGATAAAATCCCTCTATTCCCATCCAAATCATGTATTTAGAACCATAGAATCCTAGAATCCGTACAGTGCAGAAGGAGGCCAGTCAGCCCATTGAGTCTGCACCAACCACAATCCCACCCAGGCCCCACTCCCGCATCCCCATATATTTACCCTACTAATCCCATGACACTAGGGTCAATTTAGCATGGCCAATTAACCTAACCCGCACACCTTTGGACTGTGGGAGGACACCAGAGCACCCGGACGAAACCCACGCAGATACGGGTAGAATGTGCAAACTCCACACACACAGTGCCCAAAGCTGGAATTGAACCCACGTCCCTGGTGCTGTGAGGCAGCAGTGCTAACCACTGTGCCACCGTGCCACCCCAGATTTATTTGTCCAGATGCCCCTTATAGGTCACTATCGTATCTGCTTCCACAACCTCCCCTGACAGCGAGTTCCAGGCACCCACTGCCCTCTGTGTAAAAAACGTGCCTCGTACATCTCCTTTAAACCTTGCCCCTCGCGCCTTAAACCTATGCCCTCTAATAATTGACTCTTCCACATTGGGAAAAAGCTTCTGAATATCCACTCTGTACATGCCCCTCATAACCTTGCAGACTTCTATCAGGTCGCCCCTCGACCTCCGTCGTTCCAGTGAAGTTGCTTCATCGTCAGCTTCCAGAGATGTTGGTTGCTCTTCTGGAGTAGAATCTGAACCTGGTTCAGTCCTAATCTTTGGTTCAGGGATTTTACAACCTTGGGTATCTGACATAAGACTTTCTTATACTGTCTCCGCTAATTCACTTTCTGAAGCAAAGATTTGATCCGTGTGTCTCCACCACATTCTCTCGTCAACAAGTTGTTCTGTGTGAGCAAATGGGCCTGTCTTTTATGGATACCTGCTTCTCACTTGAAGAATAGTTTCTCACTAAAACTCTTTTCTCTTTGTTTAAAACTCCTGAGTTTCGATGTTTGTTCACGGTGAGTATGGGCGGCATGGTGGCACAGTGGTTAACACTGCTACCTCACAGCGTTAGGGACCCAGGTTCGATTTCCGGCTTGGGTCACTGTCTTTGTGGAGTTTGCACGCTCTCCCCGTGTCTGCAAGGGTTTCCTCCGGGTGCTCCGGTTTCCTCCCACATTCCAAAGATGTGCGGATTAGGTGCATTGGCTAAATTGCCCGTTAGCATCCCGGGATGCGTAGGTTAGAGCGGTTAGCGGGGTAAATATGTGGGTTTACGGGGATGGGGCCGGGAACGGGATTGTGGTCGGTGCAGGTTCGATGGGCCGAATGGCCTCTTTCTGCACTGTAGGGATTCTATGATTCTATGAGGTGCCTGTTGCTGTTGCTCTACGATTGTAGTAGTGTCAAGTGGTGTGAGTAGATCAAATTTATTTCTCAGTTTCTTTCTCAGGAATAACATTGCTGGTGAATTTTGTGAATGGACCGTGTATCTAATGCATTGAGACACCTGGTCCCTGATGGGGAAAGGACCGTGTATCGAGCGCATTGTGACACCCGGCCCCAGTGGGGGAAAGGACAGATTGAGTTGTGTCCCGATAGGGCATGAGAAAGCTGTTTACTCTCCTGGATAGCAAACCTTCATTTTTTTACACTTAATGGATGTTTCTGTTGCTGTTCTAGCCTCATCACCAATCCATTAGTGGACAAATGACACGGGGCAGTCTGTATGGGCTACATGGTGGCAGAGTGTTTAGCACTGCTACCTCACAGCTCGAGGGACCCGGGTTCAATTCCAGCCTTGGGTCACTGTCTGTGTGGGGTTTGCATGTTCTTCCCGTGTCTGTGTGGGTTTCCTCCGGGTGCTCCGGTTTCCTCCCACAGTCCAAAGATGTGCAGGTTAGGTGGATTGGCCATGATAAATTGCCCCTTAGTGTCCCAAGATGTGTAGATTAGATGGATTAGGCATGGTGAATGTGTGGGGTTACAGGGATAGGGTGGGGGAGAGGGCCTGGGTAAGACACTGTCAGAGAGTCGGTGCAGACTCGATAGGCTGAATGGCCTCTTCTGCATTGTAGGAATTATACGTGTTGTATACCATTGTTCTTAAGGTAACCCATAAATTCCTGGCTGTGCATTGCTTTACAATATATAATAAAGGACAATGAGGGATGGGAAACAAATTCCGGCCCAGTTAGTAATTCCCGCATCCCATGAATAAATAAAGTTTCCTGTACCAAGAACTTTAAAGGCCTAATCTGTTGTATGAATATCTCCAGTTCTCAAGGCTTTTGCCTGCTGTTAAAACACACATCCATGCTTTCATTATCTCCAATTCTCTCCTGACCAACCTCCAATATTCCACTGTCCAAAGATTTAAGGTCGTCGAAAAATCTGCTGCCTACATTCTTAACGACCACCAAGTGGTGTTCACCCTTTACCCCTGTGCTCACTGACGAGCAGTGACTCCCAAATTGCATTACTCCACTCAAAGGGTTGTGAATCTTTGGAATTCTCTACCCCGGAGGGCTGTGGATGTCTCATTGTTGAACACATTTAAGACAGATTTTTGGGTCTCGGGGAATTAAGAGATGTGGGGAGCAGGCAGGAAAATGGAGTTACGGCCCAAGATCAGCCATGAATTGAGTGGTGGAACAGGCTCAATGGGCTGAATGGTCTTTTCCAGCAACTCTTGCTTGTGTGCTGGTGATTTAAAATCTGTTTTCTTCCGAAACAGTTTCGATTCACCTGAAAAATCTAAACTTTGAACAGAAGGGTACATTTTCATGGAGCTTCGCTGAATGGGGCAAAAGCTATTGCCTGGTTTTAGTTTGCCGAGTCATTGTGCTTCTGATCTTCCAGTGGTTAATTTACTCTTCAACTCCAAGGGGGGAGTTTTCCCATCCCGCTTGCCACAGGAATCATAGCGGGGGAGGGAGGGGTGGGGGGAGGCGGGGGGCAGACCTCAGGCACGATTTTCCGGTTTGGGATGAGCATGGCCAGAAATTCTCATCCCAAGGATATAGCTGATCTCTTTTTTAAAAATATATTCTATATTCAGGTAATGAGTCATCATTGGGGCCTCGTGAAATAAACAATGTGTATGTGTCAGGTGGTCAAATGTCGAAAGGACAGAATGTTACATCACTTACAAACATTGGGGAAATGGTGACGTGGTTGTGATGTCACTGTAGCAGAGGCCATGGCTAATGATGCACTGGTTTAAATCTCACCACAGCAAGCTGGTGGACTGTAAATTTAATCATGCATCTTGGTTATGAAACCAGTCTCAGTAATGGTGGCCATGACAAATATCATTGATTGCAGTAATAACCATGTTATCCTTTTGGGGAGGAAATCTGCTACCCTCCCAGTGCGGCCTACATGCCATTCCAGACGCTTAACTGGCCACTGAAATGTCCTGGTCAGCCACACCGTTCAAGGGCAGTAAGGAATGCACAATTGATGCTGGCTTTGACAGTGATGCTCACATCTCATGAAGAATTTAAAAGAAATACCGACGGGATCGTGGAATGGAAATCGGCCATTCGGGCCTGCAGATCCCTTCGCCCCATGTGGAATCTGGCCAATCAGCTGGAGGGAAACTCTGGAGAAATTCTTTATACAAAATCCACCTCCCTCAAGAAAACATTGGGCATGAAATTGGCGCTCAGCAGTGGCACAAATCATTTCACCCTCTACCCACCTTATTCAACAATTCATTCACTGCAGTTTACCTGAACGTTACCAATCAGTCTTTCTGCCCAGGTACTTCTGAAAAACATTTTGTGCTGGACTTTCTGGTCGGGCTCACCCCAAGACGGGAAAATCCCACCTGACGTCAACGGACCTTTGCATGTTCTGTGTCCCGCCCGCTCCGATCCCTGTGGCAGGTGGGATGGGAAAATTCCGCCCTTTGGTTTTGTACTTTAGACTTCACCTTCTGCTGCACTGTGCACCCTGCTTCACTCCCTCAAGGCTAACTTCAAGAGTAGTGTGTGATGATGTTCCATTCTAAAGATAAAAACCTATTGCAGGTAACATTGCAAGCAGTAAGATTTGAAAGCTGACATTATTTTTAATAAAATATATTCACATATATTTAACCTCCTGACTAGCATTTCTCCCCTTGTCCAGTTCCTGGGCTCTGTGTGTGATTTTCAGTTGGTCAGACTCGCACGTAGTGCTTAACTTCTATACGTGGGCGGCACAGTAGCACAGTGGTTAGCACTGTTCTCTCACAGTGCCAGGGACTTGAGTTCAATTCCTAGCTTAGGTCATTGTGTCATTGTCTATGCGGAGTCTGTATGTTCTCCACATGGGTTTCCTCCGGGTGCTCTGGTTTCCTTCCACAGTCTGAAAGACGTGCTGGTTAGGTGTATTGGCCGTGCTAAATTCTCCCTCAGTGTACCTGAACAGGTGCCGGATTGTGGTGACTGGAGGATATTCACAATAACTTCATCGCAGCGTTAATGTAAGCCTGCAGGTGGCACTAATAAATAAATAGATGTACGTGGCAAGTTTTTAAAGTCTTTTTACAGGGAAGGTGGTGGGTGCCTGGAACTCGCTGCCGCGGGAGATAGTGGAAGCAGATACGCCAGTGACTTTTAAGGGGCATCTGGACAAATACATGAATAGGATGGGAATAGAGGGATATGGTCGCCGGCAGGGTAGGGGGTTTTAGTTCAGATGGGCAGCATAGTTGGTGCAGGCTTGGAGGGCCGAAGGGCCTGTTCCTGTGCTGTAATTTTCTTTGTTCTTTGTTATAAATCTAAAACCAAACGTACAGATATTTGGAAGCTTTGGTTTTGACATAGCACGCACTGTGTAACAGCTCTGAAAGTTCCCCTCTCTGCTTCAGTGGCTAATTCGGTTTTCCAGCTTGTCTCTGAGTCTTTCCTGTGCTATATATATATATATATATATATATATATTTTGGTTTTATATATGTGTTTAACCCAGATTGTGCTCCTTATCACATGCAATCAGCGATCCTGCAACTTCGGTGAGAACTAATTGACAAGCAAAGCAAGCCCAAAACATTTGTTTAGTGATGTTGTCTTATTGTTAGCAGGATTGCTACATTACATAAATCTCACGCATTTCCTTTCTTCAGTCACCGTGAGAGGCAATGAAGAATGACAGTTTTCTATTGCCAGAGGGAAGAAGGCACTTCTGTGTATAAAATGCTGATCTAGGCGCAGCGTGGGATCATGCTCCTGGGAAGAGGACTGAAGCCACTTTTCATTTCAGACATCTTATTAAGAGGCCAACCACTGCTTCCTGGACACACAGCAGCTAATCTGAAAACTGATGGTCGTACAAAGGCTGAGTCTCAATGAGAGGCCAGGCAACAAGAACACTTCTACAATTCACAGGAATACTTAGTAAGTCATCATCACAGATTGTTCTTTGAACTTCATGCTGAAGCCACAGCAATAAGATCCCTATTTTATTTTTACAAGTTCAAATGTGACAATATTCTTATACTTGGATTACAATATTTGAACTTTAAATCCTTACATTTTAAGCAGTGAGATAAACAATCTAGGTGGTGGCCGAATGGTATTATCGCTTGACTATTAATTCAGAAACTCAGCAACTTAGGGTTTGAATCCCGCCACAACAGATGGTGGAATTTGAACACAATAAAAAATACCTGAATCTACTGATCACTGTCGATTCTTGGAAAAACACATCTGGTCCTTTAGGGAAGGAAATCTGACGTCCTTACCTGGTCTGGCCTACATGTGACTCCAGAGCCACAGCAATGTGGTTGACTCTCAACTGCCCTCGGGCAACTAGGGATGGGCAATAAATGCTGGCCAGCCAGCGATGGCCATGTCCAATGAATGAAAAAACAAATGACTGACTAGTGGTGATTTTAACCTGAGTGTCACCACACCTCAGGCAAGGGCCAAGGTTGAGAAGGCCAGCTGGTACGGGGATTAAACCGTCACTCTGCATCATGAACCAGCTGGCTAGTCAATGGAACGAAAGCAACTCCCAATATGTGTCGAATGTTATATGAGTTCAAAACTTAGTAGTAATGATTTACTTTTCCTTTGATTATTTTGATGACAAAGCATTTTAAAAGTTAAAAATAACTTAATAACAATATAAATCAATGACTTATTCTGGTTTGATTAAAAACTTCCTAGAATTTCTAGAACAATTAAAAAGAAATATCTGTTTCTTTCACAGTGAAAATGGAAGAGATTTGTAATGGTTTGTAAATGCAAGCTGGGGTGCAAGCAGATTTTCCCACCACAACTGAAAACAAACAAGAGGTTTTGTCTTTGATCTTGTTGCTGAATATTGTGGACATTTGCATCAGTTGGTAATTGGGATGGGGGTGGGGGGGTGGGGTTGATTTTTATGCTTAACAGTGAGTTTGTCCAGGGATCAACACATCCCTCAAACACACTGACCTGGCAGCAGTATCTGCTATGGATGCAACGGATGGACATGTCGTTGACAGAAAGTCTAACCGTCTCTGTCTGTGTGTTTTGCTGCTGCTAAGAGGAACCTCGTGAGAAGAGACAAGTGCTAGTGTGACAAGCTGGACAAAAGGTTTGGTGACGCTGCCCGAGGTTTAAGAAGTCCTGCAGATGCTGGAACACTGAAATGAAACAGAAAATACTGGGAGTACTTAGTACATCTGTGGAGAGACACTGGGGGTGGGGGGTAAGGAGATTTGCGGGGGGGCGGGTGGAGAAGGGAGGATGGGTGCTGAGCCGTCCCTGCCCCGCTCCCAACCACAATGTGTTTTCCTATGTGCAACAATGCAGCAACCTGTGCAACAATGCAGCAACTTGTGCAACAATGCAGCAACTTGTGCAGCAATGGAGCCACCTGTGCAGCAGCAACAAAGACAACAGTAGCACCAACACCTGCAGCAACTGCCTTCCCATCAGCCACATGATGTTCCACTGGGCAAAGTCGATGAGCAGACAGCCTCAACTCAAAGGAGGTGATATCACCCCTCCCCGGTCACCCTCCCCCGCCTCAGCACTGGTCACATACCAACAGCTTTTTCCCGCTGCCATCAGACTTTTGAATGGACCTACCTCATATTAAGTTGATCTTTCTCTATACCCTACCCTTAGCTATGACTGTAACACTACATTCTGTACTCTCTCGTTTCCTTCTCTATGAACGGTATGCTTTGTCTATATAGCGTGCAAGAAACAATACTTATCACTGTATGTTAATACATGTGACAATAAATCAAATCAAAGAGAGATATAATGTTACAGCAGGAGTAAAATGAAGGAGATAGTCATCGACTTCAGGAGGCACAGTGAAGGACATGCCCCTGTCTACTTCAACGGTGATGAAGTGGAAACGGTCGAGAGTTTCAAATTTCTAGGTGTCCAGATCACCTACAACATGTCCTGGTCCCCCCACCCCGCCCCCCCCCCCTCCCCCCAACTGCTGACGCTTTAGTTAAGAAAACCCACTAACTTCCTCAGGAGGCTAAGGAAATTTGGTATGTCTGCTACGACTCTCACCAACATTTACAAATGCACCATAGAAAGCATTCTTTCTGGTTGTATCACAGCTTGGTATGGCTCCTGCTCTGCCCAAGACTGCAAGGAACTACAAAAAGTCATGAATGTCGCCCAATCCATCACGCAAACCAGTCTCCCACTCATTGGCTCTGTCTGCACTTCCTGCTGCCTTGGCAAAGTAGCCAGCATAATTAAGGACCCCATGCACTCCGGACATTCTCTCTTCCGCCTTCTTCCGTCGGGAAAAAGATACAAAAGTCTGAGGTCATGTACCAACTGACTCAAGAACAGCTCCGTCCCCGCTGCCATTAGACTTTTGAATGGACCTACCTCACATTAAGTTGATCTTTCTCTACACCCTAGCTATGACTGTAACACTACATTCTGCACTCTCTCCTTTCCTTCTCTATGAATGGTATGCTTTGCCTGTATAGCGCACAAGAAATAATACTTTTCACTGTATACTGATACATGTGACAATAATAAATCAAATCAAAGAGAGATATAATGATACAGTGGTTGTCTGCCAGCTGAGACTTGGTATAATGTTCACCGTGTGAGTGTCAGCGAGGTCATTAACCATTCTGCAGCACCCTATCCATGTTGTAAGCACCGTAACACAGCTACTCACACCCTGAGCTACTTACAGGACACTTGCGTGACCTCCTCCTATCCTCAGCAAAGACGTCTTCTCTCTTGGCCCTCACTGCATCCATCATCAGCTCCAGGGGTGAGTTTGAGAACCAGTGGGACAGAATGGGGTGGGATACAGCCTTCTCAAATCTTCTTTTCATTGTCCAGGAATTTTCTGGTCTCCACTGCAAGAAACTACAAAGGGCTGTGAACGAAGCCCAGTCCATCACACAAACCAGCCTCACATCCATTGACTCTGTCTACACTGCCCGCTGCTTCAGAAAAGCAGCCAGCATAACTAAGGACCCCATGCACCCCAGACATTCTCTCTTCCACCTTCTTTCTTCGGGAAAAAGATACACAAGTCTGAGGTCACCTACCAACTGACTGAAGAACAGCTTCTTCCCTGCTGCCATCAGACTTTTGAATGGACCTACCTCGTATTAAGTTGATTTTTCTCTACACCCTAGCTATGACTGTAACACTGCATTCTGCACTCTCTCCTTTCCTTCTCTATGTACAGTATGCTTTGTCTGATGTTGTGTGGCTGTTCTGACCCTCGATGGGGTCCCTTTAAGTGGAGAGCCTGCTCTGGTGATTGTTCCTTTAAGAATTAGTCTGAAGTGTAAGGGTCCCTTACTCTGCAGATTGATCCTTCAAGGAACAATCACCACATCCTTGCACCTCCACCTGGCTGTCTGTGATTGATTAGGAGCTCTGGAAACTGGTGGCTGATCCTGTGCTTGAGTTAAGCATTCATAGCAAAGGCCAATCCTTCAGCGACCTATGCCCTGTGCTGCTGTTTCAGCAGAGACTATGTCCAGGATTGCTCTGTTAGCCGCAAGCCAATGGACTTTGGGCTGGGCCACCACATCCCCCAACATCACCTCCCACCGTAGGTAAGAACCAGCCCTTCCCATAATTTCAGCTTCCTGTCTCGGGTGGAATTTTCAACTCTGAGGATGGGATCCCCTCCCCCCCTCTGTGGTGTGTTTTCCAGCAGCAGAGGCGATGGGATCTACCAGTCCCGTGGCAAGATGGGTGAGCCATGCAAAGTGCCAGATACATCGGCGGGACTGGAAGATCCCATTGCCTCTGCTGCTGGAAAACACACTGCAGCGGGGGAGGGGATCCCATCCTCAGAGTTGAAAATTCCACCCTAGACAGGAAGCTGAAATTCCGGGCGGGATATTACGGCTGAGCACACCTCAACCCCCGGAAATTCCTGCCCGTGCTAAACGGACCTTTGAATGGGCCGCCCAATTTTGCCCACTACAATTCCTAGATTGGGAAGGAGGAGAAAATTCCACCCTATGTCATTGGGGCCAGCCTGCTATCCCAAACCTGAACCCGAATAGGGAATCCATGTTGGCTTTCCTGTAAGGTTCACCCAGCAAGACAAAAAGCCAAGTCCAGGAAGAGACCTCTGATGGAGATGCAATATTCTCCTTTGCCCCAGTCCCTCTTATCCATTGACTGATCAAGAGGCCCTTGCAAAACCCTCGCCTGTTTGTATCTTGTGGGGGAGTTGTGGTGAGGGTGGGGGTGGGGGAGGGGCTGGTGGTGTGAGAGGAGTTGCGGGCCAATCCTATCTTTGTTTCAAACAACTACGTTCATGATCGCATCTTGCTGCGGTTTTAAAATTTTATTTATTAGTGTCACAAGTCGGCTTACATTAACACTGCAAAGAAGTTACCCTAGTCGCCACACTCCGGCACCTGTTCGGGTAACACTGAGGGAGAATCTGGCACGGCCAACGCACCTCACCAACACGTCTTTCGGAGTGTGTGAGAACCGGAGGAAAACCACGCAGACTCGGGGAGAACGTGCAGACTCCGCACGGACAGTGACCCAAGCCAGGAATCGAACCCGGGTCCCTGGCGCTGTGAGGCAGCAGTGCTAACCACTGTGCCACCGTGCTCCTGCTGACGTGAACAGTATTCTTTCGCAATACTAAAATTCAATCCAGTGTTGGAGAAGAGTTCTTTCTTTTGCGTTGCACGATGATAGTTTAAATCCTGACTATCTATTTGGAATAGTTTTGCCCTGTCAATGCATTTCCTTTGAAACAATACCAGAGCAAGAGATCACCACGAGTGCTGTGATACCATTACTCAGCTACACCTTTTACCCACCCACTCCATACCCACCCAGACACAGATATAACGGACAGTGACAGAAAGCTTTTTCAGTATCTTTCCCACGTGGGTCAGGGGTCTGTGATTTTTTCAAAGATTTAATGGATTGGATATCTAGCTATGCCTGTACTCCTGAGATAATTATTCCATGTACTACAGATCTGAGGCTCACGCTCACCAAAGTAGCTGCAAAAATTCCACTTGTGTTTTGCATTAATGTGTATGTTCATGCCCCCTCTCTCCATAGCAACACGATGTCGAACACAGCTACCACCACAAATTAAAATATGTCCCTGCTTTCTATATGCATCAGGCAATCTGTGTGCTACACATTTTGTTGAAAATGCTGTTAAGCGGTTCTGATATGGAACTAACCTCTAACCCGCCTGAAGCTGGTAAAATTGAACACCACGAGAGTAACTTAAGTGCATTTTTGAATAGATCAATAAACAAATTGTGGGAGCGTGGCAGAATAGTTCATTCAAAGTAACTTTAGCCCATGTAGCAGAATCATTGTAGAATCCCTACAGTGCAGAAGGAGGCCATTCAGCTCATTGAGTTTCCACCGAGCACAATGCCACTACCACCCCCCAGGCCCCATTCGTGTAACCCTCATTTACCCTGCCAATCCCCCTGACACTAGGGTCAATTTATCATGGCCAATCAACATAACCTGCACATCTTTGGATTGTGGGAGGAAACCGGAGCACCCGGAGGAAACCCACGCAGACACGGGGAGAACGTGCATACTCCACACAGACAGTGACCCGAGGCCAGAATTGAAGCTGGGTCCCTGGCGCTGTGAGGCAGCAATGCAAACCACTATGCCACTGTGCCGCCCCTGGAAGAAATGGGAACTTGGCAGGTTCAAGTGGTTAGGCCTCAGCCAAATTGAGATGAGGTTGATTTGATTTGATTTATTATTGTTACATAGAGTCATAGAGGTTTACAGCATGGAAACAGGCCCTTCAGCCCAACTTGTCCATGCAGCCCAGGTTTTACCACTAAGCTAGTCCCAGTTGCCTAAATTTGGCCCATATCCCTCTATACCCATCTTACCCATGTAATTGTCTAAATGCTTTTTAAAATACAAAATTGTACCCGCCTCTGCTACTACCTCTGGCAGCTCATTCCAGACACTCACCACCCTCTGAGTGAAAATATTGCCCCTCTGGACCCTTTTGTATCTCTCCCTGCTCACCTTAAACCTATGCCCTCTCGTTTTAGACTCCCCTACCTTTGGAAAGATGTTGACTCTCTACCTTATTTTTGTATTGGGATACAGTGATTGTACAGTATTGCTTCTTGAACGCTATACAGAAAAATCACACCGTTCATAGACTACACAGGGGAGAAGGAAAGGAGAGGGTGCAGAATGTAGATGATACAGTCTTAGCTAGGGTGTAGATCAGCTTAATATATGGTAGATCCATTCAAAGGCCTGATCACCACAGGGAAGAAGCTTGAGTCGGTCGCGATGTGATCTCAGACTTTTGTATCTGATGTCCGCGGTGTGTGGGGTCCTTGATTACGCTGGCTGCTTTCCCAAGGCAGCAGGAAGTGTAACCGGAGTCAATGGATCGGAGGCTGGTTTGCATGATGGACTGGGCTTCATTCTTCGTAATAACTGAGGCGCTTTCCAACCTGTAATTATAAGGAGTCCAGAACATTGAGGAGAATAGTATTTGAAAGCTGCTGAGGCAAGGCAGAAATGTTCACTCTGGAGGGAAAGATAAAATGGCAGAAGCGGAAGGGCCAAGGTACCCGGCCATTTACCACCCATTTTTCAGGTGTTGTGTGTTATATATTGCATATTTCTCAGAGTAATGCCAAGTCACCACTAATTTCTAAATGGGCAAGAGCTTTATTCACAAGAGTTTTAAAATATTACAAAATGTCTGCATTTATACTTACAGCTCAGCTTCTGGTAGCTTCTGTGGTGTCTGTTTACCTTAGTTCTGAATCCACATCCAGGCTTAATCAATCAAGCACAGTGATCATATGTCAGTTACCAGACTCATCTAATTGAGCACAGAACTATTGAAAACTACACAGCCTCTTAAATCTCCAAAGTGCAGGGCAGGATATTCGCACAGAATTCAGACTTGAAGTGCACCGTATTGAGTCAGGAGAAGCAAGGGGTGTCCTTCACTCAAACCTGCAATTGGAATGTCCAAATATGGGAGCTCATAACCACTTCAGACCCCATTGCAACATTGGTTTATCCTGAAGTAGGCAGTTCAAGCACTGGCTGTATTTAGAGGCAACATGCATAAATATTGCCTGCAATCCGAAGTTAGTCACCTCACTCCAATCCTCACTGCTTCCAATTACCTGGGATCCCGTGACATCTGACCTCCAGGCCATGGCCCCGATTTCCTAATATAGACAAAAGAACTGACTGCCAGAGGTGAGAGTGACTGCCCTTGACATCAAAGAGTTAAAGTTTATTTATTAGTCATAATGAAGGCTTACATTACACTGCAATACAGTTACGGTGAAATTCCCCTAGTCGCCACACTCCGGCGCCTGTTTGGGTAAATGTACCTGGCCAGCACGTCTTTAAGATTGTGGGACGAAACCGGAGCAGCCGGAGGAAACCCACGCAGACACGGGGAGAACGTGCAGACTCCACACAGACAGTGACCCAAGCCGGGAATCGAACCCGGGTCCCTGGACGCTGTGAGGCAGCAGTGCTAACCAAGGTTGCATTTGACCGAGCGTGGAATCAAGGAGCCCTCGCAAAACTGGAGTCAGTGGGATTCAGGGGGAAAACACTCCACCTGTTGGAGTTATATCTGGCACAAAGGAAAATAGTTGTGATTGTTGGAGGTCATATATCTCAGTCCGGGTCATCACTGTAGGAGTTCCTCAGAGTAGTGTCCTAGGCCCAACCACCTTCAGCTGCTTCATCAATGACCTTCCTTCCAGCATAAGGTCAGCTGTGGGCATGATTGTTGATGAGTACACAATGTTGAGCACTGTTTGTGACTCCTCAAATACTGAAGCAGTCCGTGTCCAAATGCAGCAAGACCTGAACAACATTCAGGCTTGAGTTAATAAATGGCAAGTAACATTTGTGCCACACAACTGCCAGGCAATGACCATCTCCAACTAGAGAAGATGTAACCATTGTACACTTGCTTGGATGAATGCAGTTCTGGTCGAGGCGGCTGAGGGACTTCACTGGTGCATTCTGGGAGAAGTCGGCCCAGCAACATCTCCCAAGAAGTGGGAAGCAGAAGATCTGGTGTCAAGGAGCGGTCAAGGTGTCAAGGAGGAACCCAACCCTCCACTCACCTGATGAAGGGGCAGCGCTCCGAAAGCTCGTGATACCAAATAAAACCTGTTGGACTTTAACCTGGTGTTGTTAGCCTTCTTTCTGAAAACTGAACAGGTTGTGTCAAATGTTAATTTTACACCCCACCTGATTCTGAATTTAATAGAAAGCAAAATCATGCAGAGTAGAAACTTATCTTTGAAGCCAAACTGTTTATATTCCCTGAGGATGAGCGAGGTTAAAATTGCTCCCACTGAGTCAGGTAAAGCCATTTTCAAGGAGATTTCTAGGCTTTATAGATTGAACATTTCTATTTTTAATTTTAAACTTTCTGTATCCCTCCTCATTTCATGCTTCGAAATTCTACGATGTGGAGATGCCGGCGTTGGACTGGGGTGAATACAGTAAAAATCTCACAACACCAGGTTACAGTCCAACCGGTTTAACTGGAATCACCAGCTTTCGGAGCACTGCTCCTTCATCAGG
Organism: Mustelus asterias; assembly: GCF_964213995.1. Lineage (NCBI taxonomy): Eukaryota > Metazoa > Chordata > Chondrichthyes > Carcharhiniformes > Triakidae > Mustelus > Mustelus asterias. Next base: position 128,862,961 of record NC_135809.1, read on the forward strand.
TGACTGAACCTGATGAAGGGGCAGCGTTCCGAAAGCTCGTGATTCCAAATAAACCTGTTGGACTTTAACCTGGTGTTGTGAGACTTCTTATTGAAATTCTACCGCGCACTTTTCATTTGAGAAAACAAGTGTCCTGACAGAGCTCAATTTTGTTAAATGCTTGTGGTGATTATGAGGTAATTCACAAGAACCAAAAATAACACCAATTAATGGAACCACGCTGCTAAAATCAAAATCCAGGAAAGAACCTGAATTCCAGCTTCCGGGATCATCATCTGACATCACTGAACTGTTCCTATAAAGCAGGCAAGGCCCAAAGCCCATTACTCTCAACTTTAGCAGAAAGCTCAACATCCAGCTATGTTGACACTGGCTAAAATTCAAGAAACAGTCAGGCGTACTGACCCAAAGGTACGTCATCGTGCAATTTCCCAATCCCAGTGCAGCTGACTCGGAAGCATATTTGTACGTCAGTTGGAACTACCAGCTGTACAGGCCTTAGAATGTGGAATGAATGCTCTCTGCAAGTGGAAAGCAGCTATATTGGCCGGTTTGAAGATTGTTATGTTTGAACAAACATTCAAATTGGTGTAGTAATCTTATTTTTTTACTTTTATTTCCATGCCTTTTAAAGTCTTTCATCAAAGAACATTCAAGGCTATGGGCCAAGTGCTGGCAAGTGGGATTAGGTGGGCAGGTCAGGGCCTTTCATGGGTCGTTGCAGACTTGATGGGCCAAAGGACCTCTTCTGCACTGTAGGATTCTGTGATTCTGTGAATAATAAAAGCAAGAGAGACCTTGGAGGAGTGTCTGCGTGCGTTTCCTCCGGGTGTTCCGGTTTGATTTGATTTGATTTATTATTGTCACATGTATTAGTGTACAGTGAAAAGTGTTGTTTCTTGCATGCTATACAGACAAAGCATACCGTTCATAGAGAAGGAAAGGAGAGAGTGCAGACTGTAATGTTACAGTCACAGCTAGGGTGTAGAGAAAGATCAACTGAGTGTGAGGATAGTCCATTCAAAAGTCTAATGGCAGCAGGGAAGAAGCTGTTCTTGAGTCGGTTGGTATGTGACCTCAGACTTTTGTATCTTTTTCCCAACGGACGAAGGTGGAAGAGAGAATGCCCGGGGTGCGTGGGGTCCTTAATTATGCTGACTGCTTTTCCGAGGCAGCAGGAAGTGTATGTAGACAGAGTCAATAGATGGGAGGCTGGTTTGCGTGATGGATTGGGCTACATTCACGACCTTTTGTAGTTTCCTCCCACACTCCAAAGATGTGTGGGTTAGGTTGATTGGCCATGCTAAATGGACCCATAGTGTCAAGGGGAATAGCAGGGTAAATACATGCGTTCCGAAGATAGGGCCTGCGTGGGATTATTGTCGGTGCTGGTTCGTTGGGCCAAATGGCCTCCTTCTGCACTGTAGGGATTCTATAATTGCTACAATGTGTTTCCTCCTCCCAAATGGCCATCCAATGATTAGTTAATCATACGCATTTACCAGATCAAGTAAAGGATACTTCACAAATTGACGAACCAGTATTTCATTCCGTTTCTTAAGTTGAAAGTTAATATAAAAGCGAGCTTAAGTTTAAAACTGGACACCATTCAGTACCAGTCAGGTATAAAGCTTATTGAAATAAGGTTCTGCGTTTCTTTGCATCATTTTCTCATCCAGCAAGAAGATGATATTCTCCATACGTCTCTTCTTCTTCGGCAGTCCCTGGGGAGAGAGGATGATTTGCTTCTGCTCTGACACGATGGGTTCCAGATGATTGATCAATCCGTAGACTCTGCCACTTGTGGGGCAGGTGATACTTAGAGGACTGGGTAGAAGAGTTGCTGCGAGGATTCTGCACCCTCTCCAATGCCACTGCGAGTTCCCAACCAAGTCGCTGGATGTGTCTGGTGTCTTCTCAGATTTACCATCACCAGGCGGGTGCTCCAACCTCGGCACCCTGCCAGCCATATTTAATTGCCCAATGTCTGAGGTGGGGGCTGCTGAGACTTGCGTGGGGAGCGGGGGTGGAGACAGAAGAAACAGTCCCTCACGATGTAAATAAGGTGAAAAAATGGATTTTAAGAAGGTCACCGCTTTCTGGCAGTAATGGTGGAGGTGATGCCCCACCACCCGATAGCCAGTAGCTGCCACTGATAACCATGATGGGGTTATGGAGTGCTGTCCCCAGCAAGATGAATGCGCCACACCGCTCCCTGGCCATGTTTAACTGAATACTGCAGCATGGTGGCACAGTGGTTAGCACTGCTGCTCCACAGCGCCAGGATCCCAGGTTCGGTTCACGGCTTGGGTCGCTGTCTGTGTGGAGTGTGCACGTTCTCCCCGTGTCTGCATGGGTTTCCTCCGGGTGCTCTGGTTTCCTACATTCGGAAATACGTGCTGGTTAGGTGCATTGACCCAAACAGGCGGCGGACTGTGGCGACTAGGGGAATTTCATAGTAACTTCATTAGTGTTAATGTAAGCCTTACTTGTGACTAATAAATAAACTTTACCCTTTGGGACCCCACCAGTTGATTAATAAATTTTGGTCCCTGTGGGAAAGGGGTCCCAATACAACCCCCTTAATTACCATCATTCACTACCTAACTATCATTCTACCATTCAGACACCAGGCGATTCACACAGGAGAAAAGACATTCACATGATCATTCACGCGGTCATCAAATCTCTGCGTACAGAGCAGGGCAAAATCATTCATGTGTAAAATATGTGACAACTCATTCTCTGATTCATCGAATCTCCAGACACATGAACGTATTCACACTGGGGAAAGACCGTTCAAAGCCTTCCTGTGGTCATCACATCTCTTGGAGCATCAAAGGACCCACATGTGGGAGAAACCGTTCATACGCGATGTGTGCGACAAAACCATTCTTAGATAACCTACGATTCGGGGACTAGTTGTTGCCCTGTTGGTGACCCTCATCCAGACTCGAAACATTGGCTCTATTCTCTTCGTAAGAGTTTTAACAACACCAGGTTAAAGTCCAACAGGTTTATTTGGTAGCAAATACCATTAGCTTTCGGAGTGCTGCTCCTTCGTCAGATGGAGTGGAAATCTGCTCTCAAACAGGGCACAGAGACACAAAATCAAGTTACAGAATACTGATTAGAATGCGAATCTCTACAGCCAACCAGGTCTCAAAGATACAGACAATGTGAGTGGAGGGAGCATTAAGCACAGGTTAAAGAGATGTGTATTGTCTCCAAACAGGACAGCCAGCAAGCCCAGGAGACAAGCTGTGGGGGTTACTGATAGTGTGACATAAACCCAAGATCCCGGTTTAGGCTGTCCTCATGTGTGCGGAACTTGGCTATCAGTTTCTGCTCAGCGACTCTCGGCAACTCAGCGACTCTGTGCTGTCACTGAGCAGAAACTGATAGCCAAGTTCCGCACACATGAGGACGGCCTAAACCGGGATCTTGGGTTTATGTCACACTATCAGTAACCCCCACAGCTTGCCTCCTGGGCTTGCTGGCTGTCCTGTCTGGAGACAATACACATCTCTTTAACCTGTGCTTAATGCTCCCTCCACTCACATTGTCTGTATCTTTAAGACCTGGTTGGCTGTAGAGATTCGCATTCTAATCAGTATTCTGTGACTTGATTTTGTGTTTCTGCGCCCTGTTTGAGAGCAGATTTCCACTCCATCTGACGAAGGAGCAGCGCTCCGAAAGCTAATGGCATTTGCTACCAAATCCACCTGTTGGACTTTAATCTGGTGTTGTTAAAACTCTTGCTGTGTTCACCCCAGTCCAACGCCGGCATCTCCACATCATGTCTATTCTCTCCCCACATACTCTGTCAGACCAGCTGAGAATTTCCAGAATTTTCTATTTTTGTTTCAGATTCCAGCATCCGCAGTGTTTTGCTTTTATCTGGGGAGGTGGAAGATGTTGGAAACTGGCGCGCTGGGTGGCAGCACGCAATTATGTACCCTCTGACCTCACAGTCATGCCCGCATCACTGACCAAGAATCCTGCCCATTGTGCCAGACTGGAAAAGCTGGAGAAATGAAATAAATTCTTCATCGGGCTTCAGCATCATCATTCAGGTGATCTTGGGGCATATCCAGATCGGGTTTAGCAGTTGACAGGGCGCCACTCCAGATTGTATGTGACCCTTTCCAATGCTAGGGGTGACAATACTAAACCTCGTTTATGTCTGTGCACCTGCCACAGAGGTGTTTAGTTTTTACCTCGGTGTGTTCCCAGCCTCTTCACTACTGCAGCCGTCATGAATGATAGAATCCCTACAGTGCACAAGGAGGCCATTCGGCCCATTGAGTGTGCACCAACCACAATTCCACCCAGACCCTATACCCGTAACCCTCATTTACCCTGCAAATCACCCTGACACTAAGGGGCAATTTAGCATGGCCAAACAATCTAACCAGCACGTCTTTCGGACTATGGGAGGAAACCGGAGCACCCGGAAGAAACCCACGCAGATACGGGGAGAACGTACAAACTCCACAGAGACAGTCGACCTGAGGGCAGAATTGGACCCGGGTCCCTGATATTGCGAGGCAGCAGTGCTATCCACTGAGCCACAGTGCCACCCTTACCGAACTAGAATTACTGGATCATCTATTGAAAAGCCTATTGCTGCAATAGTGCAATTCTTCCAAGATGAGTCTGTGCTCTCGGTAAGAGAATTGATTTAGTGAGAGCCAGGGGCCTTTATTATAGTTGTCTGCATTCTAATAGCATAAACATTTGGCAAAAAAAAAACACTCAACAAAACCTAGGTAATCTTTGAGTTAATCACTCTTCATGTTCTAATTTTTTTGCGATTCCTGGTTGATCTTTCTCTGCTAATTAAAGCTGTTGAAATTCTCTTTGACATGTCTAAATATATAATTAAGTAAACGTTCTGTTTATCACATTCAGCTTTTATGCACAATCGTTTTCCTTTTAGAAGAAAAATACCTTCACTAATTAACACACATTTGCTCTGTTCTCCAGTGGAACATTTACAGGCCAATGCTTTCTGCTGTGATTAATCTTGCAGTCAACTTTCAGCCCATTTAGATTGACAACATTGTCAGAAACCTTGAAATAGATGCCTTTTAAAAAAAAGTTAACCAAATAACTAAAGTTGAGGCAAACAATCAACCACTGTGAAATACATCGAAAGGAACTTTTTATTTGACTGAACATGGAGCATATTCCCTCCTTGTGACATCACTGTCCCTAGCTCGACCTTCACATGCACGTTGGAAAGAGGTGAGATTAAGAGATCTATGCAAGTTAAGATCCTGAAGGTCATTTTTTTATTATTCGTTTGTGGGACATGGGTGTCGCTGGCTGACCAGCATTTATTGCCCATCCCTAGTTACCCCTGAACTGAGTGGCTTGCCCCCATTTCAGAGCTTGGCCCCCATTTCAGAGGGCAGTTGAGAGTCAACCACATTGCTGTGGGTCTGGAGCCACATGTAGCCGGTGGCACGGTGGCACAGTGGTTAGCACTGCTGCCTCACAGCACCTCCCCAGCCAGAACAAGCGTTCTCCCACAGGTAAGTGTTCTCCAAGGCGGCCTTCACAACACACGACAACGCAGAGTCACTGAGCAGAGGCTGATAGCCAAGTTCCGCTCACATGAGAACGGCCTCAACCGGGATCTTGGGTTCATGTCCACTATCTGTAACCCCCACGACTTGCCTGGGCTTGCAAAATCTCACCAACTGTCCTGGCTGGAGATAATACACATCTCTTTAACCTGTGCTTAACGCTCTCTCCACTCACATTGTCTGTACCTTTAAGACTTGATTACCTGTAAAGACTCGCATTCCAACCATTATTTTGTAAATTGAGTTTGTGTCTTTATATGCCCTGTTTGTGAACAGAACTCCCACTTACCTGATGAAGGAGCAGCGCTCCGAAAACTAGTGGCTTGTGCTACCAAATAAACCTGTTGGACTTTAACCTGGCGTTGTGAGACTTCTTACTGCATTTACCCCAGTCCAACGCTGGCATCTCCACATCATTCCTCCCACAGTCCAAAGATGTGCAGGTTAGGTGCATTGGCCATGTTAAATTCCCCCTCAGTTTACCCAAACAGGCATTGGACTGTGGTGACGAGGGGAATTTTACAGCAGCTGTCACAGTGTGAATGTAAGCCTACTTGTGACTAATCTTAAAAAACCTTTACTAGGACAGACCGCATAAGGACGGCAGATTTCCTTTCCTAACAGACATTAGTGAACCAGATGGGTTTTTCCAACAATGAACAATGGTCTCACAGTCATCAGTAGATTCTTAATTCCAGATATTTTTTATTGAATTCAAATTCCACCATCTGCTGTGGTGGGACTTGAAGCTGGGTCCCCAGAGAATTAGCTGAGTTTCTGGATTAATAGTCCAGCGATAATACCACTAGCCCATCGCCTCTCCACTAACAGGATTGATGTGGAGAGGATGTTTTCTCTTGGTGGAAAATACAGAACTTAGGTGTCGCTGTTTAAGATAGGGGTGAGGAGAAATTGTTTCTCTCAGAGGGTGGGGGATTTCTGGAGCTCTCTTCCTCAAAAAGGCAGTGGATGCAGAGTCTTTAAACATTTTCAAGGCAGAGTTACATAGATCCTTGATTAACATTAGGTAGGGCATTTATAGAACTGAGATGGGGAGAAATTTCTTCACTCAGAGAATGGTGAACATGTGGGATTCTCTACCACAGAAAGCTGTGGAAGCCAAATCACTGAATGGATTTAAGAAGGAAATAGATTTCAAGAACAAAGAACAAAGGAAGTGCAGCACGGGAACAGGCCCTTCGGCCCTCCAAGCCCGTGCCGGTCATGATGGCTTAACTAAACTGAAAAACACCTTCTGCCCTTACTCGATCCATATCCTTCTATTCCCTCCCTATTCATGTACCCATCTAGATGCCTCTTAAGTGTTGCTAATGTGCCTGCTTCCACCATCTGCTCTGACAGTGCGTTCCAGGCACCCACCACTCTCTGTGTGAAAAACCTCCCCCGCACATCTCCCTTAAACTTTCCTCCTCTCACCTTGAACCTGTGCCCCCTTGTAATTGCCACTTCCATCGTGGGAAAAAGCTTTTGGCTATCCACCCTGTCTACGCCTCTCGTAATTTTGTAGCCATGATGTGGAGATGGCGGTGTTGGTCTGGGGTGGGCACAGTAAGAAGTCTTACAATTCCAGGTTATAGTCCAACAGGTTTATTTGGAATCATGAGCTTTCGGAGTGCTGCTCCTTCATCAGATGAGTGGAGAGGTAAGTTTCACAAACAGGGCATATATAGACAAAGACACAATTGCAAGATAATGGTTGGAATGCAAATGCATTATCTTGCAATTGTGTCTTTGTCTATATATGATGAAGGAGCAGCGCTCCAAAAGCTCATGATTCCAAATTAGCCTGTTGGGCTTTAACCTGGTGTTGTGAGACTTCTTACTGTACCCATAATTTTGTGGACCTCTATCAGGTCTCCCTTCAGCCTCCGCCTTTCCAGTGAAAACAATCCTAGTTTATTCAACCTCTCCTCATAGCCAACACCCTCGAGACCAGACAACATCCTGGTGAACCTTCTTTGCACTCACTCCAAAGCTTTCACATCCTTCTGATAGTGTGGGGACCAGAACTGTACCCAATACTCCAAATGCGGCCTAACCAAGGTTTTATAGATTTCCCAACTCTTGTATTCAATGCCCTGACTGATGAAGGCAAGCATGCCCTATATCTTCTTAATCACGTTGGTCACCTGTGTTGCCACTTTTAGGGAACTGTGGACCTGCACACCCAGATCCCTCTGTATGTTAATGTCCCTAAGGGATCTGCCATTTATAGTATAATTTGCACTAAATTTGATCCTCCAAAATGCATCATCTCATATTTGTCCAGATTAAACTCCATCTGCCATTTCTGTGCCCAAGTCTCCAATCTATCTATATGCTGTTGTATCCTCTGACAATCCATGACATTATCAGCAATTCCATCAAATTTTGTGTGATCTTCAAACTTACGAATCAGAATACCCACATTTTCCTCCAGATCATTTATATAGATTACTATATATTTCTAGACTCTAAAGGTGTCAAGGGATATGGGGAAGGCAGGAATAGGGTATTGAATTTGATGATCAGCCATAATCGTATTGAACGACAGAGCAGGCTTGAAGGGCCGAATGGCCTACTCTTGCTTCTATTTTCTATGCATGTTTCTATGTGAGTGAGCGGTCATGCGGGGTAGGCAGGAATGTGGGGTTGAGGTTCCAAACAGATCAGCCATAATCTTACTGAATGACAGAAAAAACTTGAGGGGCCAAATGGCCGGCTCCTATCCTAATTCATATGTGTGTTTGTATGTTCATAGCCAGTGACCTTTTAAAAGTATCTATTTTCTCTTGCTTATTGGTTTTTGAAAACAAATAATCCATCAGCAGGATTCATTCGAAATGGAATTTGCATTGTGAGCCAAAGACAACATTGCATGTTGATGAGAAATGGGAAGGGGCAAAGAATAGACGATGGGGGACCTTCGGGGTAACAGATGGATAGCTATGCGAGTCATCTTCCAGATGTGCTCAAGCCTGCAACCTGATGGAGCAAAGAAATGGGCTGTTCAAGGGGAAGCAATGCGAAAGGGTGAGCATGAATGTTTGCTTGGGAACAAGGTCTTCAAAGATAGATGTGAGGGAGCGATGAAGCTACTCATCGGCTGCAGTTGTCATGGTGAACAGAGGGTCAAATATGAAGGTGTAGACTTGTGGGCAAGCATTGATACAGCATAACAGAGGTTTGGAACAGGAATGGGGGTTGGATGTAGGGTGGAAAGCCGGAGGGGCCTACGAGTGGTGAGGGATACCAGATACCACGAAGTGGCTGGAGATAATCAGCACCAGTACTTGAGGCTGCGGCAGTAACTATAGCGAAACCAAAATGATATTTAGGAAAATGTATTTTTACTGGTCATCCCTTTTATTTTCCCATTTCCTTCTTTCGGTCTTCAAAGTTTATCTATTAATGTCACAAGTCGGCTTACATTAACACTGCAATGAAGTTACTGTGAAAATCCCCTAGTCACCATATTCCAGCACCTGTTCAGGTACACTGAGGGAGAATTTAGCACAGCCAATTCACCTAACCAGTCTTTTGGAAGAAACCAGAGCACCCAGAGGAAACACACCCAGACATGGGGAAAACATGCAGAATCTGCACAGACTGTGACCCAAGCCGTGAATCAAACCCAGGTTCTGTGCACTGTGAGGCAGCAGTGCTGACCACTGTGCCATCATCCTTCCTAACAAAGAACAAATGAAAATTACAGCACAGCAACAGGCCCTTCGGCCCTCCAAGCCTGCACCGACCATGCTACCCGATTGAACTAAAACCCCCTACCCTTCCGGGGACCATATCCCTCTATTCCCATCCTATTTATGTGTTTGTCAAGACACCCCTTAA